>NC_044031.1:585568080-585891765 GCF_901765095.1 Microcaecilia unicolor | reverse complement strand
TCGTGGGGGGGTTTAAACAAGGAAATTGAATGGCAAAATTGAGAGGCGTGTAATTGTGTTCTAGTTTAAATATCGGGTAGGAGCCAGGTTACATTACCTTCTGTTTGGAAACCGTGCATTACAGACAGACTTAGAATCCCTCTGAAGGAGATGGCTGTATCAAGCAGGTAAGAGAAGGAGTGGGGGGTTGACCACGTATCCCAAAGACTGGAGAGATGAACACTTTTAATCGAACGTTTTTAACTGGTAAAAAAGACTCGACACAAACGTTGTGTTTCGGACGCTAGGCCTGCATCAGGAATCAAGCCAACCTTGCCAAAGTCCTGTACAAGCAGGTAAACTAGTGGAGATGTGTTGTGAATATTGTTCAATGAATGTACTGTAAAAGAAAATAATTATGTTCAGGGTTTCTCATCAGCCTGTCATAGAGTGTTTGTATTGTGCTGTTTTAGTTACAGCGTATCCTTCTGAAGAAGCTATCTGTGAACTCTGCATAAGTAAAGCAAATATGCTATTGTGATTTTCAGTGAAAGTTACGCCATGGAAAAGGAGTCACGTTTGTATATATAAAAGATCATTTTAGAGACACACAACAGTTGCCAAAAAACGAGACTGGGAGGATTATTGTGTTCTATCCAAGGATTGAGTGGTACAGTGAAAGTTCATGGCCATCTATGACTGACTGTTTTGCCTTGGATTGGTTACATATCTGTATTATCTTCATCACTGGAACTGAATTCAATATCTTGTTGGGAGGATTGGTTGGATTCATCTTGATATGGACAACCTGGAAACTCTAAAGACATTCTCTAGATAAGTACTGTTAGTGTATTTTCTTATTACGGTTTTCTAAAAGAATACATGTCAAACATTTCTGTTTTTATAGGAGTGAAACACTGTTGTAAAAAATTTCTTTACATAGTAGTTTGTTATGAAAAGGTTCTTTTTTTTGTATGTTGTGAATTTAAAAATTATTCACTGTGCTTGATATAGATAAGTGTGTTGGAAAGCACAGAATTAATTGATTTAATTCCCTGTCATAGAGATTGGTTAATCCTATCCACTATAACAAGTCCTTGGCAGGCACTGAATAGTAGCAGAAAGAAGCAGATCATCTGTGCATCAGCCATAGCCTCCTCCTTCTGTCATTCCGTATGGAATTAAAGTTTTAACCACGTGACTCAAATTTTGCATTTAGTGCCAAAGAGGCAAAGGAGGATGAGGGCCAATGCAGAACTACTCTTCTTTACTTCTGCTTCGATCCTTACTGAGCCGGAGCAGCGGTGAGGCACAGCGAGAGCTATGGGTGTTTGCGTGTGCTTGGCGGAGGCACAAGAGCTATGGGTGTGTTTGTGTCTGCGTGTGCTTGGCGGAGGTAAGTGAGAGAGAGAGAAAGAGAAAACAGCCCACATTGGTGCCACCTTAATCAGGAGAATACTTGGAGTGCTAGCAACTGCAGCAGCCTTTAAGGAACATTGTTTGCTGAAGGCAATACTCCAGCAGCCTTATTGGAAGGATACATTTAAATTATCTAAGAATCAGGGGGAGGAGGGGTGCATGGGGATTAAGAGAAGCTACTTTTTTCGAGGGTAGAGGAGATTCAGAGGCTACTGATGCAAGCTAAGACTGCCTCTGGGGACTAGGTAGGTGATGAAAAGTGGCTGCGTCTGCTGGGAGTAGATGGGACTAGCCGTTAAAAGGGTTAAAACTGCAGCTGCTGGGGCAGGTGGGCAATGGAGAAAGACTAAGGCAACAACTTTTGGGGTGCAAAATCCCACCCGCCCTTAATAGCTGTAGGTTTGGCTTTTCTCCCATTGCCCCATCAACCACAGCCTAAAGCCTCTCTTTGTTGAGAGATATGCTGTAGGTAAGTGGATGAAGGAAAGAGCTGTTGCCTCCTATTTGCTCCTTCCCTGCTACTGTTTAAATAACTTCCTGTGCATTATTATGAACCTGCAATTTATAAATGTGCACGGACATAAAAACAGTAACGGAATTTAAAAAGTGTGGGATAAACACAAAGGAATCCTGGAACAAAAAAAGCTTAGTGGTGATTAGATGACAAAAACAGTAATAGGGAAGCAAAGCTAGTGCCAGGCAGACTTTATAGTCTGTGCCCTGAAAATGCCAAGGAAAAATAAAGATCAAGATCAAGTATACATATGCAGTATCATATCATATGCTATGAGTTTATCTTATTGGGCAGACTGGATGCACCATACAGGTATTTATATGCCGTCATCTACTATGTTACTATGTTGTTTTCCTTTGATCCATCCTCTTGTTAAATAGAGATCCTCTCTATTTATCCCAGGCCTTTTTTTTAATTCTGTCATATCTTTGACCCAATCATCGACACGAAGGTGTTCCAGATATCCACCAACCTGCTGAAAACATTTCCTGGTGTTGCTTTTAAGCTTACATTCTTACAGATTAATTTCATGTTCAATAATAATCATTTAAGTATTTAAACATCTGTATCATATCACCCCGTCTCTCCTCTTCTTTAGGGAATACCTAATTAAGTCCTTAAGTCTCTTCTCATACATCTTTTGGCAGAAACTCAATACCATTTCATTAGCCTTCCTTTGAACCACTTCAAGTCAGAGATGTTTTCAGTTTGCTTTATTTATTTATTTATTCATTCATTTATTCTTATATCCCACAATTATCCAAAAACAAGTTTCGGTTCGGTTCAATGTGGCTTACAATAATTAATTGGGAGAAGTTATAGTATTTCTTTACAAGTTTTCCCACTATGGAAAGCTGCCTTTGCACATTTGTCTAGCTCAAAAGTCATCCTTGATCTCATCTGTGAAACTCTTCACTACTTGGGAGTTACACCATCAAATGACCATGAGTGCTACAGAGCTCCTAATCAAACACAAAAAGTAGGTGTGATGTTATCTAAGGGTCATAAATTCCTCTAGTATCAAGTCTAAATCCACAGGCCAATAAGCTACTCACTTGGGCTCAGAGCCAATGTACAGAACAAGATACTGAGGGGGAATCTCCATAAAATATTCCTTGTTTGAATCTCAATGTTAGGAATAGCCAGCTGACTTTCGTAATTCACAAGAAGTGCACTTTGTTACATGTTCATGATAAATGTAATGCTTTCTATTAGTCCAAGATTCACTTTAGTCAGAAAACAAGGCAGGTGATCTGCCAAATCCAGTGTGAAAGATAAAAACAAGGGAGGCAGATCTTGTAAAAATCAGTTTCTTTTCAGAAAAAAGGCTCCAGGTTAACAATCATCTGTGCACGACATGACCATGTTTCGCCAGGATACTGACTGCGTCTGGGGCAGAACAACTCTCTCTTCTAAGATGAAGGGTCAAGAACTTCGAGGTTTAGGTCAAGCACAATATGGCGACCAGCTTTCCCTCAAGATGGCATAAGGACGATGGGTGAAAGCACGCCAAGAGGCTTGATACACATTTAGGAGGGAGGGCCAATCGCCATGTTGTGCTTGACCTAAACCTTGAAGTTCTTGACCCTTCATCTCAGGAGAGAGAGTTGTATTGCCCCTGACCTGACGCAGCCAATATTCCTGCCGAAACATGGCCATTTCAGGCACAGATGATTGTTAACCTGGGAGCCTTTTTACTGAACAAAAGACTGATTTTTATAAGATCTGCGTCAAGATTCACTTTATACATATTAATGTAATTTATTACCAAGAGTGTAAGATGCTTTCAAAGCTCTCTTTTAAGCAATCTATGCTATGTTGCAGTTTGTTTTTCTCACAGCTTGTCATAATAGTTTATTCAGCATTTACAGGCCCTTGGTTCCATACGCTCACCTTTAATTGCCCTTCTGTTCTGTTGCATAGTAATAGAATTTATATGATCATATATTCTGTTTGCATCTACAGCTTGCAAACTGTAGGTAAACAAGTTATGGGACAGTATTGGGGGGGGGGGGGGGGGATGCTTAGTTTCCTTGATATTAATTGTGGCCGTCTCAACAATAGAGCTTTGCAGTCTGTCAAATCTTTGTGGAAGGATGATAAATGTCTCAGAGAAATGTTGGATATTATCAGGATCCGTGTGTTCCTCCAGTCTAGGGCTCCTCTCTATCTTCTAATTCTTTAGCTGTTACCTCAGCCCATTCCATAGTTTTGATGTTTACCTTCTCTACGTTTGGATCTTCATATACAGACCCTACAGAACATCTGTTTCTACTTTAGTTGGTAGTGTTTTTATTAGTTCTTATATTCTTCCCAAGTTAGTAGCGTAGTAAATGTCAGCTGATTAAGATCTGCACGTAAAGAATCAGACAGGGACAAAGTTTGTGGCCATCCCCATCCTGTCCCTAAAAACTCAAACTCCATTCCAATCCCACCCCACAACAGTACAAAACGCGATTGTCTTATCAAAAATGATTAGAACTAGTGTGGTGGCGTTTCAGATTGTGAGGATGGTGTGAAGATGGATCAAAGCTTGCAGAGACAGGGTGGAGATGGCCACAAATTTTGACTCCATGTCATTCTCTACCTGCAAGGTCCCCGTCTGCCCAACAAGGTGGCCAGAGTTGAATCTGGAACTCTGCACAGGTTCCACTTCTTCATTAATCTCTGTCTCTCTCTCTGTCAATTTTGGGGAACAGACTGTATAAGTTTGCCTGGCATGGGTACTACTTCCCAACTACTGGAGTTCTTGCCAAAGTCAATGCCAGCCTCGATTCTAATCTAGTTTTGCCATTTACGGGACCCCAACCATAAAGGTCTGTCTGGCATTGGTCTTATTTCCCAACCTCTGAAGCTGTTCTCAAAGCTCACTCCAGTTATGGGGTGATTTAAATTTTGCTTTTTCTATATAGAGTTCCCCTATAGAGTTATCAAAATAAATCTGACAGAATTCAAGATCTCTCATTTCTATTTTCCTTGATTGATGCTTTTAGAATTAACAGTGGGTGAGTAGGTGGGCTTTTTCATGTTAGAGCATAAGAACATAAGAGTAGCCATACTGGGTCAGACCAACGGTCCATCTAGCCCACTATCCTGTTTCCGAACAGTGGCCATGCCAGGTCACAAGTACCTGGCAGAAACCCAATTAGTAGCAAAATTCCAAGCTACCAATCCTGGGGAGAAAGCAGCTTCTTCATGTCTGTCTCAATAGCAAACTATGGACATTTCCTCCAGGAACTTGTCCAAACCTTTTCTAAACCCAGATATGCTAACCGCTGTTACTACATCCTCCGGGCAAGAAGTCCAGAGCTTAACAATTCGTTGAGTGAAAAAATATTTCCTCCTAATTGTTTTAAAAGTATTCCCATGTAACTTCCAGTGTCCCTAGGCTTTGTACTTTTGAAACAAATAAAAAACAATTTACTTCTACTCATTCTACACCACTCAGTATTTTGTAGACCTCAATCATATTGCCCCTTATCCGTCTCCTTTCAGCCCTAACCTGTTTAGACTTTCCCATACAAGAGGAGTTCCATCCCTGGTCGCTCTTCTTTGAACCTTTTTCTAATTCTGCTGTATCTTTTTTGAGATACGGCGACCAGAACTGAATTATTGTTATTATTATTATACATTTGTACCCCACGCTTTCCCACTCAAAGCCGGTTCAATGCGGCTTACATAATAATATGGATCACAGAGTATTGATAGAGAAAATGTACGTTATTTACAGCAGAATAATAAAAGAGATAGGTGGGTAGAGATGGGCAAGGGTGGAGGGAGTAGAGGTATGAGCAAGGGGTAGGTGAGCATTAGAAGGGGGTAGAGGAGGCGGGAGGGGGGAAGGGACAGGGGATAAGCACTATGAAATTTGGTGGGAGATGTAGTCTGGGTCATTGTCGTTGTCTCCTGGATATGTGTAGGGTAGATGGGTTCATAGGATTAAATTGGGACATTTGGGTAGGCTTCCTTAAACAGATGGTTTTTAGTGATTTCCAGAATGGTAGATAGTCACTGATTGATCGGATAGGTCTGGGGAGGGCATTCCAGAGTTGGCTGCCTAAGAAGGAGAAGTTGGATCCATAGTAGGTTTTGTACTTGAGTCCTTTGCAATTGGGATAATGCAGGTCAAGATAAGTTTGCAAAGTTTTAGACATGTTTCTGGTGGGAAGGTAGTCCGGAGACTCACCGTGGATGATCCTGTGAATTAATGTGTAGACCTTGAAGTTCATTCGTTCTCTGACAGGGAGCCAGTGAAGTTTTTCATGAAGAGGTGTTGCGCATTCAAATCGTGATTTGCCAAAATTGAGTCTTGCTGCTGTATTTTGGGCAGTCTAAAGTTTCTTCAGGATATAGGTCAAGGTCAAGGAATGATAAAGAGGCAAAGTATTTTCGGTCTTATTCACCATCCCTTTCCTAATAAATCCTAGCATCCTGTCTGCTTTTTTGGCTGATGCCGCACATTGAGCAGAAGATTTCAGCGTATTATCTACAAAACTTAGATCTTTTTCTGGAGTGCTGACCCCCAAGGTGGACTCTAGCATCCGGTAACTATGATTTGAATTATTCTCTCCAATGTGAATCACCTTGCATTTGTACGCATAAAATTTCATCTGCTATTTGGATACCCAGAATTCCAATTCCCTAAGGTCTTCCTGCAATATTTCACAGTCCGCACATGTTTTAACAACCTTGAATAGTTTGTGTCATCTGCAAATTTAATCACCTCACTCATCATTCTGATTTCCATATCATTTATAAAAATGTTAAATAGAACCAGTCCCAGTGGCACTCCACCCTCATCCATTGACAGAAATGACCATTTAACCCTACCTTAACCAATTCCTAATTCACACCATCTTACCTTTGTTACTGTAATTCTGGTTTAGGCTAGTTTAGTAATGTTGGTAAGTGCTTTGAAAATTTTTATAACAAGCTGTTGGATTGCTAATATTAATCAGGTTACATAAGATGTGAGGGAGGATTGGTACGCAATGGATTCAGGCTATTGGTGGGGTTGCAGATTGTAAAAGTAGCAAGACATCTCTAGTCAGAATAAAGTCAGCACCTGGTATTGACAAGAGCTTAGGGTACGGAAGAGAGTTCTTCTGAGGCAAGTGGAAAGAAGATGGACATTTTGGAGAGAGGAGGACAGTAAAACATATCAATAATTGTTGAATGTTACCATTCACTGGTGGATGTGAGGAAACACTAGTATTACATTCAAAGGGTCTTTCACTCCTTAAACCATCTTTGAGTTATTCATGATAGTAAAGAATCTTGTACATGAAATCTGTTCCATTGAGAAAATGATGAAATTGATCCAGAAGAAATTGCTGCATTGCATACGTGAAGGATTGAATGATCTATTCGCAAGTAAAGTGGGCGTTGCTAAAGAAATGGGTGTGTTATGGTCAGAGGATTGAATACAATACCTCTACTCTGCATCTCTGTCCAACTAGTGGATTAAGATTAGAACTAATGCTGGCCATGTTTTGCAAAACATTTAATATTTATCTTCCATTACATCTCAAAGATCAGTCCAGACAAATGGGCTGTGATCATTTCTCCAGCAAGTGGCGATAGAGAACGCTAATAAGCTGTGCCTCAAAAGCTTCTGTGCTTAGCAAACAAGCCAGTATTCTCCATCTCCAGCAGGCAAAATAATAGCAGCTCCTGTGTGGTGGCCTCCTGTACTGCTTGCAGGTTCAGTTGAGTTTGGGGTTGAGAAATCCTATGCCTCAGGTATAAACCTAGTGGTCAAAGTCCCTCCCTGCTCCCCGTTGCCACTTTCTACCTCTCTATCTCAGACTTCCCTTCTCTTTTTCTCCTGCCTCTATCTTAAAAAAAAAAAAAAAAAAAGCATACACTGCAGTTCTTTTTGAGAGAGTTTGTGCTGTGAGAAGATTGTGGAGCTTCAGTGCCTTGGAGGTCACAAGACTAGCTGTTTTCTGTGAGTATATTATCATTCTCTTTGTCTGAGCCTATTAAGTCTTGTGCACACTGTGCAGGTAAATCTTTAGCAACCGGTTCCTGCATGCTTTGCTTTACTTCTGTGGATATGCCACATTTGCCTACTTTGGCCATCAGTACTCCATCTCCGGGAATTCAATCCAGCCCTGCTCCAATGGTGGTTTTGGCGGGCTTAGCGCCAATGATTCCTGCCCTCCACCAGCCTTCAGCAGCCATTTTATCAGCAGGTTCCTCACCCGCTACCGTATCCCAGGACGTTAGTTTTGAGATGATAGAAGTCTCTGCCCTGCCAGTTTTGCCTGAATTTGTTCTTTTATTACAAAGTAACACAGTCCATCCAGTCTGCCCACAAGATAAACTCATATGTGCTACTTTATTTATCTATTTACAGCATTTGTATCCACATTTTCCCACACACAAGCAGGCTCAATGTGGCTTACAAGTCAATAAGAAATAGGGTCAAGTAAGGGAGGGGTACATGTGTAAAATAAGGTACAAAATAATAAGGAATAAAATGGTCCTTGTGTGTATACCTGACCTTGATTTGTATCTGCCATTTCAGGGCACAGACTGTAGAAGTACGCTCAACACTAGCCCTGCCTCCCATCACTGGCTCTGCCATCTAATCTCCGCTAAGCTTCTGAGGATCCATTCCTTCGGCACAGGATTCCTTTATGTTTATCCCACGCATTTTGAATTCCGTTACTGTTTTCATCTCCACCACCTCCGGTGGGAGGGCATTCCAAGTATCCACCACTCTCTCCGTGAAAAAATACTTCCTGACATTTTTCTTGAGTCTGCCCCCCTTCAATCTCATTTCATGTCCTCTAGTTCTACCAACTTTCCATCTACGGAAAAGGTTTGTTTGCGGATTAATACCTTTCAAATATTTGAACGTCTATATCATATCACCCCTGTTTCTCCTTTCCTCCAGGGTATACATGTTCAGGTCAGCAAGTCTCTCCTCATACGTCTTGTAACGCAAATCCCATACCATTCTTGTAGCTTTTCTTTGCACCGCTTCACTTCTTTTTACATCCTTAGCAAGATATAGCCTCCAAAACTGAACACAATACTCCAGGTGGGGCCTCACCAACGACTTATACAGGGGCATTAAAACCTCTTTTCTTCTGCTGGTTACACCTCTCTCTATACAGCCTAGCAACCTTCTAGCTACGGCCACCACCTTTTTATTAAAGTCAGCTCAAGTTGCCTCTCCTCCTTCCCCTCATGTTGTTTTTGAGGAGCAGCTTCCCAAGAAATGAAAACTTTCCGTTTTGCAGGATTTGGAGAATGTTCCTCCTCACGGCTCAGAGGAGGTTTTATCTGTGTATTCTGACTGTCCTAGTTCTGCTGATGGCCCTAACTTGGACATTTCATGGGCAGACAGGGGTGATGATCCTACTGTAGCTAGGCTGTTTTTGAGAGCAGTTGCCTCTGTTGGTCACAAAATCCATGGAAGCTTTAAACATGATGCAGAAGAACTGAAAGAAATCTCAGTGAACCTGGAAGATGTATTCAGCCAAACTGACAAACTAAAAAGTAGTAAATCACCTGGGCCAGATGGCATACATCCAAGGGTACTCAAAGAACTCACTGGAGGTGGTGAATGTGACGCCGATTTTTACAAAGGATTCTAGAAGTGATCAGGGAAATTACAGACCAGTGAGCCTGACATTAGTGCCGGGCAAAATAGTGGAAACTATTATAAAGAATAAAATTATAGAACACAGCCAAACATTGTTTAATGGGAAAGGGTCAGCATTGGTTCTGCCAAGGGAAATCTTGCCTCACCAATTTGCTTCATTTTTTTGAAGGTGTAAATAAACATATTACTACTACTTATTTCTATAGCGCTACTAGACGTACGCAGCGATGTACACTTGAACAGGAAGAGACAGTCCCTGCTCGACAGAGCTTACAATCTAATTAGGACAGACAAACAGGACAAACAAGAGATAAGGGAATATTAAAGTGAGGATGATAAAATAAGGGTTCTGAACAAGTGAATAAGGGTTAGAAGTTAAAAGCAGCATCAAAAAGGTGGGCTTTTAGCTTAGATTTGAAGACGGCCAGAGATGGAGCTTGATGTACCGGCTAAGGAAGTCTATTCCAGGCATATGATGCAGCAAGATAAAAGGAACGGAGTCTGGAGTTAGCGGTGGAGGAGAAGGGTGCAGATAAGAGAGATTTACCCAGTGAACGGAGTTCCCAGGGAGGAGTGTAGGGAGAGATGAGAGTGGAGAGGTATTGAGGAGCTGCAGAGTGAATAAACTTATGTCAATAGAGGAGTTTGAACTGTATGCGGAAATGGATAGGAAGCCAGTGAAGTGACTTGAGGAGAGGGCTAATATGAGCATAATGACACTGGCGGAGTATTAGTTGTGCAGCAGAATTTGAACAAATTGAAGAGGAGAGAGATGGCTAAGTGGGAGACCTGTGAGAAGCAAGTTGCAATAGTCTAAGCAAGAGGTGATAAGAGCGTGGATGAGGGTTCTGGTAGTGTGCTCAGAAAGGAAAGGGTGAAGTTTGCTGATATTATAGAGAAAGAAACGACAGGTTTTAGCAGACTGCTAAATATGTGCAGAGAAGGAGAGGGAGAAGTCGAAGATGACCCCAAGGTTACGAGCTGATGAGACAGGAAGGATGAGAGTGTTATCCACAGAAATAGAGAATGGGGGAAGAGGAGAGGTTGGTTTAGGGAGAAAGATAAGAAGCTCAGTCTTTGTCATGTTTAGTTTCAGATGGCGCTGAGACATCCAGGCAGCAATGTCAGATAGACAGGCTGATACTTTGGCCTGGATTTCGGCTGAGATTTCTGGTGTGGAGAGGTAGATCTGAGAGTCATCAGCGTAAAGATGATACTGAAAACCATGGGATGAGATCAGAGTACCAAGGGAAGAAGTATAGATGGAGAAAAGAAGAGGTCCCAGGACAGATCCCTGAGGTACACCAACTGACAGTGGGATAGAAGTAGAGGAGGATCCACTAGAGTATACACTAAAGTTACGCTGGGCGAGATAAGAAGAAAACCAGGAAAGAACAGAGCCCTGAAATCCAAGTGAGGACAGCATATCAAGGAGTAGGCTGTGATCAACAGTGTCAAAGCAGCAAATAGATTGAGAAGGATGCGGATAGAATAGGGACCTTTGGATCTGGCCAGGAACAGATCATTGGAGACTTTAGCAAGCACTGTTTCAGTTGAATGAAGGGGGTGAAAGCCAGATTGAAGTGGATCAAGAATAGCTTGAGATGAAAGAAAGTCAAGGCAACGGTGGTGAACAGCACGTTCAAGTATCTTGGATAGGAAAGGGAAGAGGGAGATGGGGCGATAGTTGGAAAGACAAGTAGGGTACAATGAAGGTTTTTTAAGGAGTGGTATGACTACGGCATGTTTGAAGGCATCAGGAACAGTCACAGTGGAAAGTGAAAGATTGAGGATATGACAAATCCTTCCAAAAGTACAAAGACTAGGGGACACCTGAGGAAGTCACATGGAAATAATTTCAAAACAAATAGGAGGAAATATTTTTTTCACTCAACAAATAGTTAAGCTCTGGAACTCTTTGCCAGAAGATGTGGTAACAGCGGTTAGCCTATCTGGGTTTTAAAAAGGTTTGGACAAATTCCTGGAGGAAAAATCCATAGTTTACTATTGAGACAGACATAGGGAAGCAACTACTTGCCCAAGGATTGGTGGCATGTGTTGCTGCTGAGTTTCTGTCACATACTTGTGACCTGGCTTGGCCACTGTTTGGAAAACAGAATACTGTGCTAGATGGACCATTGATCTGACCAGTATGACTACTCTTATGATCACATGCAGATATATTACAGTCCCTCCCCACTTAAGGATTGCTTTTGTACATCCCATTTGTCTGGAGTGATACTTAGGACATAATGAGCCAGATGCACTAAAGTCGTCGGTAATTCCCGTTCCCTACCGATTCCATAGCGAATCGGTAGGGAACGGGAATGCATCAACGATAGGGAATGCAAATGAGCTACTCGTTGTAGCTCACTTGCATTCACTATTTTCCTCGGTTGCCAGTCGGAGAATCAGGACGTCCCTTTCGATTATGCACCTCTTCCTGGTCTCTTCAGCCAATCAAAGCGGGTTTAGCTGGCTGTTGTCAGCGAAACGCGCTCTGATTGGCTGAAGAGACCAGGAAGAGGTGCATAATCGAAAGGGACGTCCTGATTCTCTGGCAACCAGGAAAATAGAAAAAGTTTGCTGTGGAGGGGTAAGTGGTGTGGGTGAAGACAAAATAGAAAGGGGAAAAAAACGGCAGAGCGAAAAACGGCGAAAAAAAAAAGACGTCTCTCACAAGCGCAGGGAGAGTACGTCCATAAAGGACGCCCCTCACATGTGCTCCCTTTTTTTTTCTTTTTACCTTTTTTGGGGGGCCCTTTTCCTTTCCGATTCCCTCACAGGAGCCCTAACGAGAGGTGCAGACCTCCCATTAGGGTTCCTACGGTAAGGGAATCGGAAAAACGGTAGTGCATCTCATTATAATGGGCTACAACGGTAGTGCAGCTCATTATAATAGCTTTTGAATAATTTGCATTCCATTTTTGTTGCCTGCTACCGTGGCAGGGAAAATGCCCTTAGTGCATGCCCCCGGTAAACTACTTGCGTTTTAAACTGGCTGGAACCAGTTTAAAACGCAAGTTGTGGGCTCGTTAGGTTTAGTGCATCTGGGCCAATATCAGGTAATTAACTAATTTTTTTCTTATCTTAGGGATTATACCATCGGTACTGAAAAGAGCCAGCATTCATTCTATCTGGAAGAAAGGGAATTTTGACCCATTGGTACCAGACTCTTACTGTCCAGTATTAGTCTGTTTTTTGGCTAAATTGGTCAAGTGGGCAGTTTGGAGCGGATGCAGACATTCATTTGAATTTTATTTTAGATAATCAAACAGCACGGGGGGGGGGGGGGGGGGGGGAGAGAGAGAGAGAGCTGTGGAAGTGGAGATGTATTGAGTGTGTATAGGGAAAATAAGCTCACACCACCACAGTTAAGAGGAGATGACAAGTAGCAGACAAGTGTATATGAGAAGAGCTGGGAACAACAGAGGGTAATGGGGTATATGTTGGAGGGGAGACAAGTGGAAGGATAAAGGATCTGGTGGAGATGTGGTATGGTGGGGGGAGTCGACATCAGAGGGTATGGGGATGTGTACAAGAGATAAGGTGAGGGAGACAGGGTAAGAGAATGAGTAGGGAGATGACAATCTGGGTGGAGAATGTGGTGTGTGTTTAGTGAAGAACTGAGGTAGGCAACAAGATACATGATTGTGTGTGAGGGGAGGGCGGGGTTGATGAACCAAGAGAAAATGTTGACGGGGAGGAGCTTGGGTAGAGGAGAGTGTTGAAATGGGAGTGATGGTGGGGGAGGGGGGAAGGGGAAAGAAACAGCATATAGTGTGTTTGTGGGGGGGGGGGGGGGGGGTGTAAGGTCTTCAGGATTTCATGTAATTTCATTTGGCAATCAGCAAAGCCCAAACAGTAACTGCAGATAGCAGCTGTTCCACCCCTGCACCCCTAATTGCTGACATCTGTAGCAACAACTATCAACCCAATTGTTTTGTTTACCTCATTCAATGGCTGAAATAAATATTGCATCTTAGAGCAAGAACTTTTCTGTCTACAAGTTTAATTACCACTCAGAGACAGTGGCACTGAACTAATATAGAATACAGAATTATTCTGCACAGAATCTTAAAAGATTTTTGTGCACAATTCTCCCAGGAGTAATAATTTTAGAAGGGATAATAAACCAGGAATATAAAAAAAAGTTTAACTTTAAGGATAGACAGAACTGAAGTCAAGAAATATTGTAGGCATACCCTTTCTGGATTAACAATACACTTATTACTGAAAAGGAGCAAGGATTGGAAATTCAAATAGTTACCTATGGAGGTGATGGAATCTCCATTACTGATAAACGCTTTTTTTTTTTTTTAAATAACAATGTAGATAAACATCTGTCTGAGATGTTTTAGGTATAAATGAATGCTACCTCTTCAAGCTGCTTTTTCTTACAGCCCTATCATTAAAATAGCTCTAAATCAAAAGGTTCAGATGAATAAAATAGAACAGGTCAGTGCTTAATAACTAACTTTGCTAAAACTTAGCAACATCTCACAGCAGTCCCATAAGTGTTCTGTTACGAGACGACTTGCCCACCATGGGCTGAGTGCCTCTGGCTGCAAGCCCAAATATTGGCTCTGTTTAAACAAAGAACTTTGCAGCCTAGCTAAAAAGGGCTTAATAAATTCTTCTCCTTTTAAAGGTGGGCACCTTTTATCTACTTTGTTTTAACATAAGGCTATGAGTGTGTTTTTTAGGGAATTTTCTTTCAATATTCTGTACCTACAAGCCATCTGACAGATTCCATTTATAGTGTGTCAGAACTGTGTAAAGAACACTTATCAATAGCCTTTTAAAATGGAAACCTCTCTAGGGCTGATGATCAAAAGGCACCCTAGCCAGATATTTTGTGCACTCCAGCGGCTTACTGGCCAACTAGCAAGGCTCTGTGGCCTGCTGCTGTGGGAGGGTATCCACAAGACTTAGTGTACTGTGGACTAAAGATTGTAAGTAGAGACTCATGCAGACATAGAAAAGCCACTGCTTGACCTGCGGTTGGTAAAATGGAACCTTGTTACTATTTGGGTTTTTGCTAGGTACTTATGACCTGGATTAGCCACTGTTGGAAACAGGATACTGGGCTAGATAGACCACTGGTCTGGCCCAGTATGGCTATTTATTTATTTTGGATTTATTTACTGCCTTTTTGAAGGAATTCACTTAAGGCGGTGTACAGTAGGAATAAATCAAATACAAGCAACAGGCAATTACAGCAGTAAAAATTTTCAAACAACAATACAAAATACGGCATAGTATACTACTTACATATGTCAATACAATATGCAATAGAACATTTTAATAAACAGTGCAGGGTATAAGCAAGGATGGAACATATGAGAGTAAGAGGAGTTATAAAATAAGGGGAGTAATTTAAAGAGAGTTGCACATGAAATCAGAGAGGCGACTGAATATTATCTCATCTAGGTTAAGAGTGCAGCCCATGTCTGTGTGTGACTAACAAGCTAGTTACTTCCATTAAAGACCTGGTTGAAGACCCAAATTTTCTCCTGCTTCCTGAAATAGAGGTAGTCTTGTGTTAAGCAGAGACTTTCAAGGAGTCCATTCCAGAGTGTGGGGACCACTCCGCAGAAGGCTCGCTTGCGGGTATCACATTGTGTAATGTCTTCTGGAGAGGGTTGAGTTAGGGATACTCCTTGGGAGGGCCTTAAAATCCTTGGGGTGTGTAGAGGGTTATCCTGTTCAAGTACTCAGGGCCATTTTTTTAAGGGCCTTGAAGATCACACAAAGAGTTTTAAATTTAGCCCTGTACTGGTAGCCAGTGAAGTTTTTGCAAAAATGGTGTGCTGTGGTCACATCGCTTGCAACCTTCTATTAATCTTGCTGCAGCATTCTGAATCAACTGGAGCCATTGCAGACCCTTTGTAGTCAGACCAGTGTAGAGTGCATTACAGTAATCCAGTTTTGATGTTATGGCATGCAAAACTGGGATAAGATTTGCCTTCTCGATGAAAGGAGAGAGGCAGCGTAGTTGTCGCAAATAGTAGAAGCAGCTCTTGAAGGTTGCTTGGATTTGGGGAATCAGATTAAGTGTTGAATCTAACTGTATTCCAAGTTCTTATGTAGAGCTGGTAGGATTGGATGGGGGCAACAAGCATCGAAAGCTCGAATGAAAAGTTTTCATCCTAAATTAGTCTACTGTCCTAGCTTCCCTATCTGGGGGCACAGAGGCAGGAGTCTGGAACTCCCAGCTCATTTAAGAGCACATTCAACCACCAGAAAATGGTGTTGCAGTTGAGTCCTCTCGAATCAGGAAGCCTTTTGGATACTAAACTGCATACCCACCTTCCTAGGTCCAACCTGTACTGCGATGGGAAAGTCCCAGTTCTTCATCAGTGAATCTTTAAGGATAGGGTGCAATGGTACAGTGAACCCTTCCTTAGGAGGAGACTCATAGTCCAGGACAGTCAATATCTCCGCCCTGGGTTTCCCCTCCATTTCTAACTTAAATGGGATGGCAGAAGCCATCTCCCTGATAAAACCGGTGAGTCACACCCTCAAGTGGAGATGTATGTCTCTCTTCAGATGGTGAAGAATCCAAAGTATTCTCTCCTCTGAATTCCATGAGCAGCCCCCATTCAGACTTCACCATACTCAGGTTATAATGAATGAGTCTTTGCCTACCTGAACTCAGTGGATGTATGTCCATGCCCTGAAGAGCGTCGAGGTACAGCCCTACTCTCTTGACTCCAGGGAAGCTTCCTCCCCGACGTCGAGAGTAGTACTGTATGCATCAAGGTTGAGGATCTTTGCAACAGCACGGAAGGAACCTCAGGAAGAATGTGGGCTGAATCCGCAGTTGGTGCAAGCACTCTCGATGCCTGAGCAGTTTGCAACTGCAGCGTCTGTGCCAGCTCCTCCCTGACCATGGCTCAGAACAGCCCTCAAAGGAAGGCATCGACAAAGGCAAGAGATCTGGCAAAGAGGCAGCATGAGAAGGTGTCGGACCGGTCCAGTAGCAGGAACCTGGTTGCTGGGAGACTTGTGCATTGGCACCTCTTCCAAGGAGGGGGAGCACTTCTCCTGGTGCAGGCGCTGCCGATGCCCCAGTGCTCCCAGCATCATGCGTCGAGGACCAATGCTTGGGCTTCTCCTGATGCACAACATTGAATCCATATGTGAGGACAACATTAAATCCGTATGTGCCTTCGTGTTGGGTCTGATGTTGACCAGTCCCGGGGCCTACTCTCAGCACCTGATGTCAAGGGAGATCTTCTTGATGCCGATGCACTCCCAGTGGATGCTGAAATCTTGGCAGCCGTCGAAGTCGATCCTTCTGGTGCAAATGCTTCCAGTGCCAACGTTAATGTATCGGCCTTCGAGGAGCCAAAAAGCTTCTCCTGTTGAACCTGCCATGCCCTCTGTATCCTGAGCTGTGTTTGCAAACAGAGAGAACATGGTTAGGCCTCTGGTCAGGTCCAAGGTACCAATTTTATGGGTATGTCATGGAAATCACCCGATTACACTGGGCACA
Source organism: Microcaecilia unicolor (assembly GCF_901765095.1). Lineage (NCBI taxonomy): Eukaryota > Metazoa > Chordata > Amphibia > Gymnophiona > Siphonopidae > Microcaecilia > Microcaecilia unicolor. The sequence goes on along the minus strand of NC_044031.1, from coordinate 585,874,734 downwards.
CCTTTTGAAGCCACTGGGGGTTGTCTTGGACAGCGAGGACAGGATTGCTGCCAAACTAAACTCCGCAATTTTGAACTGGAAAAAGGGGAAGTGTTCAAATCAAAGTCGGGGCTCCAGTCAAAAAGGGCCTACCAATATGTGAAAAAATAAAGGAATTTTAAGGGATGTAAAAGTAAAAGAAATTAAAAGGCTTAACTGAAAAAAGGGTAAATGAAAGAAAATAACAAGAGGACCTGAAAACCGGCACGGGAAGGCACAGGAGAAAAGGTATGCACTTCAGAACACAAAACACGTCTTCCCTGCTCTGCGAAAAACAGTGGAACACCGCTAGAAAGTTTGTTAGTCAGCATCCGCACCAGGCTCCGTTGGATGACGTCACCCAGCTGTGAGAATAAGAAGGCCTGCTTCTTCTCGGAGAAAGAGTGGTTATGGAGATTTCAACACCTGTGGTTGTTAAGGGAAGCATGGGCTTGCTGTGTCAAACTTTCGGTGACATACTTCCCAGATCTTGGTGACACACTGGTTAAAAACAACTGCCCCATTTCTACACCCTATCCCACTCCCCTCACCTCACCTTTTTCTTTGTCTCTCATGCCCTCACCAACTCCAGTGCCTTCACTGACCCTTTCTTCTGTCTCTCATCCCTGTCCAGACAGCTGCTCCCTTTTGCAACCTTCCCAGCTTCATCTCCCTGCCACTTCTGCTCCATGGTCTCTCTCATAAGGATCCACCAAACTCAGATTTCCCTTCTCCCTTCTTCCACTTCCTTAATAGTCCAGCATCTCACCTCTCTCCTCTCCCTTCTCGTTTAGATCACCATGTTCCTCTCCCCTAAAACAGAGAAAGGACAGCTCATATCCCAGCTTTTTTCATCTCTTAAGCTGAGCTCCTTCCGCGGGCTGCAGCAGGAAGTCATGTTTAGTAAATACTTCACATCTGGTTTGTAAGGGTCTCAAGACAACAGCCACATCCCAGAAGTGTTTACTAAGTGCCACTTGCTGCTAGGACCTGGAGAAAAAAGGAACTCAGCTCAAATTAGAGAGAACACACCAGGTTTTCGTTGTCCGTCCCTCCTGCCAGCAGCACCTGCTTAGAGCTGCTGACCCAATTTGTCTCCAGGTTCTTGCTGAAGTACAACCTTCTGGCTACTCCATCAATCCCCCCCCCCCCCCCCCCACACCACTTGCTACTTAACTCTTGGGAAGATTTTTTATTTATTTACTTATTTATTTAAAATGTAGCTCACATTTGTTCAGTATTAGATCAGGGTGAATTACATTCAGGTAAAGTAGGTATTTTTCCTGTCCCCAAAAGGGCTTACAATCTACGTTTGTACTTGAGGGAATGGAGGGTAGGGATGGGACGTCATTTGAAATAAGAGGACGTACTATGTGAATACAGAGAACACTTTTCTCAGAGTTCACAATATATGCACATTGTGCACACTTTTTCTTAAAAGTGCACACGTATGTAATATCCCTCAGATTCTATAAATGGTGCTCAAAATTGCATGAGATCGGCACGCAAATAAATTAATGAGCCATGAATCAATAATTGGCTATTAGACATTAATTGGCTCTATTTTGATTTGGTTTGTGCAGGGATCTGGCTAGGTGTGATTCTATAAAGATTCATATGTAAATCCGCTCGCATGCAACCCAAAAAGGGGCATGGGTGGGTCAGGGACATTCCAAAAATTTGCATGCAGTTATAGGATTGTGGGCAGTGCACTCAAGTTATGCACCAGGATTTACACCCCGTTTCAACTGATGCAAGTCCTCGTGCCAAAGTTGGATGCCAGAATGCGCGCTAAGTGCTATTCTATAAAGAGCGCTCAGCCAGAAAAGCCCTTTATAGATAGCACTGAGTGCAAATTTTTCCCCACACCTACCTTTCAGTACCACTTTCTGAATCTGGCCCCATGTGTATATAACAATCACTCCAAGAAAAGTGCACACTGTATGCAAATAGCACTATCAACGACATTCGTTTGAAAGAAGAACAAATACAAAAGTTCTGGCTGCCCAACCCTAATGGAGGGTTAAGTGACTTGCCCCAAGATCACAAGGCGTAGCAGTGAGATTTGAACTGGGCTTCCCTGATTGTCAGATGGTACTCTAACCACTAGGCTACTTCTACTACTTATCATTTCTATAGTGCTACTAGACATATGCAGCGCTGTACACTGGACATAATCATTATGTTAATTCAGTTATTTTCACTTTTCCTTTTAAAAGTGGGTGCTGCCTCAGAGACATGCTGTGGTTCTGGAGACCTAGCTGGGCAGAACTGGATTGAGGAGGAGAACAGGAAGGCGTAGTGCAAAGACTGCAGAAACACTGAAGGAACAAACTATTGGTATACCTCCACCTCTGGCAGCTGATATGAACCGGCTGCTACAGTTCAGACAGGCTGCTGCTAACTCTCAGCTTTTTAAGGCTGTGTTGGCTCTCATTATGAAAAGATGGGAATAAAGGAGAAGCAGAAAACTGAAATCAAGAAAAATGGAGTTTCAGACCACCCAGACACAAGAAGCCAGTGAAAGCTCTGTTCAGAATGGGCTATGCCTTCCTTACCATTGAGGGAGAAGATGGAAGGTCCATCTACAAGACTGTCAGAATCACACTTGTGGGTATTGATGCAGACAGTAGAGAAACTACACACAACCAAAATTCTTACAAAAATGTAGACCCTTGCAGGTCCAACCACAGTGAGCATGTGTGGATTCTCCCTCGCAGTATCAGAGTCACCAATAAAACAACAGGCTGCACACAGAATAGATGGCCATGCTTCCGGATAGCAGCAGTGTCATAAATAGAATAGCTTGTGCAGGGCGGTTGCAAACTTTCATTTATTTTGTCTCCTGCTGTTAGCAGTTCCTAAACAGTGTGAGCAAAATATTTATACAGCAGTCCATGTTTGTTTAATTTTCACTCTGTACTTGTGAAGTCCGACAGACAGAAACACTAAGCACACAGCCCAGTCTGAACAGCAGGGACACAGAGCCCCTGACAGTTCACAGACCCCTAATCTGCATTTTTTTTTAAATCTCTGTCTCTCCATCATTTCTAATTTTACCTCAGCTGTGTGGGCCCGACGAAGGGGGTAGGAAAAGGAGAAAGCATATGTTTAGTCTTTTATTCCCAGTTGAAGTACAATAAAACAGAACGTGCCTTTACAGTCTGTTCATCCAGTTATTATTATTTATTGCATTTGTATGCCACATTTTCCCACCTATTTGCGGGCTCAGTGTGGCTTACAATACATTGTATTAAATGGAGTTTTGAGGCTAGGTGGAAAAGAGTAAAGCACCTGCATCTGTGCTGCATCTGTGGGATGCCTTGGACGCACTGTGGGGCAGTGGGCCTGCATTTGAACTCTGCAGACCAGTCTTTGGCAAGTAGTACCGAATGAGCCACAATAGCCAAATAAGCAGTGTCTCCCAGATATACATTTAAAGTTGCTGTCTTTCCTCCATCCCACAGAATCATATTCTTCAGACTTTCGTCTTTAAAATTTGTAAAAACAACAACAAAAAAATGTAATCTATGGAGAAAATTGAAACAAGAACAAAGAATCATGGAATAATTGTGGAAGAACAGAAGTTGGCACAAGTGGACAGACTAGGTAAGCCAAGTGATCTTACTGGTCACCAGTTGCTGTACAATATTATCTGAAAGCGGACCCCTTAACTTGAGGAGCTGCCTAGAAGTTACAGCAATATCCCGAGAACCATGGAAACCAGGTTCAAATCGCAGTGTTGCTCCTTGTGACCTTGAGTAACTTTATTTAACCCTCCATTCCTCAGGTCCAGCCTTGACTGAGACAATACAAATAACTTAGTTTTGCATGTGACATCTGTTTGTTTTTCCCTCTGCCCAGAGCCATGTATGACAGTTTAGGATTTTTAATTATTCTTTTCATCTTTGTTGTTTAATAAAATGATACTTCATAATAAAAATTATAAGGAAAAACAAGACTACAGACTGGGGAAAACGCAATTAAGAGAATCTACCACCATATTTAAATCAGATCTCACAAATTTAGCCTAAATTACATTTTTAGACTTCTTAAAATATGGGAAGAAAAGAACTAGCTGGATTATTTAACTACAGGCTGCTGAAGATAAAAGAAATAACCGAAAAGATGTTGCAGTGTGTGACCTGTGAAGACCTAGCACAGCCCTTTCATCAGATGACTTAGTTGCACATCAAGGAGGGCCTTGTAAGTGGCCTTGAAATCTCACATACTATGACATCTTCTGATGATGTTTATGTTGTGCTGACAAAAGCTATCACTGGGGTTTCTGAGGGCATGAGAGAAGATGAGGGGAAGGGAGTGGGTATAGGGGTTAGAAATGGGAAAGAGGAAAGGCAAGCCTGTTTCTCCAGGAGCGATACAATCAATACTCCTGGCAGAACTCTTCGCCTCTGTGCACTGCACATTTCTGTACTGGGACCAAGCAGGGTAGCAGCAATTCAATTTTGCATCAGCCCCCTCCCCAACACCTCCCCAGAAATTAGCCCCTCTTTCCCTATCCTGCACAGTATAGCCCTTTCTTCTGCGGCACCCCCCACTGTGGGATAAACTGTTGCTAATATTTTCCCTTACCCCTCCCCCCCACAAAAAAAATCATATGTAACAGCAGAGGAGGAAAGCAGCTGCATTTTAGGTCAAGTCCTTATTCTCCAACTCTTCCAGCACTTGGAGCTGACTATAGTATTTGAACTGCAGTGCTTCATGGTGTCCTGTGCAGTTCGCTCAGAGCTCGAGGAGGAGAGCAGTCTGACATGCAACCCATTTTCCTCCTCCTCAGCTGTTATAGATTAAGCTCTGAGGGGCTATTAACTTCACCCCTCGGCAAGGGGTAGGGGCAGCTGGAGGAGTTTGTGCTGGGGGGGGGGGGGGGGTAGGGAGTAGGATGAATGTGTGCGCCTTCAAGGGGGCAAGAGGCCAAGCTTGAGAAGCATGCAGGTCAGGGAAAGAGCAGGAGGGGTGTGCACCTCGAAAGGGACTATGTCTGGAAAGGAGGAGAGTCCAAGCATGGAGTATGAAAAGAAGGGGGTGGGGGGAGGAAAGAGTTGGGGAACGCCACAGCATGATTCAGAAGAACAAGCCAGGAGGGTGGGTTTGAGAGAAAGCTATGGTGGAACGTGTGTATGGTGGTGGGGGGGGGGGGGGAAGAGGACTGAAAGAGCTGTGGGTATGTGCATGTTCTAGGCAGGGTTTGAGAGAATGCTTTGGGTCTGTGTGTATGAGGGGGGGGGGGGGAGATTTGAGAACATGCTATTGGGGAAGAGAATGCCGTGGGAAAGCGAGGTTTGACAGAAAGGTATGGAGTAAGTGCTGAAGGGGTATGAGAAATAACTATGGGTAAAAGGGATGTTGAGAGAGCTTGTGGATGTGCTTAATAAGAAGAGGTAGGGCTGAGAAAGACTGGAAGGAGAGACAACTGGGTTGGTCTTGCTGGGGAATGGGATGGGGGATCCACCCTGGACAGGGGCATAGAATTTTGGAGTTTGAACCTACAGTGGAAGAGAGATTAAGCACTGGGTGGGTTTCAAACTAACCAAGTGCACAATTTTAAATCTTTTGCACAGAATTCCCGCAGAAGTAAACTATTAAGAATGCTATACATCAAAGTTAATTAGCAATCTCCATCTTGAATGGTACAGACACTGTAGTCCTCTTTCTGTTACTTACCAAAGGAGCTGTGTCCATCTGAGATAAGTTGGGTTTGCTCAATGAGAAGTCCTTGTTTGATGTCTAAGAGTAGGCAATGGCCAGGCACAGAAAGATTCAAACATGTAGTAAGAAGCGCTGGTGTGCAACTGCTAGCATCTCTGAAGACTTCAGCTCAATCCTGAAAACTCATCTGTAGCCAAGGAATGAGGAATTGATGTTTTTGATGCCTCCCTTCCCCTACAAGCTGGAGTGGTAAAAAAAACAGTGAAAGAGTGGCAATGTAACGGTGGTGGCAAGGGAAGAGGACCCAGTGGTCTTGAGAGAACAACAGCTTGAATTTATTTGTGAAGGATCAAGTGACCCTGTCTGCTCTATAATCCCGTAGTTCCATACGATCATGATGGCAATGGAAATAAAATATATCTTCGCCCTGAAGGTGTTAATCCACAATTCCTGAGGTTTGAGCCTGAGGGGTGCTAGTTCCTGCTTCTAGACGTATCTGCTGCTCACCACTATTGGAAGCAGGTTATAAGAGCAGATAGACCTTTTGTACTACTACTACTAATCATTTCTATAGTGCTACTAGACGTACGCAGCGCTGTAGATGTACGTCTGACCATGTTTGGTGTTTCTTAGGAAGTCCAATATTCCCACAGTGCTCCGCAGCCAAGAGTTTCCATGCTGGTTGCTATTAGTCAACCATCCTGCTGTTTTTCTCACGGAAGAGTCTTGCTGGTTACACTACTCCTTTTCCCTTGTGCCATTAGTCAAAAACACTGAATGTAGTTACCATGGAGCCTATAGGAGAAAGAAACAAACAAAAATACCATTGTTAAAATTATGAAGCGTAATAATTCACTCAAACCTCTACCCTCTCAAAAACAGAGAGGTGCATCTTCTGCCTCCTGCAGGCCTCCAGTCCCTGAACACTGTGACTTACCTGTTCCCATATATAACTCATATACTGAAACAGATAAAGGACAAGTAAACTACTTGCTAGTGGTCTTGATCCATAAGCTAAAAGGCCAAAAATTAAGGAGAAAAATAAGTTTAGAAGACTGGAAACTAGCATCCATTCTGAATTGTTGCACCAAATAGCTTATAATCAACTTATCCCCCTCCCCACCACTCAAGGCCAGTACAAGGGTATTGGATGACCTAGGCAAACCTTCAGACATGCACCCCTCCCCTCAAATTTAAGGCCCTTCATCTGCTCCCCCCAGGGTATCCTACTTTTACATATTAAATGGTGGTGTTAGTGTGTACGAATCACACAAGTGAATAATGAGGGCAAATTTCCAGAAGTCAGTTAATTGTTTACGGGCCCTGTTTACAAAGACACACTAACATTTTTAGCACATGCTAACCGTGTAGATACCCACAGGAATATTATGGACATTTACACGGTTAGCGAGCGCTAAAAGCGCTAACATGCCTTTTTTTTTTTTTTTTAAGTTTTTTAGTTACCCATCCATTTTGGAGGTAAAAATACATATTTACATTCTCTGAATTAGCATAGCTGTGAAATCTAGTTTTGCTTTGACTACAGCTCCTCATTGTTGCTCCACTCCCTCCGCTCCCCAGAACCTACTGCCTAGTCTTGCTTAAAGGTTGGCCCAGATGTGCTGCCACCTTCCCCTATTTCACTCCTCCTTTATAATCAACCCACACCCTCCCCCAACCCTTTCAAATCTCTTCGATCCTACTCCAAGGGTCCAGAAATCCAGTCCTTGAGGTCCATAACTCAGACTGTTTTTCAGGATTTCCACAATATGTATGAGATCTATTTACATGCAATGGAAGCAGTGAATGCAAAAATCTCATACATATGCCTTGTGGAAATCCTGAAAGCCATGTGGGGTTGTGGACCTCGAGGACTGGATTTGAGGACCTCTAACCTACTCCATGCTGATTAACATGATTTTTTGGCCCTGCAGGTCTTCATCTATCTTCTACAGCCCAGACCTGGTAAAAGACAGCCACTAGAACAGAGAAAGTACCTATATATAATATGATGCACCACAGAAAGTCACACAAAGAAAGAATTACAACCAAATTAAACTCAATTGTGAGCTGTACAAAGGGGCAGTGTTCAAACTGAATTTGGTCCTCTGGCTTAAATGTGCTTAGTAACTCGCAAAAAAGAAAGGAAACTTGAAGAGCTGAAAACTAGAAAAATAAAGAGGAACAGAATAAATTGAAGGAACAAAAAAAAATATATGGCAAAGGAAGGCACTAAGAATTGGAGGAGAAAAAAAAAACACACACTGAGAAATGAACATGATGACATGTCCTCCAGGGTCCACGGCAAAACGTAGACTGGAGGGACTCACACTCGCATAGGAAAGCACCAGCTCAAGCGTGGTGGGTTGCCGCTAGAAAATTCTACACTAATCTCGCTAGTCAGCGTCCACACCAGGCTGTTGGATGACGTCACCCAGCTGTGAGAATACAACTGGCCTGCTTGTGCTTGGAGAAAGAGATATCAACTGCATAATCCTGCCAAATTTCAGCCCCAGGCATGGACTAATTACGTCATTAAAAATGAAAAACCTTTATCAATAAAAAATAATTAACCCCAGAAATCAAATAAGCCACTTTAGGTATCTTTTAGGCACTTGCACTTTTTAGGCTATAGTAGAACATGAAAAACAAAGTTATGAAAAACATTGCATAACCCCATTCTACTGACCCTATAGTGTACAAAATTTTCAAAAATGAAAGTTGCTCCTCCAAACTTATAGCCTCTCTCTCTATTTGTAACCCCACTTTTGGTATCTTTTCACTCAGCAAGTCATATATTGGGTGGATCTGTTCATGAAGGCGGTTAATAAATCCCAATAAATAAATATCATATACACAAGGACAGATAGTGCTGTTGATTAATTGCCATTAATGGCTGCAATTAACACAAATGTTAACATTAATAATTGTAATTGCTGTTAATACTGACTGCCGCAGCCTGAACACCCTCCACCACCACCTCTTGAAGATCCCCCTCCTGAAGAACCCAACCACCACCACCCCCCTCAAGGCTTACCTTAAAGATGCCCTGGTAATCCACGGTAGGATCAGCAAGAGTAATACTACTTACTACTACTTAACATTTCTAAAGCGCTACTAGGGTTACACAGCGCTGTACAATTTAACATAAAAGGACAGGCCCTGCTCAAAGAGCTTACAATCTAAAGGACAAGTGAGTAGACAATACGATAGGGGCAGTCAAACTGGGGTAATCTCCTGATATTCCTGCCCATATCAGCTCCAGGTTCAAAGTGGTGGCTGTGACCTGAAGAAGTGATATAGTCTCAAGGTACTACCACTAGGGTGTTGTGAGACTACCGGTATAGGTCACAGCAGCCATTTTTAACCTAGAGCTAGCCTGGGCAGAAGTGACCAGATTTAGGGAATTGCTCCTGCCCATCCTATCCTAGACACCAGGCAACTTAAAGGGAGGTCCAGAGTGGGGTGAAAGCTCTTCGGTGGTCTTCAGGAAAAGGGTTCTTTCAAGGGAGACTCCAGGAGGGGCAATGTTCAGTCAGGGACTTTGATAGGCAAGATGCTAATCAGAACTACTCTCTCCGCAACCAATATACAGCCCCTTATCCACTTAGCTAAAACATCCACTGTCTAGTAAACTGCCCGATTCGTGCCATGGTGGTTAAAGGGAATATTCAGCAACACTATTCAGGCAGCGATTAAAAGTCTTAATCAAACAAAGCTATTTTCTATATCCATACCTATATCTTATATACATACATATACACACACTCACATTGTGATATCCAAGATTAAAGGGAATGATAAAGAATGTAGAAGGCTAGAAATGATAAAAATGGCTTTCATCAAAAAAACCAAAATTACCTACTGCACAGAGACAGCCCATCATTTCCAGCACAGCAAGCAAAGCTGCTTATTACAAAGATGCCTTTACTGTAATCCTCCCTTCAGAGAAATAAGAGAAGTCATTACTGCTTTCAAATGTTTCCTTTTCTCTGCTCTCCAGGGAGAGATCAGCTGTCTGAAACACATGCCTAGCTTCCATAGGGGGGGAAAAAAAAAAAACACACATAATTGTGTGCAATAACCATCTGCTGCAGAATGCTGAGTAACAGGATATGAGGGAGAATTCCACCCTGGCCCACCAAGCGGGCTGACGGCTGCTTCTTTTCAACTTGGCCATTTGTCTGGGTCACGGCTCTGCCAGAATGAGCTGCAGCTCCCCTCCAGCCTATGACCAATGAACCATTAGCACGTTCCGAAAAACCACAGTTGATTTCCTCCAACTCCCTCCCATATTACTATAATTCTGCACGTCACATTCCAAACACTGAGTTCAGTACATCTCTGGAGGACATATGTTGGTCATGGACAGGAGGAGAAAGTGCGGGGAGAAAACTCCAGGGAGGATTTTCTTTTAAAAGAGGCTTGTACTGAAGCAGACCAAATTCTTTTTTTTTTTTTTGCATGGACTGATGCATGCTGAAGTCGCTCCGAGGAAGGATATCAGGCTCAGTTAATTTATCTACATATCTATACTAGTCTTTAACATCAATTTGTGGCTCAGAGATCTTTTTATAGCTGATACTACATGATGCCTTTACCTACTACCTGTTACGATTATGTTATTTTATAGGTTTGATGTAATTTAGTCTGAGTACAGCTCCGAAGCATCAAGACAAATTGCGGCAGATATATCACAGTACAATCCAGAATGAAGACAGCCAAAGGACTGTAATAACCAGGTTTATTAATGCAATAGAAAACGAGAAAAGGATGCAATAACAGCTGTGTTTCAGCTATGCGCCTGCATGAAGCATTTTAGCAGTGTTGTATAGTAACTGAATTTAACTTTCTTGACTCCAAAATTAATCACAATGGTGAGTGCACCCCTGAGATCAAGAGACAGCTAACACTTGGAAGAAGTGTAACGGTCAACCGAACAACATCTTGAAGAACAAGGACATCAGCCTGGCAACCAAATGTAGATTGGTCAGTGCAATCATCTTCCCAACAGCAACATATAGCTGTGAATCTTGGACACTGAGAAAGGCAAACAGGCGAAAAATTAATGCATTTGAATTATGGTGCTAGAGACTGCTGTTACGCATCCCATGGATAGCCAAAATTAACAAACCAAGCAGTTCTGGAATGTATCAAACCAAAAATCTCACTGGAGGCCATGGTAGCAAAACAAAAGCTCTCTTATTTCGGTCACATCATGCGAAGCAAGTCCTTCGAAAAAGACATCATGCTTGGAATGGTTAGTGGCAAAAGAAAAAGAGGCCGCCCAAGAATTTGCTGGATAGATACTATCAAGGAAGATACTGGAAAGAACATAGCAGAACTGAAAGAAGCTGTGAGAGATCAGAAGGCATGGCGAAAACTGATCCATACAGTGAACGAGAGCCGTACTCGACTGATCGGATAAGAAATGAAGGAAGGAAATGTAACTATGTACTTAAGAAGTACAGGATAACATTTGTTACTTTTACTGAAGTAATAATTTTGCCATTTTTGTACTACTTTTACTTGGTTACATCTGATGCTTGCAGTTAAAAGCAAAAAGTAAAAGTGGAAGCAAGATGTAAATGACGATTCCTCAGTAAACCAAATGACACAGCAAAATCAAGAATAGGATTTTGCTATTGCAAACCTTGTCACACAACAGTGGATCATCTCATCTGTTTATTTGGATTTTGCTGTTCAATGAATATAGCCTATAAGTAGTGACAAGAAGTCTGCTTGTCTGGACTTAAGGCTGAAAGGTTATCACACATTTGATGTTCTTATAACAGTTCTTGAAGATATTTGAATGGTTTACCATCGGCTGAAAAATTGTTAGAACAACAGACAATGATTCCAACTTTGTGAAAGCCTCCTTTGTAATTGGACAGCATGACGATGATAACACAGATAAAGATGAAGATGCAAGAGATGAATTAGACAGCACTACTTCTAACACAGATAACGATGATGATAAAGTATTCTTTGCTATACAGAAGTCAAGTGTTTCAGAGATTCCCCTAATTAAAACCTGCAGACCTAGTCAGAAAACATCAGTAATACTGCAACCTGGCCTGATTTGAAAGAACTTTTTATCAGACTGAGCAACAGTGCCGTAAGCGAGGGCGGCTGACACCCGGGGCGGGTCGCCGCTGCGCACCCCCCCCCCCCCCCCGGTGCAGCACAACGCCCCCCGGAGCGCACTGTTACTTACTTTAGAAGCGAGGGGCGGGCGGGAGGGCTGATCCGCCCCGAGTCCACGTCGCTGGGAGCTGCGTTGGCTCCATTGGTTACTTGCTCTCTCTGCCCCGGAACAGGAAGTAACCTGTTCCGGGGCAGAGGGAGCAAGGAACCAACGGAGACGACACCCCCCCAGCGGCATGCACCTGGGGCGGACCGCCCCACCGCCCCCCCTTCCTACGCCACTGCTGAGCAATTCACTTTTTGCTAGAGCAGTTGTTGAACACTTTTTTAGCTGTGCTAGACTAATGACTCACAAGCACCTGGACCACCTGTTGAGAGGAACAGAAATACTGCAGTGTTCCTGGCTGCACCACCTGTTATACTGATGTCATCAGCAGGGCAGCTAAGAGACACAGCCAGGTCCAGGGCAGAACTGGATCACCACATGCCACCCCCCCCCCCCCACCCTCTCCCTCCCCTCCCTCACTCCTTATCTGTCTGTCTCCAAGGGGGGAGGGCTGGGCCTGGCAAGCCTCTTCCTGCCTGCCTGCTCCTGTGTGTGTCCTCTCTGCACCTGTCCGTGCTGGGAGTTAGGACTGGATGACTGCATTAATGTGATAATGCACTAATGCAATCATCTGGGTCCTGGGCGGCACGCAGAAGCAGGGGAGAGGAAAGACCCGGAAGCAAGCAGACAAGAAGCAGCTTGCCGGTGTCAGGCCCAGGGAATCCCCCCCCCCCCCCACCCCCCTGGAGGCCCTGGTCATCAGAATCTTCAAGTCTCTGCCTCCATCTTCTAGTAAGGGAACAAAATCATAGGTCTGGACTAATCTAACAGAATAAGGAACCTCTGGTTATTCTCTCTCATTCTCATATATTAGACTGCACTAGAGGTTCTTACTTCAGCGTGACAGCCTCTTCCTTTTGTAACAGCTTGCCTCTGGATATCCCTCTAGACACTTCCCATAAGAAATTTAGTCAGCTCTGAAACCCTACTTTGGGCCAGGCTTTACTAGACTAATTGTTCTGGTTGCTTGTTGGTCTTAACCAGCTTTAAGGTTTCCAGTGATATGTCTTAGTTAGATGTCTCTTCGTTCCCTTATTCTGACCATTCCTTCATTGCTTTTACTACTACTACTACTATTTAGCATTTCTATAGCGCTACAAGGCTTACGCAGCACTGCACAAACATAGAAGAAAGTCCCTGCTCAAAGAGCTTACAATCTAATAGACAAAAAAAATAAAGTAAGCAAATCAAATCAATTAATGTGAACGGGAGGAAGAGAGGTGGAGGCGAGTGGTTACAAGTGGTTATGAGTCAAAAGCAATGTTAAAGAGGTGGGCTTTCAGTCTAGATTTAAAGGTGGCCAAGGATGGGGCAAGACGTAGGGGCTCAGGAAGTTTATTCCAGGCGTAGGGTGCAGCGAGACAGAAGGCGCGAAGTCTGGAGTTGGCAGTAGTGGAGAAGGGAACAGAGAAGAAGGATTTATCCATGGAGCGGAGTGCACAGGAAGGGGTGTAGGGAAGGACGAGTGTGGAGAGATACTGGGGAGCAGCAGAGCGAGTACATTTATCGGTTAGTAGAAGAAGTTTGAACAGGATGCGAACGGATAGGGAGCCAGTGAAGGGTCTTGAGGAGAGGGGTAGTATGAGTAAAGCGACCCTGGCGGAAGATGAGACGGGCAGCAGAGTTTTGAACCGACTGGAGAGGGGAGAGGTGACTAAGTGGGAGGCCAGCAAGAAGCAGATTGCAGTAGTCTAAACGAGAGGTGACAAGGGTGTGGATGAGGGTTTTGGTAGAGTGCTCGGAAAGAAAGGGGCGGATTTTACGGATGTTGTAAAGAAAGAAACGACAGGTCTTGGCAATCTGCTGGATATGAGCAGAGAAGGAGAGAGAAGAGTCAAAGATGACCCAAGGTTTCGAGCTGAGGAGACAGGGAGAATGAGAGAGCCATCAACAGAAATAGAAAATGGGGGGAGCGGGGAGGTGGGTTTGGGGGGGAAAATGAGAAGCTCGGTTTGGTCAAATTTAATTTCAGGTGGCGTTGAGACATCCAGACAGCAATGTCAGACAAGCACGCTGAAACTTTGGTTTGGATGCAAGGTGAGATATCAGGGGTAAAAAGGTAGATTTGGGAGTCATCAGCATAGAGATGGTAGGAAAAGCCCATGGGAAGTCAGTTATATCTCAACTAGTTAGTGTGTGCTGATAGAGTAAGCCATTCAACGCAGTTTGTATCTGGCAATACTGTTCTTTATTCATCGCATGTCAATTATGCGCTAAGTTTTGTTGCGCTTGTCTAAGCTGATTCTGTAACAATAACATTTGGTGACTGAGACGCCTCCGGCAGGAGGCCATATATAAAATAATCTCTCCCCTCACAACAGCCTTGCCGCTTCCCAAATGAGGCCTTGAGTAGAGCTGTGGCATGTATTCATTTGGCTAAATTCTTCCCACACCTGAGATAAAAAGTTCTGAAATTGGACATCATTTCTCAGATAATGGGGCCTGCGTCAAGCAGTCAAGGTTCCCTAAAAGGTATAGTCAAAGCTTAAATGGACCAAGGCATAGTCAGAAAGTACACCTGTACTATATCCACATCACCCACATTTGCAAAATCAGATGCAGACATGATGATACAATCGAGCCTACTCTATGAGAGGTGGGCTCGGATACATGAGTGAAAGCAGACTCCTGTAGATGAAGTGTTCTCCAAACATCCAGGAGATCACACCTGAACATAAAGATCCCCCCCCCCCCCCACTGCCAGCGAGAGTCTTCCTATCCATAGTTGCATTGGCTAATCACCTCCTTCCCCCCCCCCCGCCAAGAGACCTGTGCTATTTAATATATTTATTAACGATATGGAAATCGGAACGAGTGAGCTGATTAAATTTGCAGATACAAAATTATTCAAGGTTGTTAAAACATGTGTGGACTGTGAAATATTGAAGGAAGACCTTAGGAAACTGGACGACTGGGCATTCAAATGGCAGAAGAAATTTAATGTGGACAAACTGTAGGGGTATCCACATTGGAAAGATAATCTGAATCATAGTTACTGATGCCAGGGTCCACCTTGGGGGGGGGGGGGGTGGGGGGGGGGGGGGGGGGGGGGGGGGGGGGTGGGGGGGTGTCAGCTCTAAGAACAGATCTAGGTGTCAATGTAGATAATATGCTGAAATCTTTCTGCTCAGTTGTGTGGCGGTGGCCAAAAATGCAAAACAGGATTGCTAGGAATTATTAGGAAAGGGATGGTGAATAAGACCAAAAATACTAGAATGCCTTTGTATAGCTCATTGGTGCGACCGCACTCTTGAGTATTACTTTCAAGTTCTGGTCCCTGTATCTCAAAAAACATATAGCAGAATAGAAAAAGGTTCAAAGAAGAGCGATCAAAATGATAAAGGGGATGGAACTCCTCTCATATGAGCAAGTCAATAGAAATAGAATAAAATAAAACATAGAAAAGAAAAGAAGATACCTTTTTTTATTGGACTAATGCATTTTTTGATTAGCTTTCGAAGGTAGCCCTTCTTAGCAAATCAGAAATAAGCAAATTTTGATTAAGTAACTGCTTTGCCCTGGGATTGGTATTATGGAGGTTGTTACTATTTGAATTTCTATCAGGTACTTGTGACCTGGATTGGCCACTGCTGGACACATTGTTCTGACCCAGTATGGCTATTCTTTGTTTCTTATTAAATCGCTAAAAAACCAGAAACATTAACTGCACTTTCACTGTACCCCAGGGGAAAGTCTGCACAAAACAACCCAATTATTAAAAAAACAAAACAAAAAACAAATGTCTATTATTTGATTTGTTACATTTGTATCCCACCTATTTGCAGGCTCAATGTGGCCTACATAGTATCGTGAAGGCATTGGCCTAGACCGGTAGAAACAATACAAGGTGATATAGTTGTTGAGTAAGGGTACATGTGTTTTAGGTACAATGGGAATCAAGGGGAGGAAGGGTAATATATTGTCCATTACAAGCTTTGGTTTATACTGTGTGTAGATTGTAGGTATTTATGTTGGATCGCGGGGTATGCCTTTTTGAACAGGTTGGTTTTTAGTAATTCCTGAAGTTTAGGTGGTCATAGGTTGTTTCCACAGCTTTGGCAATGCGTTCCATAGTTCCATAGGAGAAGCTGGATGCATACGTTGTTTTGTATTTAAGTCCTTTTGCAGTTTGGGTAAATCTTTCTGATTTGATATTTAATTACTACTCAAAAAACTGTGGTTATACGGTATTTTGATAAATACAGTAGGTAGACAAAAGTTTCGTATGCAAAATGTTTTCCTATGAAATCTCACAGAACACGCTATTGGCCTTGCTTTCAACACCACCACCCTCAGGATACCGTTTCAATATGTTCACCTTTCCATATCCATTTGTGAAACATATTTAGGTTAACCCAGACGCTGATCCTGCCCATCCCACACATCCTGGATCTCACATCACCAATTCTAGAGCTTCCTTGTCACTGAAACATGAAACCTTATAAATTATTTCTACCTTTCATATATTTGAACGCCTCTATCATCTACCCCATAAGTGAATCCTTGCACACTTGCTGGAATAGAGACTATTATATAGTCTCAGCTAATTAGTGCAGGTTAGCATCCTTTGTAAAAAAAAAATTGATTGACTTTAACAGGAGTAAATCTACCATGAGTGTAGTTACCATAAGTGTTTCAAGCACTGCCTTCAGAAGCAGTAACAAGAACCTGTCATTTTTAACACAAAATATCAACAAGAATCTTTCTCAAAGACACTGATTCACAGGACTTGGTCATCTTACGTTTTTTTTTAAAAGCAAACGCCACATTAATCAGTTTCCCCTTGGCTCTAACGCTTGATCCCAATATCCTTCCTCAGCCCACCCACACTCTGCATTCCACAGCAACCGGGAAATTAATTATTTCACTGTTGATAACATGGAAATACAAAGCAATCAGTGTGTAACGAACAGGCTCTTCCCTCCCCTTCCCCACCCCAGCAGTTTTCCACTGTCCCTGGCACTGGAAAAATAGGGAAGTCTAGACTAAGAGTAAAAAATAAAATAAAATCAAAGAAATGAAAATCAATGTAAGTCAGCTGAAATTCTGTCTACAAACTCTACATTTTATCCTGTGTATCCTATGAGCTACCAGTGCTTTAAAAAAGATTCAATACCAATTTATCACAAAAATTCCAACATGCTGACAAACATCTCGTAATCAAAATGGAATTTCCCGTCTTTAGTCATCAAAAAGCACACATATCTATCTACTCATTGTAGGTTAAATACACTGGACCTTCATGAAGTAAGTTTGCTGTCTTTTTTTTTTTTTTTTAAAACAAGGGATAAAAGTGTATAACCCAAAACCAGAGCAAACATATCATTCACCAGACTAGGCAACTGCCTTGTAGCAAGCAGTTGTGGCAGCCAAACAACACACTAGGCACTGACAGACATCCAAAGAATCATCAGTGAATACTTTTACACAGGAGGGAAGCAAGTCCCAAAATAGTCTCATTTATCCTGGAATTCTCCCATGTAAAGGGGTTTAGAAAACTGTGTGTGTGTGTGTGTGTGTGTGTAACATAGCAACTTCAGTGGCTGGAACCTGAGGACAGTGCTCAGCAGACTTTTACAGTCTGTGTCCCACAAATGACAAGACAAATAGGCTGGAGTGGGCATTGACAGCAACTCCAGTAGTTGGAAAGTATGGACAGGGCTGGGTGGACTTCTATAATTTCTCAGACTTACCAAAGAAAGACCATGATCAAGCATTTTACATCACATTTATTTATTTATTTTAGCGCAATTATATCCCACATTTTCCCACAAGCGCAGGCACAATGTGGCTTTAAACAGTGCATGAAACAATACAATAGGAAAGGTAAAACATAAGATGACAGAATAGACAGAGAAAACATTGAAGGGGTAAAATGCTCGGCAGGAGCCAGTGAATCAGAGTCCCCCCGCCAACCAACAGCCGGAGAGTCAAATGGCCGGGCTCGGTAGGGAGTAGGCTTTTGAAAATAGGAACGTCTTTAGAAACCTTTTGAAGAGTCGATGGTCGGGTATCCCCTTTAATTGCTTCGGCAGTCATTCCAAGATTTTGCACTGATATACGGAAAGTCAAAGCAAACATACGCTAGCAATCTAACTTTCCTACTGCTGGGATAGAGAAGACAGAGGAAGTTGCTCGATGACGACAGAGCATTCCTAGGGGGTAGATCAACCAGGTTGAGCATGTACTCTGGGGCCTCACCAAATACTCTTGTGCGTTAAAACAGACCTTGAACCTGATGCGATCTTTGACAGGGAGCCAGTGCAGAGCGAAACGCAATGGCTGTGCATGGGCAAAGCGCGATTTGCCTAGAATTAGTCTGGTAGCCGTGTTCTGGGCTGTCTGGAGCTTTCTTAGTAAGTAGTCATGGCAGCCAGCATATATCCTGCTGCAGTAGTCCAATGTGAAAGGACGAGCCAGTAAACGAGAGAACAGAAAAGGTCTCTAGGCAAGCAAGTTCTAATGCGCTTTAACCGCCACATTGCAAAAAACATTCTCTTCGCGACAACCTTCACTTGATTGTCCATTATCAGGTGGTTGTCTAGCTCGACCCCAAGGATTTTCAAGCTATTCAAGATGGGAAGCTTAAAGGCATTGACATCGAGAGTGGTGGGAATGACTTTATTATGCGGGATGAAAGGCAGAAGACAATGTGTTTTTTTCTTCATTGATCTTGATTTGAAATTACATTTGCCCAAGAGGTTAAGATGGAAAAGCGAGCCTCGATCTTCTCATAGATTTCTGTCAAAGCAGAGTTAAAAGGGAGGTAGATGGTTACATCGTCTGCATAAATAAATGGGTGGAGATCCTGTTTTGCAAGCGCTTCCACCAGAGGGGTCAGCATCAGGTTGAAGAGGGTTGGAGAGGAGAGAGGAGATCCTTTGAGGCTAACGCCCAATGTGACTCCCAACGTGCAGAAATAGTTGTATTGGCTTTAACTTGGTACGGTTCGTGATGCCAGAAAACCCTTAAAACCAGTGAAGCACATTGCCCGCCAATTCCAAGTGTCCATAAGAAAAGGTCGAAGCACATGGTCCACCATGTCAAATGCACTAGACATGCTCAAATTGTAACAATAATATTTTCCGACCCAAGAAATCTCTCTCTTGAAATTGGACATGATGGTAACAAGAACTGTTTCAGTACTAAATTGCGGACAAACCAGATTGAGAGTAGTGTAGGATATCAAAGTTAGTCAGATAGCCCATTAGTTGCGAATGGACTAGACTCTCCATCGTTTTGACCAATAAAGGAATTGACGCCACTAGGCGATAGTTAGAAACGACATCCGCTTTGAGTTTTGGGTTCTTAGGAATAGGCGTTAAGAGGTTATGTCTGTGCTCTGAAGGGAAGAGCCCACTGCCAAGCATGAAGTTTAAATAGGTTGTAAATTCCTCTAGGAAGCAGTGAGGAGCAGTTTTAAGCAAATAGTTCGGGCAAGTATCGAGGCCACAATGCTTACTGGCAAACTTGGAAAGTGTTCTAGAAACCTGGTCGACTGACAGACATGAGAGCTATAGCGCTATAGAAATGCTAAATAGTAGTAGTAGTAGTAGTAGAAAGTGGACCAGGAGCGATTCGCCGAACTCACTTCAGTAGGATAGGCGAGGGTGTCAAGGAAGTCGTCAACGGCAATTATGCTACTGTGGAAACAAGCACACAACTTCTTGAGTTTATTGTTGAAATAGACAGCAAGTGTATCTGCAGAAGGAAGGCCCACTTGCAAAGACGTCGTCCTATTGGTGTCTAGGAAGGAGTTTAAGAGATGCTGCAACTGTCGTGCGTCTTTCCCGATTGACTTCAATTTGTCAGCAAAAAACGAGCGTTTAGCCTGCTTGATTGCATAATTGTACTTGCGATGACTTTGCGCCAAGCTCTTTCTAGCAGTCTAGTTCGAAGCTTAAGCACTTTCAAGTCCTGATGAACCATGGCGCAGATCTGCGGTTATGAGATGTTTTGAGTTGCATCGGTGCTATATTCTCTAGGACGTGCTTACAGCACTCTTCCCAGGCAGTGAGGAATTGGGATGACGGTGTTTGAGGCACCCAGTTAAGATCATAAACTGAGTGCCAAAACACTTGGGGATCTACTATACCCGAGAGTAGTAAGTAGTTGGGGACACTAGGCCTTAGAAGTTCCAGAGGTTTGCCCAGTGCAGGACAAACTGCAATTTCAGGTGGTCGGACCTGTGCGTTATAATCCAACTGAAGTATCCAGTTTGAAAGTCAGGTCATCTGGAAATCGATAGGAGAGAGATCAAGTGAAATGACCTTGTGAGTGCGACGGGCATATGCTGGGGCAAATCAGGTCCCAGAGGGTGAAGGAACTCCCACAATTGCTGAGCAGGACCGGTGAAGTCGGATCATCTAGATGCAGTTAAGATCTCCAAGAAGTAGGATATATGATGATGGCCCGGCAGCGGCTGAGATGACTCTCCAGAAGATCGGATGGGGAGCTAGACCAGGAGCATGGAGGCCTGTAAATAGTATACAAACAAGGTGGTTGCGTAAAGTGCGGTGATTAATTTTTACCGCGGCTATTTCAGGGATGGCGTGAAGAGCTCTGTGCAGACATCGACGCACAGGTAGGAGCGATGTATCACCGCTGTTCCTCCTCCTCTTTTCTCAGACCAATCCCAGTGCACTATCTTGTATCCATTGGACAGAGATCTAACAGTATTGGATCGTTGGGAATTCGAAGCCAAGTTTCTGATATAAAGAGGAGATCAAGGCCATCTGTTGTAATCCAGTCTGAAATCAGGTCCGGCTTATTCTTTACTGAACGGGCATTACTACTACTACTACTACTACTATTTAGCATTTCTATAGCGCTACAAGGTGTACGCAGCAATATAGCCCACTCAAAAACGAAGAGAATGGTCTGATTCAGGTCTTATCCGAGGAACTGTCAAAAGACATCTCAGCGGTGCTGTTGTTGGTGCAGATGAATCCTGAGGAAAATTATGAGGAGAATGCTGGGCTGGCAATCGTCTACCTCTGATGATGATGGGTACGCAATTCAAACACGGGTCCTCAGCAGACAGCGTTGAGTACATTAAAATGGATGTGAAAAAAAATAAGGAACAGAGTGGAGGAGTAGGACATGGCAGGCAAGACTGGGGGTTGTTCGCTTAGACAATGTTTGATGGTAGGAAGGTGATGATAATGTAGGAGATATGGCAGCTTTCAGAACCAGATGGATGGGTGAAGGTGGATGACAGAAGGAGAAACTGAAACTGACCCAGGTGCAACAAGGAAAAGACTCCTTCCAAGGAGAAAGGCAGCTACAGGAGGCAGGCAGTACAAGAGGGGTGTGGCTGCGCTGACAATGCCCCACTAGCTGGCATTTCCTCAGTGAAGATGCAGCGCACTAGAGGCAGCTGTACAGTTCAAAAGATGCCAGGATTCCAGACACAGCAAAACGTATAGCAAAAGCAAGGCAGGGGAGCCAAGGTACGATCCAGAAAGTGCCCAGGTCAGGCACAGCACGGTGTTACACTCCACCCACAACAGCTGATGAAGGGGGTGGCTCAAGTAGGATGGCGGAAGCAGGCAGCAATCCAGGGCAACGGATGTCCTCTGAACAGTGGATTCAGCTGCAGAAGCCAAACCCGCAGGTGCCCTACAGCTGCTCGAACGAAGTCCTCCAAGAATATGGGAAGGAGCAGCAGTCCAGGACCAGCAAGGGATTCTCTGTCGCTGCACTTCCCACCCGAACGGGCCGGACCGTGCTTGGATGGCGGATGGCAGTTGGCTGTGGAGCCGCGGAGACACCAGCCAAACAGAAATCAGGTTGCAAAACAATGACAGGGAACACAATCCAGCGAACTACTCGCGAATCCGCAAGCCGATTCAGGTGAGGTTAGCGAAAACGGGCCAGATATATGCCGGTTTAGTACTTAATGGCTTTGCACAGCCACCATTTTAATTGTTGATTTAATTATCCTATATAATAAAAAGCACCTCCAACATTCTGAAGCTGACTCCGTGGCACTGTGGCAGTGTAAGGTTCATAAGCCTGTCATTCAGCATTTCATTGGCTCTCACTGTCCCCGCCCTCATGTTGAGGAAACGGAACGCTGCATAATTGCCAAGCAAACATATGCGACATCACAGGAACGAAGAACCAATCAGACAGAACGGAACTTGGAGGAGGGAAGTGGAGTGGATTGAATCTCTAACAAACATATACAGGGAGGTATGAACATCAGTGGAGGCAAGTGCACAGAACGGGAGGGAAGAAACATTTAATCACTCAAACACATACACACACACAGACATCACACACACTCAATCACTCTGTGTATCTCTCTCTTACACTGTCTGTAAAACACACTGTCACTCTCAGTCTCTCACATGGGCAACTGTATGTTGCATTCTCATGAGTAAGGAGCTTTTCTGATGTGCTTGTTAAACTGATTGAAGGGCCTGAACAAGGAAAACTTTTACCACATTGTAACACAGTTTACACAAAAAATATTGTATATAAAGAAATCTTACACATGTAAACAACAATTATATTCAGAATACAACCATGGAAACATTAATGGCAGGAACTCATTACATTGTTAGCGCCCAATTCATTGCGTTAAGAAACGGGCCTTTTTTACTAGTGAATTGATAAGGAGTGTGACAGCTGGGCAGACTGGACTGACCATTCAAGTCTTTTATCTGTCCTCACTTACTATGTCACTATATTATACATGCATATAATATCAACACATGTAGCCTGTGTGTGTTTCTCTCTATATATCTATCTGCCTATCAATACACACACACACACAGAGTATACAGATAGATAAAGATATAGACACAGATGGAGTGGAGTAGCAGCCTAATGATTAGAATTAATGGGCTGGGAACTAGAAGGGCCCAGATTCAAATTGCCCAGTAGCTCCTCATGGTCTTGGGCAAGTCACTTAATTCTCTATTCCTCAAGAGAAGGCAATGGCAAACCATTACTGGGGTGGGGGTATCCTTCATTTTATTGTCGCTAGGAGTCAAATATGACACAAGGGCACATCTGGATCTGGATAGACAGACATTCACACATGCACACACGTCTATCGATATAGACAGATGTATATCTGTGTGTGTATACTTCTTTAAGAAATAAAGTGCAAAGTTTAATATTTAAACATATGATGTCTAATTATATTTTATAATGATCATTTGGGGAGGGGGTGTCTTGTGGGTGATTATGACAGGTGTTTTAAATTGAGATCTCAAGGTGGGCCTAGGGGCCTAAAAGTTTCATGCGAGGTACAAGACAAAGTTTGCCTAAAGCATTTAATATCCTTGCACCAACTCTGAACTAAACCTTTCTAAGATTTCATTTTTACCTTTCTCACAGTGCAGCATCTAATCACAGAAGTGTAACAGTTATGCCTTTTCCTTTTTGCTATTGTACTTTTTTTCCCCAGGGATGACAAGATTGGAGTGAAGGAGTAGCCTAATAGTCTGTACAGTGGTCTGAGAACATGGGAACTGGGTTCAGTTCCAACTGCAGCTTCTTGTGTGACCTTGAGCAAGTCACTTAACCCTCTATTGGTCCAGACTGTGAGCCCACTAGTGACAGAGAAGAGTACATCCATATATGTAAACTACAGAAATGCAGCATATCACAACCATGATCTCTTTTTCACAAGGTTCCTTTAAGTTTAGCTGAAATAGGGCCAATGGAACAGTGCCCTCATGCTTTGCATAGGGTTAGTAAGGCTTTAGTGTACAATGCAGAAAGAGGTTTTGCACAGCCGCTACCCTGCATAAAGCCTTAAGTGCACAGCACATTTATAAAAATGATAAGGCTAATTCACTATTCAATGTAAAACGTAATAGGGGATGGGATTTGATATACTGCCTTTCTGTGGTTACAATAAAAGTGGTTTACACATTATGTACAGGTACTTGTTTGTACCTGGGGCAATGGAGAGTTGTGACTTGTCCATGGTCACAAGGAGCTGAAGTGGAAATCTAACCCAGTTCTCCTGGTTCTCAGGCCACCGCACTAACCATTAGGCTATTACTCCACTCCAGAGCAGAATGCCAGGGCTCAATGCTAAGTCTAATGAGGCACAGAAAACTTGTAACCTTGTCCTGGCTTTGAGCTGAGGGTGACCCGAGTGCAGCACTTCCCCTCAGATCACCGTCTGTTCCAAATGTTCCTGGCCACCCCCCCCCCCCCCCTTGACATCATAACAAACTCAATGGTATAGTAGACCCTGACCACCCCCCATCCCCAGGCACCTGAAGATGACAGACAAGAGGCAAGAGTAATGCCCACTCATTCCTGCTCCCACACCATCTTGCAAAGTAGTGGTGCCTGGCCCCATTTTGCAAGATAGTGGCATAGGAGCAAAATGAGTAGGTATCACTGCTGCCTCTATTTTTCTAGTGGGCATGGGGGCAGGTCAGGGTTCACTAGACCACCAGTAAGTTTATGTTATGGTGATAGATCAGGGCTGGGGAGTCCAGCAGACCTCCTGGATTTGGGGGGGGGGGGGGGGGGGGAATAGGGGGTGCAGACCATGAAGTCCAGCAGGATGTATTTTTCTCATCTCTCTCTTACCTGTCAAAACAGCTGCAATATTACTGCTACAGTGTACACTATTTTTTTCTGACTGCACACACTTTTTAAAACAGCAGTATTGCATGCTATTTACTTACTGCATAAGGGAGCTAAAATTTTGCATTACAAAGTTGTGTGCTAAGTGTCAGTGCATGGCTCTAATGCAAGCTTACTGCATTAACCGTATAATCTGAAACTTTAAATCCTACTTGCGTCTTGAAAGCAACAGACCT
Organism: Microcaecilia unicolor; assembly: GCF_901765095.1. Classification (NCBI taxonomy): domain Eukaryota; kingdom Metazoa; phylum Chordata; class Amphibia; order Gymnophiona; family Siphonopidae; genus Microcaecilia; species Microcaecilia unicolor. Next base: position 585,849,993 of record NC_044031.1, on the reverse strand, counting down.
AAATCAAGTGTGCTTTCAGCACACATAAGCCTTCTCATTCCCCTTCAGAAACTTTTCTTACGCTAAAACTCAAATATCCTCTGGAGAACATATCTAAAAAAACGCACCCTACATTGCTGATATGTATGTACCAGCGAGAGTCTTCTACAGCCAGACGCCAACTTTATCCCCAGTTTGTGTTTCTTTTTATAAATTAATTGGGATTTAAAGTGAATTTAAAATTTAAAAAAAACCAATTGTAATGATGGGATAGATTATGTTTATGTCCATGAAAAAAAAATCTCAAGTAAGAATGATCTAACGGCATGCACAGGTAACAAGGAAAGAGACAAAGAACAAGCAGACAGATTTTTTAAAAAGGCAGGCAGCAGTAAGGAGAACACTTTCATGTCTTCTTAACTAAGAAAGCTATAGGGGGGGGGGGGGTGAAGATAAAACCTGAACAATTTTCAGCCCTCATTGCTGAGTCACTACAAGAAATTAGACATAACAGATTTCAAAATTTTCAACTGCAATTTATAACCACTCAAAGGTAGAAAGCTGTTCTGGTTCACAACATATATAATTTGTTTGAGGACACTTTAACCTTAAACTGAGATCATTTCCAAATAAGCCTTGGCACAGGAATGAGCTTCATTTCTCTCATGGTATGTACAAATAATCCATCTGGAGACATTGCCCTGTGAGGGTAGCACTGTATTGTTCTCAGTATCTCCCCAGCCTCTTTTCATTAATCTAGCCCATTAACAAACACACCATAGACTTAAATCAGATAGTGCCAAACAGTAGCTACAGCAAAAAAAAAAAAAAAAGGTCTCTTCTGGCACAAAGAACAGCCCCCTCCCACTTCGCCCCATTGCATAAAGCTGGGACTAGTATGAACATGGGTTAACCAAAGCATCATCCGTAATTAGATATAATCAACAGATATATAATACTGACATACCACAAACAAAATTGATCCTTCAAATTCAAAATCTTTCTGAATGAAGAACCACTTATACAAGGTATTTTTACTATGTTGGCTTCATTAATGCGCACCGAAATGGACTCTCGTGGCCCAAGATCAATGCTCTAAAATCACTGATCCTAAACAAAACAGATGTGTTGTGTTACATATGTAACATATTTGGGGGTGGGGTGTGCTGAGAATGGGGCAGGATGAACTATAAAGCAAGTGGATGGATGCTCAATAGAGAGGAATGCTAATGCACATAACATCCTCATCTTCCTTCAGTAAATTAACTTTCCTTCACTTAGACAGATAGCTCAAAGGTTACAGTGCTTGCAACACTTCATTTAGACTGGTTTTACCCAGTCTAAATGAACATTACTATGCAGCTAATGCAGAGAGGCTTTCGGCCACTGCGTTACCATGCACAAAAGCAGTGACGAAAGTCCCATCTAATGAGCTTGCTAGTATTAAAATGAGCTCATTAGTAATTCCGTGCAATGCACACGAAAACAGCATACATAAAACTCCTAACGACAAGCTGTCGGTAGGTTTTAGTTGTTAGGGCAGGGTGGCACTTGCAGCTCTCTGCCCATGATTTCTGCTGCAGCGTGAAAGCGAGGACACAAAGGCATAAGCTGCACCTGTCTGAGTGCCTCTAGGGACTGCTGGCGGGAAGGCGAGAGTTCTGGCTGCTTCTTTTTTGCATCTTCCTAAAGATGAGGCAACAGCTTAGCACTGCGATGGATCTGGAGAGGAGGCCGCCGATTCCCTATTTCTGGAGAGCACATTAGGAGGCCCCCCCACCCCATTCACTGGACATGTATCAGGAACATTCTGACCAATTTACTGACCAATGCTCAACACTAACAGCTTGTGTATAATTTGCATGCTATTAGTGTTGAGCATCGGTCACTATTTGTTTCTCGTTGTGAGAACTGGTATTTTCCAGCGCAGTAGGAAGCAGTGCCGAAGTTCTGTGGCATCACCCCTTAGTACCCTAAGCAGTAAATGCTGGTACTGAGGTCTTTGAGTCAACATTTTCTACAGTTTTCACTGCCAAAACAAGTTCTCAGTGTGCAGTCACAGAAACAGAACATGGGGTGGGCAGCTGAAGACACTAAGGCCCAGGGTACTGGTGCCAGCATCATAGACCTCAGTGATTCCCGGCTTTCCCATCTCCTTTTCACAGCCAAGTATTTTCTTGTGCTTGATTCACGCTTTGAATTCTGGCAAACTATTTGTTTCTACTACCTCAACCATGGGAAGCTTGCCAGGTGCCCTTGGCCTGGATTGGCCGCTGTCGTGGACAGGATGCTGGGCTCGATGGACCCTTGGTCTTTTCCCAGTATGGCATTATGTACTTATGACACAGCTCAGAGCAGCCATTGCCCTCTGTGCAGAAAAATTTCAATGTTATTGCTCAGTCTACCTTTGATACCCACATCTTGCACAAACTCTTGTTAAAGAATTTCCTTTCCACTGGAAAAGATTTACTTCTTCTACGATAGTTATAATCAGAGCAGGGGTTGTTAGCCTTTTTTCATTCCCAAACCCTTTAACTGACCAATGAAACTCCTGCACCTATTTCCTAAACCACATGTCCATAGTGACTACCTATTCAAACTATACAGACACTTTTCAGCAGCGAAACCTCTTGTCTATAACCTAGTCCGCAGCTGAAGAACTTGATGATCTTATCTCTGCCCTCTTCTTCAAAAAACCTCATTTGCTGCAAAGGAGGAAAAGACAATTAAAAGTCCTCACTCGCGGCAAGCATAAAAATCTCATTATAGACTGGGATCATATCATAGGTCAAATACTTCCCATCTTCCTAGCAATGTACTTTATGCTTTTGATTGTACATTTTTATTTTTTAATTTCTCTGTCTCTGCTCAATATTTCTGACGTTACTGAGACTACATCTTAACTTGACATTATTATAGTGCACATCTTAGTCAGCTTAAGGTTCACACTCCCAACGGGCTCTCCGTTTCACTCTCTCTTGGAGCTTCTTCTGGGGCCAAGTGATCTATAAGACTCAGATCAAGTGTACACCACTCTCTCAACATGGCGTGTATCAGCTGTGTGATTACCGACAGCTACATTAGACTGTTTATAGTGCTAACTGCTAACTCATCACTAAAATTACAGTGGTAGACAGTTATACTACCAATAACTGTCCTAATAACTACCTTAACTTTGTCTAGAATGTTTCAATAAATTGCCCAAGATTTCTTCTCGCACCCTGTTTGACCTCGTTCTGGCACCAGTGGTTAAGATCCCCTATTTTAGAAGTATCGAAAAATTATATCTTACCTGATAATTTTCTTTCCTTTAGCACAGCAGATGAATCCAGAGACTACTGGGTTGTGACCATCTAACCAGCAGGTGGAGATAGAGAGCACAGAATTGCAGTGACATAGGACGGAATGCTCCCTGGCTATTCAGTATTTCTCATAACAAAAGCAGAAGGAAATAGAACTATAACATTCTTCTTCCCCACATAGAAACTGAAATCTCCTTACGGAAACTAGAACTTGTGTGAAACTCTACAACCCAAACAAAAACATAGCAATAATTAAGTTCCAACAGAGAGAACTAACTAGTCCGTTTATGGGGGGGGGAGGGGAAAGGGGGCCCTCTGCATTCATCTGCAGCGTTAAAGAGAAAAAAATTATCAGGCAAGATGTAATTTCTTTGTTTCTCACTATGAGCAGCAGATCATCCAGAGACTAGTGGGAAAGTAGAAAAGCAGTCTTTAAGTAGGGTGGCAACTGGAAACTCCTGCAGAAATCACCGAGACACCAAAGGAGATGTCCCACCACCGGCTAAGCTTCTGGGGATCCTTTCCTTCTGCGCAGGATTCCTTCATGCGTGGGATAAACATAAAGGAATCCTGCTCAGAAGGAAGGGATCCCCAGAAGCTTAGCCGGTGGTGGGAGGCAGGGCAGACTTATACGGTCTGTGCCAGAGCCGGGTGGTGGGAGGCGGAGCTGGTGTTGGGAGGCGGGGATAGTGCTGGGCAGACTTATACGGGTCTGTGCCCTGAAAAAGACAGGTACAAATCAAGGTAAGGTATACACAAAAAATGGCACATGTGAGTTTTATCATTGTTGGGCAGACTGGTTGGACCGTGCAGGTCTTTTTCTGCCGTCATCTACTATGTTACTATGTAATTTTTGTTTTTTTACTATGAGCAGCAGATCAGTCCAGAGACTAGTGGGAAGTAGAAAAGCAGTCTTTAAGTAGGGTGGCAACTGGAAACTCCTGCAGAAATCACTGAGACACCAAAGGAGGTGTCTGAGTGTGCAGTGACGTCATGGTGGTAGTGCCTGGTTTAGCGCCTGCGTTTCCCAGTGTACCATGCTCGAGGCTCCCATCATGGGGAATCACCAATGGATACTGTAACAAGCATGCAAATTTCGGGAAGATCAGAGGATACCAGCCAATCATGTACTCTAAACACAGGACATGCTCCCTGTGGTACCTGTTCAGTTTGCCAACATTCACTTTATCAAATTTCAACCATACATCTTCAGGCAGAACAGATACACTCAATTTTTCTAGTATTTGTAATTCTACATTTGTAATTTACACTATTCAATCTCCTTGTGGATTATTATACATTGGAAAAACCAAACGCACGTTCCAAACAAGAATAACAGAACATCGCAGCTGCATCAAAAGAAAAATCAAATCAGCTCCATTGGTTAGCCACTGGATAGAGGCCCAACATACCATTGAGGACTTTAAAAACAATTTTGTCTTCTGTATGATTAGGAAAACATGAAAAGGTGGTAATAGAGACACATCTTATTAAGAATGGAACAGAGAGTAATTTTTGAATTAGATACTGTGTGCCCTTCTGGCTTAAATAAAGAAATAGAATATATACACCCAGTGCTTTTTTTTGTAGAAAAAAAGGTGCCGGTACTCATTGTGGGCGGAGTCACCACATATGACTCCACCCCTATTATAGCCACACCCGCATTAGCCACACCCCTTATACCAGCCATAGCGCATATAAACAGACATCATTGAAAATATACTAGTATGAGTGAAAAAAAATAACGTGATTTGTTTTCATTATAAATAATTTCTGTAAGTTGTTACAGCTTCAGTATACCCAGTGCAAAATAAGACAACAGATGTAAATTCTCAAATTGGATATATTCCAAACACTAAAATGAAAATAAAATGATTTTTTTCTACCTTTGTTGTCTGGTGATTTTGTTTTTCTATCCATATTGGTCCTAGTCTCCGATTCTGCTGCTCTCTATTTGTTCTCTTAACTCCGTTTCTAGGGCTTCCTTTTCATTTATTTCTTTACTTTCTGCCTTCTTCTTCATTTCTTGCCCTACATCTGTAAGTAAAAGCTGGGTCCTCCGCAGACTTGACGGTCCAGTGGATCCAGCTTCTGCCTATTTTCTACATCCATATGCAGCTTTTCTCCTCTCTTCCTTTTCCCTCATCTCCTTCCTCACTCTTCCCTCGCCTCCATCCATGTCCAGCATTTCTTCTCTCTCCCTTCCCTCTCCTCCATCCACCCATGTCTAGCAGCCCTCCTCTTCCCTGCCCTCCCCTCCATCCATCCATGTCCAGCAACCCCTGTCTCCCCTGCTATCCACCCATGTCCAGCGACCCCTCCTGTCCCCCCTGCCATCCACCCATGTCCAGCGAGCCCCCGTTCCCCCTGCCATCCACCCATGTCCAGCCATTCTCCTCACTCCCCTGCCCTCCCCTCTCATGTCCAGTGATTCTCCTCCCTCCCATCTCCCATGGCCAGTGATTCTCCTCCCTCCCCTCTCCCATGGCCAGCGATTCTCCTCCCTCCCCTGCCCTCCCCTCTCCCATGTCCAGCGATTCTCCTCCCTCCCTGCCCTCCTCTCCCATGCCCAGCGACCCCCCCCCGTCCCCCCTGCCATCCACCCATGTCCAGTGATTCGCCTCCCTCCCCTCTCTCATGTCCAGCGATTCTCCTCCCTCCCCTCTCCCATGTCCAGCGATTCTCCTCCCTTCTCTGCCATTCCCTCTCCCATATCCAGCAACCCCCCCCCCCGTCCCCCCTGCCATCCACCCATGTCCAGCTATTCTCCTCCCTCCCCTGCCCTCCCCAGCGATTCTCCTCCCTCCCCTCTTCCCCCCTCTCCAGCGATTCTCCTCCCTCCCCTCTCCCATGTCAAACTCCCTTCCACTCACTGTCTCTAACCAAGTCGCAGCGGTGAACTGGTGGGCGGCGCTAGTCAAGGCATCAAGCTCCTCCTCCTCCTCCTCCTCCTTTCGGCGAGGGCGGGCGGGCGGGACACGTCATTTCCTTTCGGCGAGGGCGGGCGGGATGCACGCTGAGAAGGCAGGGAAGCAAAGGACGACGGAGGAGCTTGATGCCTTGACTAGCGCCGCCCACCAGTTCACCGCTGCGACTTGGTTAGAGACAGTGAGTGGAAGGGAGTTTGACATGGGAGAGGGGAGGGAGGAGAATCGCTGGAGAGGGGGTGAGAGGGGAGGGAGGAGAATCGCTGGCGAGGTGAGAGGAGGGCAGGGGAGGGAGGAGAATCGCTGGATGGACCTGTGAAAAAAGGTGCCGGTACGCCGTACCGTTGCATACCGGCATAAAAAAAGCACTGTATACACCTATTGACCATTTCACCACGTCAGGCATAATGTCACAATTGCCTTTTCCCATCAAATCTCATCACCTCATCATAACACCTTTGTTTTTATCAAATAATGTACCTTTTTATTGTACTTATCACTTTCAACATTTTTAATCAAACGCTTTTCATCTTTTAGAAGTAGTGAGAAATACCAAGACATTTTTCTTTGTACTGTCCTATTGTTTGTTAGGAATGTACTGCATTATGTTTTACCTTGTTTTAAATTTTATACTTTTTTATTATAAAGTTTTGAACATTTTACCATGTTTTATCCAAGTATATTCATTATGTTATATTCATATATTGTGTATTATATTATCTTTTTATACAAGTATGTATTTTTTATATAAGCATGTTTTATTTATAGATACAATTTCATGTAATTCTCAGTGACATTTTGCCTTCACTGCCTTAGCCTTACATCCTTAGATACAGTTCAAAGCTGATGACAAATCACAGTTAAGTTACCTTTTGGGAGAGCTTTGTCCTATTTAGTATAATGTCTATACACCCTCTACATGTTTTTAGAACTCTTGCCGATATCTTAATAGCATTCCAGTTTATGATACAGGCAGTAATACATGTTACCTTCACACACTTATTTAAGCACACACTCCCTCTTATGGGCAGCACAGCCAAACACTTACCGGCTTGGTGGCTCCTTAATTCATTTCAAACTCACTTCCACTCTTTAATTTCTCTCAAATTCTCCGCCACGCTTTTTCACCTCACTTCATTCTTCAGATACTTCTTACACATTTATGCTTTTATTACACACTGTTAGATCACTTGTATATTTATATATTTTTTTCTCAATTGAATAACATAAAAGTATTACCCACATTTTCTCTTTCATTTCCACTCAGCATCTTCATTAATTAGCTTAACTCCATAGCACATAGCCTAACCATCATCCAACTATATATTATCAACACATTATATTATCCTATTACATTTCTTCTTATTCACTTCACATTACCATATACCACCGGGCACCACTTTCTTCCATACAACCTTATAGAAGATACCATGTAAAATGAGTTTATCTTGTTGGGAAGACTGGATGGATCGTACAGGTCTTTATTTGCCATCACTTACTATGTTACTATGATGTAAGAGATTTACATTTATAAGCGTATATCTTCAATCACGGTTTTTCTTTTTTCCTTGATCTTTGATGAGATGTTTTCCTCAAGCTTTCATGTCACAAAAAAAAGAGGTAACTTTATATGTTCAGTGTCTCTCTTCTCCAGACTATACTCTATGTCCTCCTGGCATTCTGTCCCTTCGTAATCTTCTATATTCTCTCTCCAGCTTCTTTTCCTTTATACTTTCTTTGTTAATATAATATCACTATAGTAGTCTTATCAGTCAGTTGAATTTTTAATTATATGTTATTTAACCATATACTTTCACAGTTTTTTTATATATAAGTTTTTGTAGTAATTACATATGTTTTACGATAGCTTTTATACATTATTTATGTATTACATATTCATTTCTGTTTAGATACTTGTAACATACTGTGACCCCTGAAGAAGGCTTATTGCCGAAACACGGACTGAGTTGGGTCCAGCTGACGTTTGTGACTTTGTGAGGAAAATAGAACTTTACTGGAAGATTTTCTCCGTTCATTCTTTGGAACATCCCTCCACCTTGCCACCTGATGACTTCTGTGGAAGGACTTTCCTGCCCTTCATTTTTTGTTAATGACCTGCTGCCACCAAATTGGACATTTCAATTTTTTAAATTTCCCATCGCCACATGACAGTCTCAGTCTGATGAAAATGTTTGCATTTGAAACAGCCATGAACAAAATAAGGGCTACAAAACCTATCTTCACTTGAGTTGTTCTTCAGCCATCAAGGGGGAAATTCTGTAATATAGCATTTACATGCACATGTGTGCATATAACTGCCAAAATTCCACCTAAGTGCTATTCTGTTAATACCTCAATAAAACTTATACAATGTGTATTTGCAAGAAGGGAGTACACATGGGTGGAACCCCATTTAATATATGTACTTATAGAATACTAAAAAATATGCATATATCTAAAACAATTACCATACATTCTCATAAGTCAATCTCATATATAAGTCAAGGGCAGTTTTAGGACTAAAAATGGTCAAAAATGCTGTGATGTAACAAAGAGAGAGGAACGAAGCACAAACAAAGTCCAAGCAAAAAAACAGTACAAGGTAAAATTATGTATAATCATACCTGATAATTTTCTTTCCATTAATCATAGCTGATCAATCCATAGACTGGTGGGTTGTGTCCATCTACCAGCAGGTGGAGATAGAGAGCAAACTTTTGCCTCCCTATATGTGGTCATGTGCTGCCGGAAACTCCTCAGTATGTCGATATCAAAGCTCCATCCGCAGGACTCAGCACTTAGAGAATTACACCCACGAAGGGACACTCTGCCCAGCTCACCACCGCCGAAACGGGGGAGGGGAATTAACCCAGCTCATCCCCACCCAAGTGGGGGAGGGGAATCCGTCCAGCTCATCCCCGCGGAGCGGGGGAGGGACACCACACCCGCCGATGCGGGGGGATCTGGCTTATCCTGCAACCGCAACCGCGGGAGGAGCTGACTGACCCTAACACCGCCGAAGCGGGAAGGGTACAAAGCTGCCCTACAGCCGCACGAAGCGGGAGGGAGTGCCGGCAGAATTTTAAGTCTCAATCCAGCCCCGTAAAACGGAGGGGAGAGGAATGCAGCAGCTCACTGTAACACAAACTCGTCTTAACTCTTGAAGAATCCAAGTGAAAAAACTTGAACACGAAGTCTTTCTGAAGTAACTGAAGACTAACTTGAACCTGAAATGCAACCAGAATAAAAACAGTACAGATATCTGGGAGGGGCTATGGATTGATCAGCTATGATTAATGGAAAGAAAATTATCAGGTATGATTATACATAATTTTACCTTCCATATCATCAAGCTGATCAATCCATAGACTGGTGGGATGTACCGAAGCAGTACTCACCCAGGGCGGGACATTGAAATCCCTGACCTCAACACTGAAGCTCCAAACCGGGCCTCCGCCCGTGCAGCCACAGTCAAACGGTAATGCTTGGAGAATGTATGAGCCGAAGCCCAAGTTGCCGCCTTGCATATCTCTACCAAGGAGACGGATCCGGCCTCTGCCATCGAGGCCGCCTGAGCTCTAGTGGAGTGAGCCTTCAGCTGGATAGGCGGCACCTTCCCCGCGGCCACATAAGCCGCTGCAATGGCTTCCTTGACCCATCTTGCCACTGTAGGCTTAGCAGCCTGCAGACCCTTACGAGGACCTGCACACAGGACAAACAGATGATCTGACTTCCGGAAATCATTGGTCACTTCCAAGTATCTGATGATGACTCGTCTCACATCCAGATATTTAAGAGCAGAGTACTCCTCTGGGTAGTCCTCCCTACGAAAGGAAGGGAGACAGAGCTGCTGATTCACATGGAATCGAGAAACAATCTTGGGCAGGAAGGAAGGCACTGTGCGAATAGTCACTCCTGCCTCAGTGAACTGCAGAAAAGGCTCTCGACAAGAGAGCGCCTGGAGCTCGGAAACTCTTCTGGCTGAAGTGATAGCCACCAAAAAGACTGCTTTCAACGTCAGGTCTTTCAGAGATGCCCTCGACAAGGGTTCAAAAGGCGGCTTCTGCAATGCTCTTAGCACCAGGTTGAGATTCCACGCAGGCACCACTGAGTGCAGAGGAGGGCGCAGGTGATTAACTCCCTTGAGAAAGCGCACCACAACTGGCTGCGAAGCCAGGGAAACACCCTTCAGGCGGCCCCTGAAGCAAGCCAGAGCCGCTACCTGGACTTTAAGGGAACTGAGCGACAGGCCTTTCTCCAGACCTTCTTGCAGGAACGCCAACACTGAAGAAATTGGAGCAGTGAAGGGAGAAAGTGAGCCTGCTTCACACCACGCTGCAAAGATACGCCAAACCCTGGCGTAAGCAGTAGAAGTAGAGCGCTTCCTCGCTCTCAGCATAGTGGCGATGACCTTGTCTGAGAAGCCCTTCTTCCTCAGACGCTGCCGCTCAATAGCCAGGCCGTAAGACCAAAGGGGGAGGGATCCTCCATCACCACGGGACCCTGATGCAACAGGCCCTGCTCCACTGGCAGTCGCAGAGGATCGTCGACTGAGAGCCTGATCAAGTCCGCATACCAGGGACGTCTGGGCCAATCCGGACCCACCAGGATTACCCTGCCGGGATGCTTTGCCACCCGGTCTAGCACCCTGCCCAACATGGGCCAGGGCGGGAACACATAGAGAAGCTCTTGTGTCGGCCACTGTTGGAGAAGAGCATCTACTCCCAGGGATCGAGGGTCCCGTCCTCTGCTGAAGAAGCGCGGCACTTGGCAATTGGCCGATGACGCCATCAGATCTAGGCTCGGCTGGCCCCAGCGCTTCGTGATGTCCAAGAATGCCTGAGCAGATAGCTGCCACTCTCCGGGCTCCAAGGTATGGCGACTGAGAAAGTCCGCCTTGACATTCATGACTCCGGCAATGTGGGCCGCTGAAAGCTGCTCCAGGTTCGCTTCCGCCCACTGGCATAGATTCATAGCCTCCTTGGCTAGAGGGGCGCTCTTGGTACCTCCCTGGCGGTTGACATAGGCCACAGCCGTGGCATTGTCCGACAGAACCCGTACCGGTTTCAACGCCAGTACCGGGATGAACTCCAAAAGCGCCAACCGAATGGCTCTGAGTTCCAGGAGGTTGATAGACCACTTTGCCTCTGCAGGAGACCAGAGTCCCTGCGCTGTCCTTCCCAAGCAGTGGGCTCCCCAGCCTGACAAGGAAGCGTCCGTCGTGACGACAATCCATTCTGGGGTCACCAGAGGCATTCCTGCAGACAACTTGTCCATCTGCGTCCACCAGCTCAGCGCCTTGCGCACTGCTGGGCCCAAGGGAAGGCGCACAGCATAATCCTCCGACACCGGAGTCCAGCGCTGCAGCAGAGAGAGTTGAAGTGGTCTCATATGAGCCCTGGCCCAGGGCACTACTTCCATCGTGGCCGTCATAGAGCCCAACAGCTGCACATAGTCCCAAGCCCGAAGAGGAGAGGCTACTAGGAACTGGTTCACCTGAGCCTGAAGCTTGACAGTCCGATTGTCTGGCAGGAACACTCTGCCCACTTGGGTGTCGAATCGAACTCCCAGATACTCCAGGGACTGAGTGGGGCGCAGCTGGCTTTTCTCCCAGTTGATGATCCATCCCAGGGAGCTCAAAAGAGCAACCACCCGGTTCACAGCTTTGCCGCACTCTGCATAAGAGGGGGCTCGGATCAACCAGTCGTCCAGAAAAGGATGGACTTGTACTCCTTCCTTCCTCAGGAAGGCCGCGATGACCACCATTACTTTGGAGAAGGTCCGCGGAGCAGTAGCCAACCCGAACGGGAGGGCTCTGAACTGGAAGTGGCGGCCCAGTACTGCAAAACGCAGGAAGCGTTGATGAGGAGGCCAGATGGGAATATGCAAGTACGCTTCCTTGATGTCCAAGGATGCCAGGTACTCCCCTGCCTTCACTGCCGCTATAACAGAGCGGAGAGTCTCCATGCGAAAGTGCCGAACTTTCAAGGCCCGATTGACCCCCTTGAGGTCGAGGATAGGCCGGACAGAACCTCCTTTCTTTGGTACCACAAAGTAAATGGAGTAACGTCCCTTGCCAAGCTGATTTTCTGGCACCGGAACGACCGCCCCCAGGCGGATGAGATTGTCCAAGGTCTGCTGCACTGCCACAGCTTTGACCGGAGACTTGCAGGGAGAGAGTACAAACCCGTCTCTTAAGGGTCGGCAGAACTCTAGCTTGTAGCCGTCTCTGATGACTTCCAGCACCCAAGCGTCTGAAGTTATTGTGGTCCACTCGCCCAGAAACGAGGACAGCCGTCCTCCAATCTGCACTGGGGCGTGGACCAAGACCCCGTCATTGGGTACGAGACCCTGGGGGAGGACCGGAGGGAGCACCTCCGGGACGGCGGTCTCTGCGAAAGGAACGCTGCTTGGGGGAGAAGGTCCTCTTAAAGGAAGAGGAGGCAGAAGAGCCCGACCTGCCCGGGCGGTACCGACGGGCTTCCTGAAACCGTCCTCTGGAGGTACCGGGGCGAGCACTAGCTCGAGCCCTGACCTCTGGTAACTTCTTGCCCTTAGACGTGCCGAGATCGGTCACGATTTTGTCCAGCTCGACCCCAAAGAGCAGCTTGCCTTTAAAAGGCAATCTAGCCAGGCGGGATTTAGAGGCGTGGTCAGCAGACCAATGCTTCAGCCAAAGCCACCGCCGCGCAGAGATTGTCTGAGCCATGCCTTTAGCTGAGGCTCTCAAGACATCATACAGCAAGCCTGCCAAATAGGCCAAGCCCGATTCCAGGGCCGGCCAATCATCCCTCAAGGAAGAATCCGAGGGGGAAGCCCGCCGCACCATAGTCAGGCACGCCCTGGCCACATAGGAACCGCAAACTGAGGCCTGCAAATTTAAAGCAGTAGCCTCGTAGGACGACCTTAAGGCCACCTCCAATCTTCTGTCTTGGGCGTCCTTTAGGGCCGTGCCACCTTCCACCGGCAACGCCGTTTTCTTAGTCACCGCAGTGATTAAAGAATCCACGGTAGGCCACAGATAGGCCTCACGTTCACTCACAGCCAAAGGATAGAGGCGGGACATAGCCCTAGCCACTTTAAGGCTCGCTTCTGGGACATCCCATTGAGCCGAAATTAAGGTGTGCATAGCATCATGCACGTGGAAGGTTCTAGGCGGGCGCTTCGTCCCCAGCATAATGGCAGAGCCAACAGGGGCTGAGGGAGAGACGTCCTCCGGAGAGGAAATCTTCAAAGTGTCCATGGCCTGTAGCAACAGGTTGGGCAAATCCTCTGGGCTAAAAAGCCGCGCTGCAGAGGGGTCATTCGCTCCAACCGAGCGGGGATCCATCTCCTCCAAGGAATCCGCAAAGGACCGTTGGGAGACCTCAGACACGCTGCCCTCATCTACATCGGAGGAGACAAATTCCTCCAAGGCCTGGGAATCAACCCGAGGGCGTTTACCTCTGGGAACCTCAACCTCTTTACCAGACGAGGGAGCAGGGGCAGCGTTGTGCATGAGGAAGGCCTGATGCAGCAGCAAAACAAACTCGGGGGAGAAACCCCCCAGACTGTGCACTTCCGCAGCCTGGGCAACAGCCCTAGACGCACCCTCAACCGGCGCTCGCAAGAGCGGGGGAGAGACATGCTGCGCATCCAAGATGGCGTCCGGCGCGACACTCCGCGAAGGAGCCGCGCGGGAAGAACGGCTCTTAACTTTAGCCGCTTTTGTGCCGTCGCCCAAATTAAGGGCGTTCATGGCATTAATGTCTCCAACCTCAAGGGCGGCCCAGAAGAAGCCGTCCGAGCCGCGTGGCCGGCCAAGATGGCGGAGGCGAGGAGCGGGGGATGGGCGTTTATGGCGGGAAAAACCGCCACGCCGGAGGAAGGACCGGGACATACATCGGTCACGAAACTGTCACCCAAAAAGGGCGAATCAGGCTTGAAGACCCCCGCATCCCCTCTAGAAGCGCTCCAGCGATCCGGGGAGCGACCCTTTGCGCCCTCGCCCTCCGACGCCATATGCCACGAGGAGAAGAATCGGGGAACCCCCTGCCCGCTATAAAAAGGTAAAAATTACCTGCTGTCCGCTCCGAGCTGTAACGACCTGGTGTCCCAGTGAGTAGCTGCAATAGACGCTTAAATAAACGTCGAAATAAACGCCTTTAAGGACGTTCAAAAATTTTTTTTTTTTTTTTTTTTTAACGGAGCCAGCGGGAGGGGGGAGAAAAGGAGGGACCTGGCACCACCAGGTTTGCACTTGCTCAAAAGAGCCCTCAACCCCAGGCACTCAACAAAACCTAAAAATTAGGCTTGGAGGCCTAGCCAGAGCTGCTGCTGTATGTGACCACCACCTGCTGAGATAGAGAACATACTGGGGAGTTTCCGGCAGCACATGACCACATATAGGGAGGCAAAAGTTTGCTCTCTATCTCCACCTGCTGGTAGATGGACACAACCCACCAGTCTATGGATTGATCAGCTTGATGATATGGAAAGGGCCTTTAAAAACACGAGGGACACAGTGCTAATGTTAAAACCTTTAATAATCCAAATTTGATTGAAGGAAGACCCGACACGGGCAGTGTTTCGGTGCCACTGCACCTGCGTCAGGGGTCTACATAGGACACAGTATAATAAACATTCAAAATTAGATTGAAAATGCTGACATAATTAACTTAGGTTTATACATATAAATACAAGCATATGTATAAAATAACAAGAAAACAGAAAAGAAACCAAAAGATGTGTGTGTGTGTGTATATATATATATATATATATATATATATACACACACACACACACATATATACACACAGGAATATGCTATATCTGATGCACTCAATAAATAATGATGCAATATTATGCATAAAGAGATGTGTATATAAAATTGGATTACACATTGTAAATAATAATACATTACATAATTTCAAAATTAGTCGATATGTATATACATATATATTTATACACAAAACATTAGTATCAAAGAACATTAGTGTGTTTAAAATTGTTAAAAAAATAAAAAGATATATTCCTACAAAACCCACGTTGGAACAAGGAGACATTAATAAGTATGATATAAAGTATATTATTTACTCAAGATAAAAATAGTACAGCAAATATTTATAAATGAAAAAAGGAAACTCACCACACAAATGATAAGGAGGCATATACAGACAAATTCAATACATCTGTTGACTTGCAAAGTTGTCTCTAAATAAATTCCTTTTATTTAAAAAAATGTATATGATTACAAATAATGCTTTCAAAAATAGTACACAAAAACGTAAAATTCATGAAAGGAAGCAGAAAAACAATTGTAAATGAGCTTACAAAATGAAATATACGGTAGTACTGAAAAGTAAGAGGGCCAAAAAAACACCAAATAAGGAACTAAATAAACAAATATAGATAGCACTAATAAATATTAATTATAAAACAGATATTATATTGGAAAGGTTTTGCCAGTATCTCAAAAATAATAATAAAAGCCCAATCATGCTTGATTAAAATCACCACAAAATATGAAAGGTATAAAACTGTAATTAGCATAATTAAAAAACATATATAATATATTAACACCAAAAATGAATGGTTATAGAAAGTAGGCTGAAGATATATGAAATTGCAAAAAGGGAATGATAACAGCTTTGGCAGTGAATCATATTAAAAATCACAGACATACTTAAATACTTTGCGACTGCATCATCAGTAAATGCGATTGGAAACAGTAAACAGACTGTTCTATACCAATATTGTAGGAAGGTTACATTAAGAGATCAGAAAAAGGACAGCAATCTTGTATGTATATGTGTAAAAAATATATCAAAATGTACGGGCGGTTTAAAAGCAGATGCTATACAAAATATTAAAGCATAAACGCTGATAAAAGAATATGAAAAAATTATATATGCAAATGTATATAAAAAACACTGTTCAAGTGTTAGCAAGTCACATATAACTGTTGACTTAGTACTGTCAATAAGTTTGGAGGGGATAAGAGAAGTGTTACAACAAATGATTAAGACTGACATGTGAACGGGCGCTTGACCTAACAAATTAAAAAAAATTTCTATAATATAATTTTAAATATTTCTTTCATACAGATATAATTTTTCATAAAAATACAAATATAATTGTTCAATAATATCATATATTTTTTATATTTTAGAGCATGTTCAAATATCATTTCCAATTGAAATATATCTGTTTCATTTATTATTATTTTTTTAAAATAGATTACTTATGATGAAGTATGGACTCATATACATACGTTTTTTTCATAATTTACTTATTTTCATAATTCAGTTTTCTTTTTTTTTATATATTTATTTTTTTTATATATGTGGTTAATTTGTTGTTCATTTTTGGTCAATATATAAAGATATTATTTATCATGAAACAGGGACTCACACATTTACAGAGATTCTTTTATATATATTAACAATTATTGTGTTTATTTGTTGCCATCACACACTGGACACTTGCGTTTTGTCCATATTGCTAGTGAATACATCTTTAGCACTTCTTTGCGAGCATCAATACATATATACAGTGGGGGAAATAAGTATTTGATCCCTTGCTGATTTTGTAAGTTTGCCCACTGACAAAGACATGAGCAGCCCATAATTGAAGGGTAGGTTATTGGTAACAGTGAGAGATAGCACATCACAAATTAAATCCGGAAAATCACATTGTGGAAAGTATATGAATTTATTTGCATTCTGCAGAGGGAAATAAGTATTTGATCCCCCACCAACCAGTAAGAGATCTGGCCCCTACAGACCAGGTAGATGCTCCAAATCAACTCGTTACCTGCATGACAGACAGCTGTCGGCAATGGTCACCTGTATGAAAGACACCTGTCCACAGACTCAGTGAATCAGTCAGACTCTAACCTCTACAAAATGGCCAAGAGCAAGGAGCTGTCTAAGGATGTCAGGGACAAGATCATACACCTGCACAAGGCTGGAATGGGCTACAAAACCATCAGTAAGACGCTGGGCGAGAAGGAGACAACTGTTGGTGCCATAGTAAGAAAATGGAAGAAGTACAAAATGACTGTCAATCGACAAAGATCTGGGGCTCCACGCAAAAATCTCACCTCGTGGGGTATCCTTGATCATGAGGAAGGTTAGAAATCAGCCTACAACTACAAGGGGGGAACTTGTCAATGATCTCAAGGCAGCTGGGACCACTGTCACCACGAAAACCATTGGTAACACATTACGACATAACGGATTGCAATCCTGCAGTGCCCGCAAGGTCCCCCTGCTCCGGAAGGCACATGTGACGGCCCGTCTGAAGTTTGCCAGTGAAGACCTGGATGATGCCGAGAGTGATTGGGAGAAGGTGCTGTGGTCAGATGAGACAAAAATTGAGCTATTTGGCATGAACTCAACTCGCCGTGTTTGGAGGAAGAGAAATGCTGCCTATGACCCAAAGAACACCGTCCCCACTGTCAAGCATGGAGGTGGAAATGTTATGTTTTGGGGGTGTTTCTCTGCTAAGGGCACAGGACTACTTCACCGCATCAATGGGAGAATGGATGGGGCCATGTACCGTACAATTCTGAGTGACAACCTCCTTCCCTCCGCCAGGGCCTTAAAAATGGGTCGTGGCTGGGTCTTCCAGCACGACAATGACCCAAAACATACAGCCAAGGCAACAAAGGAGTGGCTCAGGAAGAAGCACATTAGGGTCATGGAGTGGCCTAGCCAGTCACCAGACCTTAATCCCATTGAAACTTATGGAGGGAGCTGAAGCTGCGAGTTGCCAAGCGACAGCCCAGAACTCTTAATGATTTAGAGATGATCTGCAAAGAGGAGTGGACCAAAATTCCTCCTGACATGTGTGCAAACCTCATCATCAACTACAGAAGACGTCTGACCGCTGTGCTTGCCAACAAGGGTTTTGCCACCAAGTATTAGGTCTTGTTTGCCAGAGGGATTAAATACTTATTTCCCTCTGCAGAATGCAAATAAATTCATATACTTTCCACAATGTGATTTTCCGGATTTAATTTGTGATGTGCTATCTCTCACTGTTACCAATAACCTACCCTTCAATTATGGGCTGCTCATGTCTTTGTCAGTGGGCAAACTTACAAAATCAGCAAGGGATCAAATACTTATTTCCCCCACTGTATATATATATATGGGCATTTGCAAGTACATTTTATTATCACGGTTCACACATATTTCACTTGCAAAAATTTATTTTAAAACGTTCAGAAAGATAAGGTTGCAGTTAAATTTAAGGACATTTTTTCTCTTATTAGTTATTTATAAATTATATAGACATTATCCTTTCAATTTATTATCATTACAGATACTATATGTCAAATTGACATCGCTGGGTTGTATACATTTAAACCTGGCTTTCCCAATGGTATCTTCTTTGTCAATTTGAAATTCACTCTTGAATTGAGCGTGAGCTTAATATTGTACGACATAAGGAGGTAAGCATTCGTCTATCTACTTCTGTAGACCAAATATATAACGTCAAGTTGTTTTTTTGCAAACAGCTAAATTTTTATTGTTTTACACTTGTCGTTTTGTGTTTTGTATTATGTTAGGTCAAGCGCCCATTCACATGTCAATCTTAATCATTTGTTATAACGCTTCTCTTATCCCCTCCAAATTTATTGACAATAAGTCAACTGTTATATGTGACTTGCTAACACTTGAACAGTACTTTATATATATATATATTTTTTTTTTATATATATTTTACACATATTTTTTACACATATACAAGATTGCTGTCCTTTTTCTGATCCCCTACTGTAACCTTCCTACAATATTGGTATAGTCCAGTCTGTTTACTGTTTCCAGTCGCATTTACTAATGATGCAGCCGCAAAGTATTCAAGTATGTCTGTGATTTTTAATATGATTCACTGCCAAAGCTGTTATCATTCCCTTTTTGCAATTTCATATATCTTCAGCCTACTTTCTATAACCATTCATTTTTGGTGTTAATATATTATATATGTTTTTTTAATTATGCTAATTACAGTTTTATACCTTTCATATTTTGTGATTATTTTAATCAAGCACAATTGGGCTTTTATTATTATTTTTGAGGTACTGGCAAAAACTTTCCAATATAATATGTTTTATAATTAATATTTATTAGTGCTATCTATATTTGTTTATTTAGTTCCTAATTTGGCGGGTTTTTTGGCACTCTTGCTTTTCAATACTACCGTATATTTCATTTTATAAGCTAATTTACAATTGTTTTTATGCTTCCTTTCATGAATTTTACGTTTTTGTGTACTATTTTTGAAAGCATTATTTATAATCATATACATTTTTTTAAATAAAAGGAATTTATTTAGAGACAACTTTGCAAGTCAACAGATGCATTGAATTTGTCTGTATACACCTCCTTATTCGTGTGGTGAGTTTCCTTTTTTTCATTTAAAATATTCAGTTATAAATATTTGCTCTACTATTTTTATCTTGAGTAAATAATATACTTTATATCATACTTACTAATGTCTCCTTATTCCAACATGGTTTTTGTAGGAATATCTTTTTATTTTTTTTAACAATTTTAAACACACTAATGTTCTTTGATACTAATGTTTTGTGTATAAATATATATGTATATACATATTGACTAATTTTGAAATAATGTATTATTATTTACAATGTGTAATCCAATTTTATATACACATCTCTTTATGCATAATATTGCATCATTATTTGAGTGCATCAGATATAGCATATTCCTGTGTGTATATATATACACACACACACATATATATATATATATATATATATATATATATGTGTGTGTGTATATATATATATATATATATATATATATATATATATGTGTGTGTGTGTGTGTGTGTGTATATGTATATATATATATATATATATATACACACACATATATACACACACATTTTTTTGTTCCTTTTCTGTTTTCTTGTTATTTTATACATATGCTTGTATTTATATGTATACACCTAAGTTGATTATGTCAGCATTTTCAATCTAATTTTGAATGTTTATTATATAGTGTCCTATGTAGACCCCTGACGCAGGTGCGGTGGCACCGAAACACAGCCCGTATTGGGTCTTCCTTCAATCAAATTTGGATTATTAAAGGTTTTAACATTAGCACTGTGTCCCTCATGTTTTTAAAGGCCCTTTGTGCTGTTTTTTTGCTTCAAAAATGCTGTGATCCATGTACAAGTTGAGGCTAGGTCCCACACTGCTCCCTTTCTACCACCTGTCCAGCATCTCCCCACACCCCCTCCATGGCCCACTGCTTCACAAATTTCAACAGGTTTAGAACAAAGCCAGAGGGAAACAGCTAAATCAGATTTCAGTATATGAGGATTATATATTTATCCCTTACTAATAAATCTCTCTCTAAAACTTTGAAAACACATTTTGCTTTAGTGAACTTGCCACAAATCACAAACCCTTCCTATCCAAGGAGAATGTTTTATAAAAAAAAAAAACAAATCAGAATTTCACTTACCAAATCTTTCAACACTGTCTCAGCCAAGTAGGTTAGATTGAGACAGCAGATGGCATGAGCTTATCTAGCCCACTATTAACATTAGGACTTAAATCCTGCTACCACCTTACAGTTCTGAGTGGGTAACAAATATTAAGATGCCAGAACAAATACCTGGGAGTTATACTGAAACTAGTAAAAAAGCCCCATTTCTGATGCAAATGAAACAGGGGCTAGCATGGTTTTCTTCTGTGTGCATGTGGGAGTGTGTGTGTCCCTGCCCTCTCTCCCTTCCCCTGTGCTGTCTGTCCTCTCTGTCCCCTCCCCCTCCCCCCTCGGAGTCGAGTCCTTCAGTGTTAAGTTTCCTGCTGTGCTGTGTTTATGTTACAGAGATAGTGAGGGCTTCTGCCCTCTCTCCCCTCCCCCCTCTGAGTCCTTCACTGTTACAGAGAGAGCGATTTGATTTCGTGCTTTGCTGTGTTTTCCTTCACTGTTTGTGTTACAGAGAGAGCGAGGGTGGGGCAGACACTCATGGGGAAACCGGATATCTCTCCCCCTTCACACTTCCGGCTGGAGGCTTCATTTAGAACGTTGGTGGTGCCTTTTATATAGATAAGCACAGTCAAAACTTAAGATACATATTTCTTAAAAAGAAACATTTTGACTCTCTTTCTAAATAAAAGATAAAAAGGAGAAGTAGAGAATATACTTGCAACAACTTGTGTGGGTTGAAGCCAGTAGGCAGAGCTTGCTGGCAGTGGGTGGAGCTTCTCAGCAGTAGGCGGAGCTTGCCACCATTTTAGCTCACCCACAATAGCAAAAAGATTAGAAGAAATAAGTAACTGCCTTTGCGTGGTCCATCTGTAAAAAGTTTAAAGCTGTTCCTGCTTTAAAATGTATTGTTTCTGGTAGAAACAGTAGTAATAAACTCTATTTTGTGCTCATTTCTCTACACTATTCTATAGAATACAATAATACACAGTCAAATTTCAGTGAGGATATCTTGTTTCCTGATGGGTTCACCTTAAGAGTTGTTATAATCTGCCTTGGGAAGCCTGGTGTTATAAAGATGAAATATATTGTAATTAAATTGAAGCAAAATTAAATTCTCCTTTCATTGGGGCACATGCAATCACATCTTCACCTCATCTGTTTTGTAGACATTTACATTTTCAGATACACAGATTATTTTATTTTGAGTCTGTTTTCAGGGACAAGTGGTTTTATAAGTCAAAATAAAAATAAATATTTTGTTTCATGCAGATCTATCATTTGTGTAAACATAACTAAATGGGCTATAAGCCCTAATGCAGTCCATTGGTTTTCTCATATTTTGTTCTTGTGCTGACTTATACGTCACCAAAACTGAACTCTCTTCTTCTTTCTGGACGATAATAAAAGAAGCTCATTGTGAACACTATCCACCATAAAAGGTTGTTTTCTGGTTGTACATGAAGAATTTTGATACTGAATAAATAAGTGTATGTTTGTGTTCCTTGTCATGCATCCAACGGTTATATAGAGGTTTATTTTCAAAGCACAGACTTACAAAGTAACCTATGGAACTTTAAGTCTAAGCCCCCCCCCCCCCCCCGTTTACAAAGCCGCACGGCAATGTTGACACAGCCCTTTCAAAGTGAATGGGCTGTGTGGCATTAGCGCATGGCTTAGTAAGCGGGGGGGGGGGGGGGGGGGGTAAGTGCTTTGAAAATAGGCTCTATAGTAACCTATGGAACTTTGTAAGTTTAAGAGGTTCTTTTACCATGCTGTGGTAAAAGGGGCCCCATGCTGGTGTCGGTTCATAGATTTGCCGCTCACCGCAGCAGGTATTTTCTTTTTTAAAAAGGGGAAATGGCTGTGCAGTAAGTACACACTTGCCATGCGGCCATTTCCTGGGGGAGCCCTTCCCAACTCCTATTTAGGATGCGGTAAGGGCTCCCATGCTAGCCCAGCGGCAACCGAGCAGTGCTAGTAAGCCCCCGGCATCAAACAAATTCACACCGGAAATGGCGCACAGTGGGGGTGGCAGTACCGCTGGCTCCTGTGGCAGGCTGGCGGTAGTGCCAGATTAGTGTGCCGCAAGCCCGCAGTAGGCTTGCCATGCCTTTGTAAAAGGACCCCCGAGTGCTATGAAAATAAGTCCCATAATCTTTTCAGGAAAGCCAGTTAATCATTTAACTTATTAGTGGAACATAACCACAAAGACATGGTATGATAACATTTTCAATATGGTAATATTAGAGCCCAGCTAAGGAACAGGTTATTTTGAGTTACTCTTCACTGGACCAATCTTGCTTTCCTTGTGCCATCACTATCCAGCTGGCTAGGCAGTGCCTTAGAAGGTGGAGAATAAAGGATTTTTTTTTTTTTTTTTTACATTTATATCCCACATGAACCAGTGTTAAATGTGGCTTACATTTGAAAATACAGTGAGACAGAAAACTAGAATTCAGTAACATTTATGGGAGCAAGTAGATGCATATACAGTGGTGGAAATAAGTATTTGATCCCTTGCTGATTTGTAAGTTTGCCCACTGACAAAGACATGAGCAGCCCATAATTGAAGGGTAGGTTATTGGTAACAGTGAGAGCTAGCACATCACAAATTAAATCCGGAAACTCACATTGTGGAAAGTATATGAATTTATTTGCATTCTGCAGAGGGAAATAAGTATTTAATCCCTCTGGCAAACAAGACCTAATACTTGGTGGCAAAACCCTTGTTGGCAAGCACAGCGGTCAGACGTCTTCTGTAGTTGATGATGAGGTTTGCACACATGTCAGGAGGAATTTTGGTCCACTCCTCTTTGCAGATCATCTCTAAATCATTAAGAGTTCTGGGCTGTCGCTTGGCAACTCGCAGCTTCAGCTCCCTCCATAAGTTTTCAATGGGATTAAGGTCTGGTGACTGGCTAGGCCACTCCATGACCCTAATGTGCTTCTTCCTGAGCCACTCCTTTGTTGCCTTGTCTGTATGTTTTGGGTCATTGTCGTGCTGGAAGACCCAGCCACGACCCATTTTTAAGGCCCTGGCGGAGGGAAGGAGGTTGTCACTCAGAATTGTACGGTACATGGCCCCATCCATTCTCCCATTGATGCGGTGAAGTAGTCCTGTGCCCTTAGCAGAGAAACACCCCCAAAACATAACATTTCCACCTCCATGCTTGACAGTGGGGACGGTGTTCTTTGGGTCATAGGCAGCATTTCTCTTCCTCCAAACACGGCGAGTTGAGTTCATGCCAAATAGCTCAATTTTGTCTCATCTGACCACAGCACCTTCTCCCAATCACTCTCGGCATCATCCAGGTCTTCACTGGCAAACTTCAGACGGGCCGTCACATGTGCCTTCCGGAGCAGGGGGACCTTGCGGGCACTGCAGGATTGCAATCCGTTATGTCGTAATGTGTTACCAATGGTTTTCGTGGTGACAGTGGTCCCAGCTGCCTTGAGATCATTGACAAGTTCCCCCCTCGTAGTT
Organism: Microcaecilia unicolor; assembly: GCF_901765095.1. Taxonomy (NCBI): domain Eukaryota; kingdom Metazoa; phylum Chordata; class Amphibia; order Gymnophiona; family Siphonopidae; genus Microcaecilia; species Microcaecilia unicolor. Next base: position 585,825,845 of record NC_044031.1, on the reverse strand, counting down.
GTAGGCTGATTTCTAACCTTCCTCATGATCAAGGATACCCCACGAGGTGAGATTTTGCGTGGAGCCCCAGATCTTTGTCGATTGACAGTCATTTTGTACTTCTTCCATTTTCTTACTATGGCACCAACAGTTGTCTCCTTCTCGCCCAGCGTCTTACTGATGGTTTTGTAGCCCATTCCAGCCTTGTGCAGGTGTATGATCTTGTCCCTGACATCCTTAGACAGCTCCTTGCTCTTGGCCATTTTGTAGAGGTTAGAGTCTGACTGATTCACTGAGTCTGTGGACAGGTGTCTTTCATACAGGTGACCATTGCCGACAGCTGTCTGTCATGCAGGTAACGAGTTGATTTGGAGCATCTACCTGGTCTGTAGGGGCCAGATCTCTTACTGGTTGGTGGGGGATCAAATACTTATTTCCCTCTGCAGAATGCAAATAAATTCATATACTTTCCACAATGTGATTTTCCGGATTTAATTTGTGATGTGCTATCTCTCACTGTTACCAATAACCTACCCTTCAATTATGGGCTGCTCATGTCTTTGTCAGTGGGCAAACTTACAAAATCAGCAAGGGATCAAATACTTATTTCCACCACTGTATCTGAAACATTTAACAAAGTTGCAATCAGAATATATACCCAAATGAGTATTTAAAAGTCTGACCTTTAATGATGCTGCATGTTCAGAAACCATAGCTATAAATACAGACAGTTACTCAAACATTATCACATGCACAAAAGGCATCCATACACACATTGCAAAAGTAAACAACTTCTACAGAGTACATCCAAAACGTAGTTTTTATTTCCTCATTTTCATCTTCCAAAATTCTAGACAGCAGATGTGCATATCACTAGGACCCAAAGCAGTCCAAAATAAGTAAAGTCAGAAACAACACAGTTTACACCAAATTGTTCGACCACCCTTAGGATTTGCCTTTAGGTTTAAAAAGCAATACCATGTGTGTCAGGTCCCACTCTCTCTACTGCAAGAGGAAGTTTTAGTAGAGAGGGCAGGACTTGGCAGGATGAAGGCCACAGTGCTGCCTGTGTGAATCACTGGTGGCTAGCTGTAGGAAAGTGTGACACTAAAACCGCCTTGAGTGACATCTGCATGGGGGGGGGGGGGAGAAAAGTGCTGGCTTGACTCATGGGAAGAGGGGGGGGGGCTGGAGGGAAAGGAGAGAGGTGTGGGGGCTAGACCCATGGGAAGAGAAGGCCTGGAGGGAAAGAAGCGAGGTGCTGGTTAGACCCTGAGAGGAGGAGAGCTACAGGGAAGGGAAAGAGATGCCAGACCAAGAGGAAGATGGAAGAGGGAGTCAAATATGGGAAAGAGAAAGGGAAAGAGGGCAGGCAAGTGAACCAGACGCTGGAATGGGAGGGGAAGAGAAGGAGGGAAACTGGGTTGGGTTAGAGAGGGACACATTGGTGTGGAAGAGGAAGACAGGGGAGAAGCTGGACATAGAGAAGTAATAGAAACAGAGGATAAATGATGTGCATGGGGGGGGGGGGGGGGCAGGGAAATAAAGAAGAGATGCAGTATTGGGATGGTATATGGACACAGAGGGGCAATGCCAGACACAGAACAGAGATGTTGTTCAACAAAGGGGGAGAGGATAGGAAGACAGAGAGGTGATGATGATGATGAATGTAGGGATATCAGCACAGGGGAGACACAGGAGAGGGACACAGAAATGGAAGATAGATGGTGGACAGACAGACAGAGAAGGGAAGTCAAATGGACAGGAGAACCGGGTGACTGAGTTATGAGAAGACAAACAGAAGCAAAAACCAAAGCCTGAGACCAACATAATATTAAAAATACAATTACCAGACAACACAAAAGGTAGAAAAAAATACTCGTTTTTCTCTATTTTGTCAGATTTGAAATGTACATCTTGACAGAGGTAGTGTCAGATATGGCTGGGGCCCAGGGCAGAAATTTGGGAGGGGACCCTAAAGCCCACTACCAGGCTGCAATTTCTTCAGCTTTCATCAGGTTTGAGACTCTCTCTGGTCAGGGTCCAATGGCAGCTGCCCTAGTCACACTCCCCTAACACCATTCCTGGCATGTGCCATCTTTATATTTTGCACAGTACATAAGTAAATGCATCTCTTTCTATATCTCTGGCATTGTACTAAACAACTGTTTGAGGCTTGTGCAGATGGGGGTCAGAGCTCACAGGGATGGAGACACAGCTTGCGGGGACAGGGACAAACTGTCCCAGTGTCATTCTCTAAAGAAAAGTGTCATCCTAGTCTCTTTCCACCATCCTGGTGACCCTCTTTCTTCACCTGACTTCATTGGCAGGTTCAAGGCATGGAGAGTCACATGGCAGTGGACTCAGGGCTCTCAGCCAGAAAGCACCACAGTAGGCAGTCAGGCAAAGGAGACACAAAACAGCTTTGGCTGCACCTGATTCTTGTATCCTACAGCTTCTATACCTAATTGCTCCTCCTGTTTAAAGCTGCTTCCTTGTACAGCATGCACAAAAACTGAGAATGTTTCAGTGAGCAGTTTGAACTGCATGTATTTAGTATTGCCACAAAGTACACACAGTTCAAACATATCATTGAACTATACTGGATGAATTAAGTGTCAGCAATAATGCAGCAAGAAAACGGAGGTAAAAATCTTAGACAGGCTACAGTTCACCTGCAGACCATATATTGGATGGTAGTGCAATAGGGATCGCCCAAAAGCCATGCAGTCCTCAAGGACTAGAAGTTTCCCAAGAAACTAGGGATCATGAGTTATCCCAGGCTTCCTTCCAGTTTGTTGCTGTTTCGCTTCTACTATTTCCACTGACAGTTGCATGTACCCACCTGCCTATCTGTGAAAAAGTAGTATTGCTTACCACAGTGAGCAAATGAAACTAAGATATGACCAACAACTGAAGAACAGCATGCCAGTGTTCATAAAAGATTACACTTTAAAAGTTTTCTACAGACTGGGTAGTAATTTTTTTACTTGTGCATATCTTCACTCACATATAGGGCAGGACATTTTGAAAATGCTAATCTCTGCAGGTGAAAGTACTGTGGATATTCATCTACTAGCCTAGAAAATTGTGTTCCAAAATAATTTCAAAAAGCAGAAGTTGGCTATACCGTGGATAAACATTTCACACTGAAAACTGGCAACTAATAGCAAAGATACATGTCAGCAATTCAGTTGCCAGGAATACTCATGATCCAGCAGCAGAAATATTTAACATTAATAAAAAACAAATGAGCAAACAGAGAAAAATTAAAGCTAAATTAGAAAAGATGCCAAAAGCTAAGAACACAGTAAATGATGGCAGCTAAGGACATACATGGTCCATCCAGTCTGCCCAAAATAGCATATGCTTTGATTGTGCTATAAAATTTGCATTCTTGACTCTGTTTTGTCTTAGCCATTTTCGGAAACCATGAAGTGGCATCAGCTGTGCTATTCACCTCACTTGACAACAATTTGCATAGCTCAGTTTCAGAATGCACCAAATGGCAGTATTGTGACTTGGCCAGCCATTTGTTTAGGTGTGCTTCAAATGGCAAAGTCAGGGAAATATCAGACACAGGGCATTCTTGTGTTCTTATTTAAGGCAGAGATAGGAAAAGCCACTGCTTATCCCTGGGGTTTAAGTAGCATGGAATCTTGCTCCTCTTTGGGATTCCGCCAGGTACTTGTGACCTGGATAGGCCACTGCTAGAAGCAGGATGCTAGGCTAGATGGACCTTTGGTCTGACCCTGTAAAGCAATTCTTATGTTATTGATTTTTCATAGCATCAGCTGGTTGGTGTTCCTGCTTCATGAAATTGATATTGTCTCTGCTTGTGACAATGCAGCAAAATTTCATAAAAAGTGTCATAGGACCTCAAACAAAGAAAAGTCACTTCATTTTGAAAAGTTTGTAATAAAACAGCAATGAAGAAAGAGTCAACAATTATGCCAACTATCCTGTTTACCTCTACTGAGCTCGTACTTAATTCTTCAGAGCTTGCGGAGTCTGGCAACATTGATTAGAAGCTTTGAAATTACCGAGTTTGTTTGTATCTGACTCTATGGTGCTCAGGATTTCTCTTCTTCCAGAGCTTATAATATATATGTCTTATGAGATACCAAGTCTATTAGGCTCCTGGTATCTGATGCTTCTGGGCACATGCTTCTCACTCTTCTGTACGCATAGTCACAGTCTTGGTTGCGTTTATATTCCAAGCGTTCCTCATCCTCACTTTTAGACACCGAGTCCTTATTTAACATGTTCTATTATTTTCATTCTCTTAATTTCTTCAAATTTATTTGTAGCATTTGTATCCCACATTTTCCCACCTATTTGCAGGCTCGATGTGGCTTACATTATGCCGTGATGGCGCTCGCCATTTCTGGTACAGAATTTCGGATGGTATTACATTTAGGTGCATGCATATATGGTAAAAAAGAGTACATTTTGGTAATACATACTATCTAATCACTCCACTAGCGGAGCTTCAGTTTGTGGTTTCAGTTTCTCTTGTCACTTAGAGCGCGAGACCGCGGTCCATCTCAACAGAGCGATTATTCTCTTAGAGCTTGTACTCCCTCCTTATTCAGATTAAGCAAATACTCTGTGCTGGGTCCGTTGCTTTTTAATGTATTTATAAATGACCTAGAGATGGGAATAACTAGTGAGGTAATTAAATTCGCCGATGACACAAAATTATTCAGGGTCGTCAAGTCGCAGGAGGAATGTGAACGATTACAGGAGGACCTTGCGAGACTGGGAGAATGGGCGTGCAAGTGGCAGATGAAGTTCAATGTTGACAAGTGCAAAGTGATGCATGTGGGTAAGAGGAACCCGAATTATAGCTACGTCTTGCAAGGTTCCGCGTTAGGAGTTACGGATCAAGAAAGGGATCTGGGTGTCGTCGTCGATGATACACTGAAACCTTCTGCTCAGTGTGCTGCTGCGGCTAGGAAAGCAAATAGAATGTTGGGTGTTATTAGGAAGGGTATGGAGTCCAGGTGTGCGGATGTTATAATGCCGTTGTATCGCTCCATGGTGCGACCGCACCTGGAGTATTGTGTTCAGTACTGGTCTCCGTATCTCAAAAAAGATATAGTAGAATTGGAAAAGGTACAGCGAAGGGCGACGAAAATGATAGTGGGGATGGGACGACTTTCCTATGAAGAGAGGCTGAGAAGGCTAGGGCTTTTCAGCTTGGAGAAGAGACGGCTGAGGGGAGATATGATAGAAGTGTATAAAATAATGAGTGGAATGGATCGGGTGGATGTGAAGCGACTGTTCACGCTATCCAAAAATACTAGGACTAGAGGGCATGAGTTGAAGCTACAGTGTGGTAAATTTAAAACGAATCGGAGAAAATTTTTCTTCACCCAACGTGTAATTAGACTCTGGAATTCGTTGCCGGAGAACGTGGTACGGGCGGTTAGCTTGACGGAGTTTAAAAAGGGGTTAGATAGATTCCTAAAGGACAAGTCCATAGACCGCTATTAAATGGACTTGGAAAAATTCCGCATTTTTAGGTATAACTTGTCTGGAATGTTTTTACGTTTGGGGAGCGTGCCAGGTGCCCTTGACCTGGATTGGCCACTGTCAGTGACAGGATGCTGGGCTAGATGGACCTTTGGTCTTTCCCAGTATGGCACTACTTATGTACTTATGTACTTATGTACTCTCTGAGCTTTAGAATGCACTCTTCCAAGACTGGTCAGGGCAGAATATATAAAATTAGAAAAACTAGCTAAGAAGACAAAATAGAAATCACAGCATCTTGAAGAGGGTCACAGCTGAAATAATTAAAAAGGAAGGAGAAACAAATTAAAAAACACTATTACAGAAGCTCACCTGGGCTGCCACAAGAGTCACAACTGGCCGAGGCATTTTTCTTTTCTAATTGGATGGGAAATCCATCATCATGTCTGGGGATTTCGTTAAGAAAATGAGAAATATGCACTAGAGGAAAAAGTTTATGAAAACGTGACATACCTTTTGACAAGTTGGGAGTCCTGGCTGTGGGGTACTACAAGGTTTCCTCCCTGTCGCTATTCAATATATTACTCCAGCCTCTGGTCACAGTATTAGAGAAGTTTAAGGTACCATTTTTCATCTACACAGATGACATTACTATTTTATTTCCTGAGTCCGGGGACTGGACTATGATATTGAATGTCATTACAAATGTACTATTGATTGAACATTGGATCACAGCCCAAAGGCTCAAATTGAACCATGAAAAGAAAGTTTTTGAGTTTGGGTCCAACAGACTTGCCCGAGATTCCTCAGCATTTTACCATCGGGACAAATATTTTCACCTTTGAATCCTGTACCAGGATATTGGAGGTGGAAGTAGATAACCTTTTGAGTTCTACTTCCTACATAAATTTATTAATTAAAAAAAAAAAACTTTTTATATGCTGAAAAAACTGAGGATGATTCACAAGTACTTTGAATCTGTGACATTTAGACTATTAATTCAGGTTTTGAACCCGTCCAGAACAGACTTGCAATGTGATATACACTGGATTTTTTAAAATTCTGATTAAATGATTACAACTTATATAGAACATGGCAGTATAGCTGAGGTACTCAGCCTGTAGGTTTGATTCAGCCACTTCAGTTTTTGAAAGAACTGCATTGGTTCCCTGTAAATGCCAGGTACAGTTTAAACTCTGTACTATTATTTTTAAAATTATAAATGATAATGCTCCATTGTACTTGAGTGATTGGATCATATTATTCCGAGTCCTTGTGCATATAACTCAAAATCAGATGACATTAGCTTTTCCTTCAGTAAGGCAGATCAAATCACAGAGATGTTTTGATACTTCTTTGAACTATCAAACTGCTTCAGTATGGAATTTGTTGCCTTTATATATTCAGGTACTCTCAAATTATTGGGAACTTCAGAAAGCACTTAAAAATTCTTATTCAACAAATGTTTTATTTAAACATTAGATATCAGGCTTGGAAATTGTAATTCCTGGTTTATTGTTGCCAGTTTTCTATGATGTACTGTAATCCAAACTGAGATGCAGAATAGAAGACTTATGTTACATAACATAACAGACCGAAAGCCCATTTCTGGCGGGAATTGAGAAAGAATGGTAGAGCCAGTAATGCATAAGAAAACAAACACACAAACAAACTCATACACACATAGCTTGAAAGCTCAAGAAACCATTCCAGTAAGACAAAACTGAGAAGTTCACTAAAGAAAGGTTACTGTAAAGGAGAAATACTTTTCTCAAAGCCCAGACAAAAGCTACTGACATAACATAACAGGCTGTATAAATATTTGCTATTTTGTATACTGAAGTAGCTCAGGCAGCAGTGGGGGAGAAGGGAAGGGACTTGGCACCACCGAGCACTGTCTTCTGTTGGCAGAAAAACTCCCAAACTCGACTGGTATGTGGACCAAAGATCTTACCAGGAAAATTCCTCAATAGAGCCAATCTGAGATGCCTCAACTCCAAGAGCCCATGGTAGGACAGAGAGAGGCAGGGAAAGGGACTTGGAACCAACAATACACTGTCACCATTCCATTGGGGGCAGAGAATACTGAAGTTCTGTGGAGGCACAGTACCATTCAGGGGTGAATCACAAGCACTACTTTATTTCTCTGTCTCCATCTGCTGATCGATGTGCATAATCTACAAGTTCTAGACTGATATATGGTGGTGATAAGGAAGAGTTATTTCCCTACCCTCAAGTAGAACCTAAGACAACGGAAGGTGAAGAGACCTGGTTTGTGTTAGTATGAGAAGCAGAATTTAAACTCTGAAATCCATGGTTTGATTTCTGCTTCTCTAACCACTATGCAACTCTTCACCCCACTCCAAGTTGCACCACACCAGAATCAGTTCTCCAGACAAGCAGGGACGAGTCAGCCACACATAGGCGACATCATCGGATGGCACCATGGATGGATTAGCTCTCCTAAAGCTCGTACGAGGGAAAGGGAAATAGGACTTGATATACCGCCTTTCTGAGGTTTTTGCAACTACATTCAAAGCGGTTTACATATATTCAGGTACTTATTTTGTACCAGGGGCAATGGAGGGTTAAGTGACATGCCCAGAGTCACAAGGAGCTGCAGTGGGAATCAAACTCAGTTCCCCTGGATCAAAGTCCACTCCACTAACCACTAGGCCACATAAGAGCCATTTCAGGCCCCTCTGAGCATGTGCAGGCCACCCCCAACCCTCGTTCCCAACAATTTCCTCTCCAGTCTGTTCTATCCGCCCGGCCATAAGAATGGATCTTCTTGCTATTCTATTCTTAATTTTTTTTCACCTTTTAAAAGGCTTCTCTCTCTCACCTCCAATGCATTAACACGTTGAACTACAAGGATCTGGAACACGATCCTCCTGGGATCATACCTGTCCCCTAGGAAAGACAGAGACATGACCCTCATCTCCAGTGATCTCTCCCTTGTAAGCCTGAAGCAAGGCTGCTTTAACTGCTGAGCACCTGTATGGCCTACAGACCTGTGATACAGCCAGGTCTGTGTTGAGAGACCCTCTGCCTTGAACAACAAGTCTCCTGGGACCTGTCTCCACCTGGAACACAGGTGTAGTGGTCAACAGGACCAGCAGCACAAAAAAAAGGTTCTGCCTAGCTGAACAATGGTAGCTCAAGCTCCAAAAGGAACCCAATCCCCTAGGTAAATGGGTCCTTCCCTGAGCTGACCTTCCTTCCCAGAAAAAGCAAGCCTACAATGCCAGAGAGGACTCCACTGTTTTTAAAGGCCTTTCTAGAAGACTGAAGTGTACTGAAGTAATTGTTTTTTAGTTAACTGGGTTGATGTATTAGCTGTGACTATTGTCGTACATTATGTTTTAGTGTTTTTATTAATTGTATGTATTTTTTGTTGTTGTTATTTGCTTTGGGAAAAGGCAGGATACAAATAAAATAAATAAAGACTGACTCATCTCGGCTTCTGATTAGACACTGGTGCCGAAAGCCTGCACCACAGAAAGGGCAGCAGTGGTTCAACACGCTGTATTGCCAGCATCGAAGATCAGTGCTGCAGCATGGTATCTGGACATCAGGCAGAGCTGCACTAGCTTCACACTACCCTGCATCTGTCAGCCCCAAAGATATGCACAGCAATAGAGAGACACACAAGCTTCACTGTAGTGTGCTCCGAAATGCTGGCCTTCTGCTGAGAGGAACAGCACCCTTGCAAGTTTGCTTCCTGTAGCCTGTGCCCTCCCCCACCCCCCAGGTGCTAGCCAAAGTTCTGCATCACAGTGCCAACTCGAGGTGCAGTGACTGCCCATTCAACAAGTCATATCCACGGAAAGGGTCCCACCGGTACCAGCTTGCAGCAACTCTGCTGGCCCAGAGAATCGGCACAGGCTCCATTTCACTGCCGGATCCAAAGATGTATACAGCAGGAAAAGCCGTACCGACACCACCGTGCAATGGCTCTGCTAGTGCCGAAACACTTGCCTCATACAGGAGGGCTGTCTCCAACTGGCCCTCAGGAAACAGTCTTGTTCTGACTTTGCTCCATCAGTGCCAAGGAGTTGCCCCCTCCCTGGCATTTTCCCTGTGCACCATCTGATGCTTCTATGGTGAGTTCTGCAGGCTGGTCTCTGCCTGCTTTGGGGTCCGTCTCACTCCAGGTGCTTTCCTGTACGCTGCTGAACCCAACAATGGGGTAGGCCCCATAAAATTGCTTGGGATAGTCACCTTAGACCTATCACTATTCTCCCCATCCTCCCCCAAAAAGTACACCCCTTCACCAGCTCACCTAGGACTTAATCTAACCTTGACTCCACCTTTCAGGGTTGGACTGCCTACCCCAGTCATCTGCCTCAATGCTGCCATGCTGGCTACTAGCCAACCGTTAAAGCAGCACAGTGGAAAAACAAGGAAACCTGGTTCCTATTCCACTCTCTCTCCTTGGAGCCTTGAGGCAGGCTGCTTAACTCCTCCCTCCCCCACACACACATACCACCACTTGCTCCTGGCTGCCCTTCTTTGCCCCCAAAGCTGGCCACAGGACATACAAAATGGGTGCTTTCCCCTAGGCAACAACCTTCAAGACCACACTGCAGCATTGGATGCTATACAGAATGCATGGAGAATTATTCAGCAGTCAGAGTACTAAGTCATGAGCAACAAAGGATTCAGCCTGCACCAGCTCAGTGGTTCAGTGGACCAGCAAAGCTTGATGCTCAGTATCAGAGACTCCCAAGTGTTCTCCCATGCCGGATGTGACAAGATCTGTGGTTTTCCCACTCTGCTGCGACCACCTTAACATAAACCTAATCTTCAAAAAGAAGCTCTCTTGCTCACTTACCCTGTTAGGTGTGGCCCATGCACAGAATGCCCAAGTAGTAATCAAGCCCCTTCATCATATCTAGGACTCCGTACTTGCACAGGTTTTGACACCCCCCAGTTTTCACATTGTGGTATCAGCTGACTCAGCTACCAAGCATTTTTGCCATTGTGCTATAGAAGTTCTCTTCACATCAGATTACAATCACTGGATAAGATCTGATCACATAAGTCCCTGCATCCTGCTATCCAATGACCAATAGGTAAGACCTGACTATGTAAGTCTTGACATCCTGCCACCCATTGACTGGAGCCATCACTCCTCAGTCAAACCCACAGTATTCTTGTGTGCCTTCAATATGGGATAAATCCTTCCATATAAAACACGCAGTCTCAGCACAGTATGGTAACCAACGTTGTTGGTCATCAGCACCATGTTCTACCACATGACTCTCCACAAACCCTACTCCTTCCTGTTCAAGCCTGACTAATTCCTGTCCCAACCTGCAGCTGGCCTGATAGTGCCAACTGCCCACATACGATGTGAACATACTGTACACAAGAGTTTAAAATTCTACCTCCTATAAAATGTTGCTCAAGCACAGGTCTACTCAGGATGGATCATGTGCCATGGGTGGGGGGAGCAAGAAGAGATTGGGAGAAGACCAAAAGGGGTGAATGTGTCATGGGAATGGGAGCAGCAAGCTGGCCATGGGGGTTAGGGTGGGGGGAAAGATACAGTGATAGCTGAGGAGGTGGGGAGGTGAGAAGAGACATATACACACACCATCCACCTTTCTCCAGCCCACCTGCCACCAATGACAAACACACACATACACTATCCACCTTCCTCCAAAGCCCCCACCGAAGACACATGCATCCACTTTTTCTCCACCGCCCCCCCCCCCCAGCCCTCCCCCTCCCTTGGCACAGACCACACCATCCACCTTGCTGTACCTCTCCCCCACCGATGATAAACAGACCCCCCCCCCCAAGCTCCTTCAGTGCATACACACCCTTCCAGCACAAGGAGTTGCTGAGGGCAACAAAGTGGCAGAGAAGGCAGAATCAGCCCAATGTGCAGCTGTGCAGATCTTCCTCTTGCCGCAAGTGGTGTATGTGTACAGGGAGGAAACGAGGGAGGGAGACAGACAGAAACAAAGCATCTGTTCAAATAAGAAATAAAGAGCTCATAGTCACAGGAGTTTATTTTAACTTTTGTTCGCAGCCCTATTGTCTCACTGTTTACAATGTGAATCATCTAAACAATACAGGCACATAAGTCACACTTTCAGTTCTTCTCTGTCCAGAAGCGAGGACTTTTTTTTTTTTGTTACATTTGTACCCCGCGCTTTCCCACTCATGGCAGGCTCAATGCGGCTTACATATTATATACAGGTACTTATTTGTACCTGGGGCAATGGAGGGTTAAGTGACTTGCCCAGAGTCACCAGGAGCTGCCTGTGCCTGAAATGGGAATCGAACTCAGTTCCTCAGTTTCCCAGGCCCAGAGTCCACCACCCTAACCACTAGGCCACTCCTCCACTTCCCAAGCAGGACAAATCTTCATTGGTGAGTTATTTTGCTGGGAAGTTGTTTTAAACTTGGAAAAGGTAGATTTAAATAGTCTTTCAATGTCTCTATTCTTAAGTTACTCTACTTATTTAGAAAGGGTTTTCTTTGTTTGTTTAGCATTTAAATTCTCTATTACAGTTCTATAGACTAGCAGTTAAGGGACTATTTTAGAGTTTACCATAGTATCAGTGTAGAGCAGAGCTGATAAAGCGAATGCTACATACCTGTAGAAGGTATTCTCCGAGGACAGCAGGCTGATTGTTCTCACTGATGGGTGACGTCCACGGCAGCCCCTCCAATCGGAAACTTCACTAGCAATGGCCTTTGCTAGTCCTCGCGCGCCCATGCGCACCGCGCATGCGCGTTCGTCTTCCCGCCCGAACCGGCTCGTGTTCGTCAGTCCCATATGTAGCAAGACAAACAAGGGAAGACACAACTCCAAAGGGGAGGCGGGCGGGTTTGTGAGATCAGCCTGCTGTCCTCGGAGAATACCTTCTACAGGTATGTAGCATTCGCTTTCTCCGAGGACAAGCAGGCTGCTTGTTCTCACTGATGGGGTATCCCTAGCCCCCAGGCTCACTCAAAACAACAAACATGGTCAATTGGGCCTCGCAACGGCGAGGACATTACTGAGATTGACCTAAAACAGGGCCCTCGGGGGGTGGAGTTGGATCCTAAAGCCCGAACAGGTTGTGAAGCACTGACTGCACGAACCGACTGTCGCGTCGGGTATCCTGCTGCAGGCAGTAATGAGATGTGAATGTGTGGACAGATGACCACGTCGCAGCTTTGCAAATCTCTTCAATAGTGGCTGACTTCAAGTGGGCTACCGACGCAGCCATGGCTCTAACATTATGAGCCGTGACAAGACCCTCAAGAGCCAGCCCAGCCTGGGCGTAAGTGAAGGAAATGCAATCTGCTAGCCAATTGGATATGGTGCGTTTCCCCACAGCCACTCCCCTTCTGTTGGGATCAAAAGAAACAAACAATTGGGCGGACTGTCTGTTGGGCTGTGTCCGCTCCAGATAGAAGGCCAATGCTCTCTTGCAGTCCAATGTGTGCAGCTGACGTTCAGCAGGGCAGGAATGAGGACGGGGAAAGAATGTTGGCAAGACAATTGACTGGTTCAGATGGAACTCCGACACAACCTTTGGCAAGAACTTAGGGTGAGTGCGGAGGACTACTCTGTTATGATGAAATTTGGTGTAAGGGGGCTGGGCTACCAGGGCCTGAAGCTCACTGACTCTACGAGCTGAAGTAACTGCCACCAAGAAAATGACCTTCCAGGTCAAGTACTTCAGATGGCAGGAATTCAGTGGCTCAAAAGGAGGTTTCATCAGCTGGGTGAGAACGACATTGAGATCCCATGACACTGTAGGAGGCTTGACAGGGGGCTTTGACAAAAGCAAACCTCTCATGAAGCGAACAACTAAAGGCTGTCCTGAGATCGGCTTACCTTCCACACAGTAATGGTAAGCACTGATTGCACTAAGGTGAACCCTTACAGAGTTGGTCTTGAGACCAGACTCAGACAAGTGCAGAAGGTATTCAAGCAGGGTCTGTGTAGGACAAGAGTGAGGATCTAGGGCCTTGCTGTCACACCAGACGGCAAACCTCCTCCATAGAAAGAAGTAACTCCTCTTAGTGGAATCTTTCCTGGAAGCAAGCAAGATGCGGGAGACACCCTCTGACAGACCCAAAGAGGCAAAGTCTACGCTCTCAACATCCAGGCCGTGAGAGCCAGGGACCGGAGGTTGGGATGCAGAAGCGCCCCTTCGTCCTGTGTGATGAGGGTCGGAAAACACTCCAATCTCCACGGTTCTTCGGAGGACAACTCCAGAAGAAGAGGGAACCAGATCTGACGCAGCCAAAAAGGAGCAATCAGAATCATGGTGCCTCGGTCTTCCTTGAGTTTCAACAAAGGTATGGGAGGATAAGCATACAGCAGACCCTCCCCCCAGTCCAGGAGGAAGGCATCCGATGCCAGTCTGCGGTGGGCCTGAAGCCTGGAACAGAACTGAGGGACCTTGTGGTTGGCTTGAGATGCGAAGAGATCTACCAAGGGGGTGCCCCACGCTTGGAAGATCTGGCGCACCACTCGGGAATTGAGCGACCACTCGTGAGGTTGCATAATCCTGCTCAACCTGTCGGCCAGACTGTTGTTTACGCCTGCCAGATATGTGGCTTGGAGCACCATGCCATGACGGCGAGCCCAGAGCCACATGCTGACGGCTTCCTGACACAGGGGGCGAGATCCGGTGCCCCCCTGCTTGTTGACGTAATACATGGCAACCTGGTTGTCTGTCTGAATTTGGATAATTTGGTGGGACAGCCGATCTCTGAAAGCCTTCAGAGCGTTCCAGATCGCTCGTAACTCCAGAAGATTGATCTGCAGATCGCGTTCCTGGAGGGACCAGCTTCCTTGGGTGTGAAGCCCATCGACATGAGCTCCCCATCCCAGGAGAGACGCATCTGTGGTCAGCACCTTTTGTGGCTGAGGAATTTGGAAAGGACGTCCCAGAGTCAAATTGGACCAAATCGTCCACCAATACAGGGATGCGAGAAAACTCGTGGACAAGTGGATCACGTCTTCTAGATCCCCAGCAGCCTGAAACCACTGGGAAGCTAGGGTCCATTGAGCAGATCTCATGTGAAGGCGGGCCATGGGAGTCACATGGACTGTGGAGGCCATGTGGCCCAGCAATCTCAACATCTGCCGAGCTGTGATCTGCTGGGACGCTCGCACCCGCGAGACGAGGGACAACAAGTTGTTGGCTCTCGTCTCTGGAAGATAGGCGCGAGCCGTCCGAGAATCCAACAGAGCTCCTATGAATTCGAGTTTCTGCACTGGGAGAAGATGGGACTTTGGATAATTTATCACAAACCCCAGTAGCTCCAGGAGGCGAATAGTCATCTGCATGGACTGCAGGGCTCCTGCCTCAGATGTGTTCTTCACCAGCCAATCGTCGAGATATGGGAACACGTGTACCCCCAGTCTGCGAAGTGCCGCTGCTACTACAGCCAAGCACTTCGTGAACACTCTGGGCGCAGAGGCGAGCCCAAAGGGTAGCACACAGTACTGGAAGTGACGTGTGCCCAGCTGAAATCGCAGATACTGTCTGTGAGCTGGCAGTATCGGGATGTGTGTGTAGGCGTCCTTCAAGTCCAGAGAGCATAGCCAATCGTTTTGCTGAATCATGGGTAGAAGGGTGCCCAGGGAAAGCATCCTAAACTTTTCTTTGACCAGATATTTGTTCAGGGCCCTTAGGTCTAGGATGGGACGCATCCCCCCTGTTTTCTTTTCCACAAGGAAGTACCTGAAATAGAATCCCAGCCCTTCTTGCCCAGATGGCACGGGCTCGACCGCATTGGCGCTGAGAAGGGCGGAGAGTTCCTCTGCAAGTACCTGCTTGTGCTGGAAGCTGTAGGATTGAGCTCCCGGTGGACAATTTGGAGGTTTTGAGGCCAAATTGAGGGTGTATCCTTGCCGGACTATTTGGAGAACCCACTGATCGGAGGTTATGAGAGGCCACCTTTGGTGAAAAGCTTTCAACCTCCCCCCGACTGGTAGGTCGCTCGGCACTGATACTTGGATGTCGGCTATGCTCTGCTGGAGCCAGTCAAAAGCTCGTCCCTTGCTTTTGCTGGGGAGCCGATGGGCCTTGCTGAGGCGCACGCTGCTGACGAGAGCGAGCGCGCTGGGGCTTAGCCTGGGCCACAGGCTGTCGAGAAGGAGGATTGTACCTACGCTTGCCAGAAGAGTAGGGAACAGTCTTCCTTCCCCCGAAAAATCTTCTACCTGTAGAGGTAGATGCTGAAGGCTGCCGGCGGGAGAACTTGTCGAATGCGGTGTCCCGCTGGTGGAGCTGCTCTACCACCTGCTCGACCTTCTCTCCAAAAATATTATCCGCACGGCAAGGCGAGTCCGCAATCCGCTGCTGGATTCTATTCTCCAGGTCGGAGGCACGCAGCCATGAGAGTCTGCGCATCACCACACCTTGGGCAGTGGCCCTGGACGCAACATCAAAGGTGTCATACACCCCTCTGGCCAGGAATTTTCTGCACGCCTTCAGCTGCCTGACCACCTCCTGAAAAGGCTTGGCTTGCTCAGGGGGGAGCTTGTCCACCAAGCCCGCCAACTGCCGCACATTGTTCAGCATGTGTATGCTCGTGTAGAGCTGGTAGGACTGAATCTTGGCCACGAGCATAGAAGAATGGTAGGCCTTCCTCCCAAAGGAGTCTAAGGTTCTAGAGTCCTTGCCCGGGGGCGCCGAAGCATGTTCTCTAGAACTCTTGGCCTTCTTTAGGGCCAAATCCACAACTCCAGAGTCGTGAGGCAACTGAGTGCGCATCAGCTCTGGGTCCCCATGGATCCGGTACTGGGACTCGATCTTCTTGGGAATGTGGGGGTTAGTTAGAGGCTTGGTCCAGTTCGCCAGCAATGTCTTTTTTAGGACATGATGCATGGGTACTGTGGACGCTTCCTTAGGTGGAGAAGGATAGTCCAGGAGCTCAAACATTTCAGCCCTGGGCTCGTCCTCCACAACCACCGGGAAGGAGATGGCCGTAGACATCTCCCGGACAAAGAAAGCGAAAGACAGACTCTCGGGAGGAGAAAGCTGTCTTTCAGGAGAGGGAGTGGGATCGGAAGGAAGACCCTCAGACTCCCCGTCAGAAAAATATCTGATGTCTTCTTCCTCTTCCCACGAGGCCTCACCCTCGGTGTCAGACACAAGTTCACGGACCTGTGTCTGCAACCGTGCCCGACTCGACTCCGTGGAGCCACGTCCACGATGGGAGTGTCGAGAGGTAGACTCTCTCGCCCGCATCGGCGAAGCTCCCTCCACCTCGGGCATGGGGCCAGCTGGCGCCTCGCTCAACGGTACCGGAGGCGCAAGCACCCCCGGTACCGGAGGGGTAGGGCGCAACAGCTCCCCCAGGATCTCTGGGAGAACGGCCCGGAGGCTCTCGTGCAGAGCGGCTGTGGAGAAAGACATCGATGTCGATGCAGGAGTCGATGTCAAAACCTGTTCCGGGCGTGGAGGCTGTTCCGGGCTGTCCAGAGTGGAGCGCATCGACACCTCCTGAACAGAGGGTGAGCGGTCCTCTCGGTGCCGATGTCTACTGGGTGCCGACTCCCTCGGCGACCCAGAGCTATCGGTGCCGACACGGGAAGGAGACCGGTGACGATGCTTCTTCGATTTCTTGGAGCGAAGCATGTCACCGGAGCTTCCCGGCACCGACGAGGAGGACGTCGAATCCAGCCGTCGCTTCCTCGGGGCCGAGGCCGAAGGAGGTCGGTCTCGGGGGGGCTGTACCGCGGGAGCCCTCAGGGCAGGAGGAGACCCACCCGAAGGCTCACCGCCACCAGCAGGGGAATGGACAGCCCTCACCTGCGCTCCAGACGAAGCACCACCGTCCGACGACATCAGCAAAAGAGGAGGTCTCGATGTCACCGACGCCGACCTCCGATGTCGCCCCGATGCAGAGGGTCGATGCCTCGATACACTCGATGCAGTCAGGGGCGAAGATGAAGGTCCGGGCGCTGACGACGTCGATGCACTGGATCCTCCTGGTGCCGATGCCGACGAAGAGCCCGAGAACAAAACGTTCCACTGGGTCAATCTCGCTACCTGAGTCCGCTTTTGTAAAAGGGAACACAGACTACAGGTCTGCGGGCGGTGCCCAGCCCCCAAGCACTGAAGACACAACGCGTGCCTATCAGTGAGCGAGATGACCCGGGCGCACTGGGTGCACTTCTTGAAGCCGCTGGGAGACTTCGATGTCATGGGCGGAAAAATCACGCCGGCGAGATCAAAAGTCGAAATGGCGGAAAAGGCACCACAAAAACAAGGGGAAGAAAACTTTGACCCGAGGCCTAAAAGCGGCCTACCCAGACGACGAAAGAAAACTTACCGGGGTGAAAAACTGGAAATATCTGAAGGAAAAAAGACCGAAGAGTCTCCTTCCACACAGAGTTTTTTTTTGTTTTTTTTTTTTTTAACACGAAGTAAGAACGACGCGCGAGGTCGACTTTCCGGGGCGCGACACGGCGAAAACAAGACCGTACCGAGCGCGGACAAAAGAAGATTGATGAACACGAGCCGGTTCGGGCGGGAAGACGGCCGCGCATGCGCGGTGCGCATGGGCGCGCGAGGACTAGCAAAGGCCTTTGCTAGTGAAGTTTCCGATTGGAGGGGCTGCCGTGGACGTCACCCATCAGTGAGAACAAGCAGCCTGCTTGTCCTCGGAGAATCACAGGAAACCCCAGTGCAGAGTTTTAACTTTAGTTCTGCAGCACAACTCTTCATTTATAGTCAGTTATTCTAACTAGGACAACAAGAGAGAAATTGTCTTACAAAGATTACATTTCATTACTTTCTAAGAAGAATCTTTAGTACCTCAGCAAGTTTTAAGCTATTGAAAAACTCACTAAGATTCAGACAGCAGTCCAGAAGCAAGAGGGATGCTATCCAGTCCTTTGCATTGAGCGTTACATGTATGATTCTCTCCCAGCTGCAGAGAGGTTATATGTGTGTGCTTGATGCAAAAAGCTCCTAGCTCTCAAGAGAATAAATCTGTTCTCCTGAGGCTAGAGGAGCTGAGGGACACAGAAAGGTACATAGAGGAGTCCTAAAGGGACACTGTAGAGAAATCTCACCTCTAGTCTGGGAACCCCTGTACTGGGAGGAGGAAGGGCTCCTAAAAGGAGAATATCACCCTGGTGAAGTAGTAAGTACTCCTGTAGCAAACCTGCCCACCAGGGGATGCACTGGCCTCTTGCACTGAGGATATGTCTCCAAGAACTTCTGCCCAGGTGGAAAGGGTTAGGACAGCTGTTCTAGTTGGTGATTCGATTATTACGTAGATAGTTGAGTAGCTGGTGGACGTGAGGATCACCTGGTCACTTGCCTGCCTGGTATGAAGATGCTGGACCTCACACGTCACCTAAATAGGATTTTAAATAGTGCTGGGGAGAAGCCGGTTGTATTGGTACATGTGGTACCAATGACACAGGAAAACGTGGGAAGGAGGTTCTGGAAGCCTCATTTAGGCTCTTAGGTAGAAAGCTGAAAACCAGATCCTCCAGGGTAGTGTTTTCAGAAATTCTCCCCATTCCACGTGCATGACACAAGAGGCAGGAAGAGCTCTAAAATCTCAATGTGTGGTTCAGACAATGATGCAGGGATGAGAGATTTAGATTTGTTAGGAACTGGGCAACATTCTGAGGAAGGGAAAGCCTGTTCCAAAAGGATGGACTCCACCTTAACCTGGATGGAACCAAGCTGCCAGTGCTAACATTTAAAAAGGGGATAGAGCAGCTTTTAAACTAAAAATGGAGGGAAAGCCAACAGTTGCCCAGGGACGCATGGTTTGGTGTGGAGCATCCTTGAAGGATCTTTACAGAATTCCGACAGAAAGGTTTCAATAATGGTGAAAGAAAACCGGCGTGTTCAATGGGAGAACAGAGCAAAGCATGCAAATTATCCACATTAACTTCAAAGCAGCCTGTAGATGCAAGGAAAAAAGACAATTTGAAGTGTCAATATACAAATGCTAGAAGCCTTAAGAATAAGATAGGAGAATTGGCATAGACAGTGCTAAAAGAAGAGGTAGATTCAATAGGCATTTCAGAGACCTGGTGGAAGGAGGAAAATCAATGGGACACCGTGTTATCAGGATACTAAATTAAATCACAATGATAGGGTGGATCAAATTGGGGGAGGGGAGCTTGTGCTATATGTTAAAAAGGGGATTAGGTCAAACAAAATAAATATTCTACATGAAACAAATAGCAGCATGGAATCTCTTCAACTAGGCATACCACAAAAATTTACAAATGTGAACATAACTCCTACACATAGATTCAGAACTGTATTACAAAATCTGCTTGTTATACTACTATAATGTTTCTTCATTATCATGTTGCCCAAGATCCTACTGTAATACTAAATGTATATTTTCTAACACATTTCCATTATTCATGATGTATTGTAAGCCACATTGAGCCTGCAAAGAGGTGGGAAAATGTGGGATATAAATGCAATAAATAAATAAATAAATTCCAGGTGTGAAGAGAAGGAATATACTGGTAGGGCTGTACTACCGTCCACCAGGACAAAACAGACAGATGAAAATTTGTTTACAGAAATTAGGAAAGCTGGCAAATTGGGCAACATTATAATAAAGGGTGATTTCAATTATCCTAATATTGAATGGATAAATGTTGCATCAGGGAGTGCTAGGGAAGTAAAATTTCTAGATGTAATAAGTGACTGCTTCTGGGAGCAACTGGTCCAGGAACCGAAAAGAGGGGGAGCTATTTTGGATCTAATCCTTAGTGGAATACAGGGCTTAGTACCAGACGTAACCGTGATTGAACCGCTGGGAAACAATGATCATAACATTATCAAATTTGAGCTGATATCTGGAGTGAAGTCACTAAGGAAATCTACTGTAGCAGCTTTTAATTTTCAAAAGGATGACAATGACAAAATGAGGAAAATGGCCAAAAAGAAGCTGAAAGGGTTGGCCGCAAAGGTTAGGATTTTAAACCAGGCATGGATGTTGTTTAAAAATACCATCGTGGAAACCCAGATGTATTCCACGTATTAACAAAGGTGGAAAAAAGAGCAAACGACAACCAGCGTGATTAAAAGGTGACGTGAAAAAGGCTATTAGAGACAAAAGAACACCTTCAAAAATTGAAAATGGATCCAAGAAGCAATATAAGCACTGTCAAGCCAGATGCAAATCATTGATAAAGAAGGCTAAAAAATATACATAAAGAGAAACTTGCCGCGGAGTTGAAAACTAGTAACACTTTTTTCAGGTATATCAAAAGCAGAAAGCCTACAAGGGAATCTGTGGGGCCATTAAATTAGGAAGGAGCAAAAGGCACACTCAGGGAGGACAAGGCCATAGCGGGGAGATTGAATTAATTCCTGGCTTTGGTTTTAATGGAAGAAAATGTACAAAATCTACCTATACCGGAAATGGATTTCAAAGGTGATGATGCGGAGGAACTGAAAGAAATCTCGGTGAACTCGGAAGATGCACTGAGCCAAACTGACAAGTTAAAGTGACAAATCACTTGGACCAGATGGTATCTACCCCAGAGTATTGAAAGAACTCAAACATGAAATTGCTGATCTGCTGCTAGTGATCTAATACCTGTCGTTAAAATCGTCCATAGTACCTGAAGACTGAAGGATGGCCAATGAGATGCTGATTTTTTTTTAAAAAGGTTCCAGGAGGGTTCCGGGAAATTACAGACCAGTAAGCCCGACTTCAATGCCGGGCAAAATAGTGGAAACTATTATAAAGAATAAAATTACAAAACACATAGACAAGCATGGTTTAATAGGACCGAGTCAGAATGGGTTCAGCCAAGGGAGGTCTTGCCTCACCAATTTGCTTCATTTCTTTGAAGGCGTGAATGAACATGTTGATAATGGTGAGCAGGTTAATGTAGTATATCTAGATTTTCAGAACGTTTTTGACAAAGTACCTCAAGAGAGACTCCTGAGAAAATTGAGGAGTCATGGGACAGGAGGCACTGTCCCTTCTGTGCAATAAGAATTGGTTATTGGACAAAAAACAGAGGGTAGAGTTAAATGGCCATTTTTCTCAATGGAGGAGGGTGAATAGCGAAGTGGCACAGGGATCTGTATTGGGACCAGTTATTTAATGTATTTATAAATGATCTGGAAATCAGAACGATGAGTGAGGTGATTAAATTTGAAGATGACACAAAACTATTCAAAGTTGTCAAAACACATGGATTGTAAAGAATTGCAGGAAGACCTTAGGAAACTGAAAGATTGGGCATCCAAATGGCAGATGAAATTTAATGTGGACAAATGCAAAAGTGATGCACATTGGGAAGAATAATCCAAATCATAGTTATCTGATGCTAGGGTCCAGCACTCAAGAAAAAGACCTAGGTGTCATTGTAAACAACAAACTGAAATCTTCTGCCCAGTGTTGGGGTGGCCAAGAAAGCAAATGGGATGCTAGGAATAATCAGGAGAGGGATGCAAAGACCAAAAATATGCCACTGTATCGCTCCATAGTGTGACCTCACCTTCAGCATTACATTCCATTCTGGTTGCTGTATCTCAAAAAAGGTATAGCGGAATGAAAGGTTTAAAGAAGTGCAACCAAAATGATAGAGGGCATGGAACTGCTCCTGTATGAGGAAAGGCTAAAGAGGTTAGGGCCCTTCAGCTTGGAAAAAAATGAGACAGCTGAGGGGAGGGGGGGAATATGACTGAGGTCTACAAAATCCCGAGTGGTGTAAGGTGGGTGGAGGTGAATCAATTTTTCACTCATTCAAAAAGTACAAAGACCAGGGGACACTCAGTGAAATCACATGGAATTTTTTTTTTTTAACACAAATATTTTTTCACTGAAGAATAGTTAAGCTCTGGAACTCGTTTCCGGAGGATGTTGTAATGGGGATTAGCATATCTGGGTTTAAAAAAGGCTTGGACAAATTCCTGGAGGAAAAGTATATAGTTTGTTGTTGAGATGGACATGGGCGAAACCACTGCTTATCCTGGGATTGGTAGGATGGAATTTTGCTGCTTAGTTTCTGCCAGGTACTTGTGACCTGGATTGGCCACTGCTGGAAGCAGAATACTGGGCATATCGTCCTATAAGACGGAGTTCAGTGCTCTATCGCCACCTGCTAGTAGATGGTCACAACCTACAAGTCTCTGGATTAGAGAGGCACACAGGAATGGGGATGGCAGGATTCCCGTGGGTCCCGCAGGGATGCCCTCTAGGTCCGCATGGATTTCGCAGGGATGGACCCAGATGTAGCAGGGTTCCCTTGGAAATGCATGCAATCCGAGCTTTGCTTCCCCTCTCCCGCGCTGCAGGGTGCCCTACCACACATACCTCAAACCACCCTGGTGGTCTAGTGGATTCTTCGGGGCAGGAAAGATCCTCACTCTTTCCTACCCGCTGCTGCTGATCCTCTCGCTGTCACCGCTTTTTTTTTAAATGACTGCAGAGACTTCCAGCGGCGGCCTGAAGAGACTTCCACAGAAGTCTTGCAAGGCCACCGCTGGAAATCTCAGCAACCATTTAAAAGAAGCAGTGCGGTAGCAAGAGGCTCAGCGGCAGCAGGCAGGAAAGACAGGGGACCTTTTCTGCCCCGACCACCAGGGTGGCTTGAGGTATATGCCGGGAGGGTACCCAGGGCTGGGGGGAGGTCTGGAGTCATATGTGGGAAGGAGGGAGGGAGGGAACTGTAGCGAAAAAAAAAAGGTTGGCATCTGTTTCCCCTTCCTCGTGCAGCTGTCATCGCTGTACACTCAAAACAAAGCAAGCAAACCTATAACTAATGTAGCATTTGCTATTGATTTGGTTGAACCAGTGTAGCAGCAATCTCCGCCTACTGGCTTCAGCCCATATAACAGGCTACATAGGCTCACCCCATCTCCTGTTTTATTTAACCTCCTTGGTGAAAAGGGTGGAAGGAGTGTGGGTGCAGGGAAGAGGGGAAAAAGATTGGTAAGGGGAACAAACATGAAGGAGTGGGGAAGGGAAAAGAGGGGAACTAGAGCACATGGGATAGAGAGGAGAGAGTGACATGCTGCTCATGGATATGTGTATCTTACTTAATTCTGTATTTAGCAGAGTATGGAAGAAAATGATTTATGTTACTTTTACTAGTAAGGTGACTGCGGCTTGAAATGACAAGGGCAGGGCAGGGACTGGGATGGAGATTACTTGAGGCAGAAACGGGCAGGGACAGGTTAGATTCCTGTCCCTGTGCACTTTCTACTCTGGATTCGTCTGCTGCTGGGTGCTAAGTATATAACAGATTCTATGATCATCCACTGCCAACACTGTCTACCCTCAGGGTCTAGTTTTGAAGCTTGGGGTCTGGTCCGCTGTTCACATGACTGCAGTGATGCTGAATGAAATTTTAATTTAAATAACTTATATTCTGCTATGACAACGTGTATGTTCTGTCATGGGGAGGTAGAGACCCCCAGCCAAGATCCACCAGGAACTGGCCTTAAAAGAAGTCGACCTAGGTTTGTGGTTAGTCGGGTGGCCCAATTGTACAGTTAGGGCAAACATACTGAGACCCTGCGTGGGAGGCTGTAGCTTAGAAGGGAAGGTTAAGTGGCAGGTGGCAGGGGGAAGGTTAAATGGCAGGTGGAAGGTTAAGTGGCAGGGGGGATTAACCCTTCTGGAGTCTAGTGATAATTCCCTGAGAGCGAGAATACCCAGCAACTGAACTAAAATACATTAGCATATGATCTGCATAAGCAGGTGAAGAGTGGACATCATCTAGTGATAAAACCTAGGAGGGGGGGAGGTGGCAGAGGGAGGGAATATCTGTTTATCCCAGGACCAAAAGGTTATTGATTGCTGAGGACTATGGACTCATCTGAACTGGAAAGGGGGACCTACATAAAGTCCCTGCAGCTGGTGAGCCAACAGAGTTGGAGATTGAGCAAACTTTTGTTGCTAGGTAGATTTCCGGACCTCAGGGCTGCCGTGGACGTCACCCGTCAGTGAGAACAAGCAGCCTGCTTGTCCTCGGAGAAAGATCTTTATCCTCCCTCTTATATCCCCCAGTCACAAATGTATCCCAAGCCTTCCCTATATGAATTTCTCAGTCATGAAAGTTTGGTGAGGACAACTCCTTCCTCATTATAGGTACATGACAATTCTGAAAAGGTCACAGATTCAGCTTCCCATCCCAGCTCCTTAAACTGCTTTTCAGCTACAAATCTTTAATACAAACTATGCCAAATTCTAAGCAGATTAGAAAAGTCAAAAGACATTTTTAGAAAACACACAAAAATACTTAGCCAAGACTGGTGCAAAGGGA
Organism: Microcaecilia unicolor; assembly: GCF_901765095.1. Taxonomy (NCBI): domain Eukaryota; kingdom Metazoa; phylum Chordata; class Amphibia; order Gymnophiona; family Siphonopidae; genus Microcaecilia; species Microcaecilia unicolor. The sequence continues at coordinate 585,801,139 of NC_044031.1, read as the reverse complement.
TCTAGGGCGCGAGTGTTGATTAATAGAAATGCAGTCTGAAATCAATAGCATCTCCACTTTAAAGAGTCCATGCTGTGCTTGGCCTGGTTTTTTTTTTTTATTATTATTATTACGTGCTTGTGGATCCCAATAATCCTTAAACCTGCTACATAAGAGAAAAAAACTCTTAGCAAAATAACTCCCACGAGAAAAAGTAAACCTGACTCAACCAGGCTCAGCAAGGACAGAACAAATTCCTGGTGGATTTCCAGCACTCCACCCTTCAATCTCTCCCTTGTAGAACATTTTCTCTTTCTCAAGAGGTGAAAACACGCGCACACACACACACACTATTCACCACTAATGTAAGTCCCATTTCCTACTATGTTTGCATTATAGGGCTGCCTAGGATGTAATTGTTGCAAGGTGGGAGTGCACTTTTGTCTACTGAATGCAGTAGATGCACTCAAGGAGAGAGAAAAGAATAATAGTTCAGTTTTTTTAGCTCAACTTTCTAAATAACACTCAAGGTAGCTTATAGCATTATTAGTAATTCAGGTCCAATAAGTTGGTCCAAATTTTTTTTTCTTGAATCAAACTTGAGGATAATTGCAATTCATCAAAACAAAATTATTTGTTTAAAAAGTTGACAGTATATACAGCTGAAACTTTCTATCCGCTAAAAACAGAGAAAAAGATCTGAACCAATGCTGCCTTCTTTAAGGAGGACTTTAAGGATCTGAAAGTTTGTGTACACTCTTTTTCAGTCAGATACTGGAAAGATTAGCACAGCCTACCAGGATTCCAGTCTTCTCCAGGATAGGTAACTTTTATCAAATGGCGGGCAGCAGCAGTAAGGAAAAAGAACTAATCTGCCACAATTCAAAAAGGTTCTAGGGCAGATACCTGGTGTGAACTGACATAAAAACAGCACTGACTAGCTATATTATAAAGGTGTGGTTCTGTAAATCCTAAATTAATAATGCTCATTAAAGGAAAACATTTCTACTTCAATAAAATGAACTTGCACATACATATTTGTATTTACTTATAATAAATGTAATGCCTCCTACAAGCACAAAAGCAGCAAAACAAACATGATCTCAAAATTCTTAGGATGGTTATTTACAGAACTTGTCTAAATCTTGGCAGTTCATGGGGAAACTTGCATAAGCAGCCCTCATGGTCAAATGTTTCACAGCATTTTCTGACATGTACTAGCAGGTAGTGCAGCTCCTCCTTTCACTTAAAGCACAGTATAAAATGACTTACACTAGGTAATTACCAAAGGTAGTCAGTTCATAAGTACCTAGCTTTTCTGAGCCCTGCCCTTTTCTTCAGGTCCATGCAAAAAGAGATACAGCTTTAGAGAGATGGTCACATAAGTATGACAGCAGCCCAACAAAAAAGGCACCTCTCCCCAACACACAACTTATTTGCTTGCCTTTTATTTTTTTATACTGAAGCAAACACACACAGTGAACACATTACTTTATTCAATCTGAACTGGCCGGTGTGAAGCACAAATCAATGCACGAATTCAGCAGAACCCTCAGCCAACTCTTCAAGGAGTTTGGGGTGGGTGTTTCTTCTGTTCTGTCTCACAAACCCCCTCCAAAACAAATGCCACCATCTTTTTTCTTAAGAGATTGAGGGGGCAATATGTACATCAGAGATAAAGCCCTTATCTCTCAATAGACATGGTCAAATTTTCATTCTGGTAAAAGTATATATTTAGTTAATATACTAGATGATAGCAGATAAGGAGCTGCATGATCCATCCAGTCTGCCAAACATAGCACATGCTTCAATTGTGATATAAAATTTGCAATCTTGATTCTGTTAAGAATCAGGGGCGACGTGATACAGACGTTCAAATATTTGAACGGTATTAATCCGCAACAAACCTTTTCTGGAGACGGGAAGGTGATAGAACTAAAGGACATGAATTGAGGATGAAGGGGGGCAGGCTCGGGAGTAATGTCAGGAAGTATTTTTTCATGGAAAGGGTGGCGGATACGTGGAATGTCCTCCCGCGGGAGGTGGTCGAGATGAAAACGCTAATGGAATTCAAACATGCGTGGGATAAACACAAAGGAATCCTGTTTAGAAGGAATGGATCCACAGAATTTTAGTGGAGACTGGGTGGCGACGCTGGTAATTGGGAAGTGAAACCGGTGCTGGGCAGACTTCTACAGTCTACGTCCTGATTGTGACTAGATAGGGATGGGCTTGAGTGCAAATTTTAAAGGGTCTTCGACGTTAGCTTCAGAACTTTTAGTACAAGTAGAGTGCTGGGCAGACTTATACGGTCTGTGCCCTGAGAATGGAGTGTGTGTGTGGAGAGGGAGAGAGAGATCACAAACTGCACAAGTCTACCTGGCACTGGCCTTACTTCCCAACTATTGATGTTGCTGTCTAAGCACCACTAAAGTTGCGTTTTTATTCCATTCTCTTTCCATATAGGGATCATAAGAACATAAGAGCTACTGGGTCAGACCGAAGGTCCATCAAGCCCACTATCCTGTTTCTAACAGTGACCAATCCAGGCCACAAGTACCTGGCAAGATCCCAGAACAGTAAAACAGATTTAATATTGCTTATCCTAGAAATAATCAGTGGGTTTTCCCAAGTCCATCTTAATAATGGCTTATGGACTTTCTTTTAGGAAATAATCCAAACCTTTTTTAAACCCTGTTAAGCTAACCGCTTTTACCACATTCTCTGGCAACGCATTTCAGAGTTTAACTACACACTGAGTGAAGAAATATTTTCTCTGGTTTGTTTTATCCTACACATTCATTTTTTTTAATTCCATTACCATTTTTTTGTCTCCACCATGTCTCCTGAAAGGGCATTACAGGCATCTACCACCCTCTCTGGAAAAAATGTTTCTCGCAAGTCAACCACCCTGCAACCTCAATTCACATCCTCTAGGTTTTTTTTACTGCTTCCATGTCTATGGAAAAGATTTGTCATTCACTTTCAACAAATATTTAAACCACGTTTCTTAGGATAGGTTTTATTCTGTTGATGAGTCCAGTCTAACCTCAGTCTCAGCCACTTTTTATTCACAAGCTGACTCTTGCATTTTATGGGGAGCGCATGTTCTCCTTACAGGGTCAGGTTGTCAGCCTCCTGCAGTGATTTGGAAAATAGCTGCACAGGTCTAAGCAAACACATGGTCACAGAACTAGGAACCCACATCTGAAGTAACAAGTCTTCAGCTCCTCCTCAGCACCGCTTTCAGGCATTGGGACTTCTTGCTAAATGCACCCAGACCACAAACCAGGCTCCTAACCAGCTTTTCCACCTTCCTGTCAGCGCCTGGTGTTCTTAAGCCTGTACACACTGACATAAGGGCTTACTGTGAGAGCAATCTGGATTTACAGAAGGAATCTCATCCTCACTAGAAGCCACAGCACTTTATAAATTAACAGTTCAGAGAACACAGCTGTGTTAGCCACCAGTTCTGATGCCTGATCTGTAAAAGCTTCCAGAGGAGACAAGAAGCAATGTTGTAATTTGTATTATCTAGTCTCAAGCACAAAGATAGAACCACAGGACCAAGCCCACAAAGGTGGTTAATAGAAAAGCAGTGCTAGGATAATTCTGATCCTTGAAATTTACAATGCTTATTGCCCTTGGCTACATGGTGCATTTTAAATACAAGCAGATTGTGAGCTTGTTTCACCTACTCCTGAGAGAATTCTGCACGTTCTCTGAATTCTACATGCTTTGTAAACTGCTTTGATGGCATGTTCCCTAGGTGGTATACGAAGTATTAATAAACTTGGAAACTTTATCAATACAATATAATCACTATCTTTGAGTAAAATGCAACTTAAAATGCAATCAAGGAACAATTATTTGAAGACGCACACTTTATGGCCCTCAGGTCAATAATTTATGGAAGAAAACATTCAAATCGAAAAAAGCTGAGACCCAACACGTTCAGTTTTTACTCTGGAGGTTTTTTCACTTCTTGTCCAGATGATGATTTTTGCCTCATCTGGACTACTGCAATGCGCTTTATCTAAGGTTAAGTCCTAGATAGCTCAAGAAACTTCAGCTTATACAAAAGACTGCTTTGAGACTGATTTTTAAAAGTAAACAAGTTTACTAGTGTGTCTATATTTATGGTATGGCTATATTGGCATCCAAGTAACCAAACATATTTTGTTCAAGGCACTTTGTTTATTATACCATATATACAGCTCCACTGCTCAGTTGCTAATAAATGTGATTTCTAAAAATTTTGGCATTCTATTAGGTTACAGGATAAGCTTATTCTTTGGCCCCCTTTTTAGTAAAATATGCTCTTTGAGAATAATAAATATAATCTTTTCTGTCATTGCTATTCCTGAATGGAATTCTCTTCCATTGGTTATTCAAGAACAGGAGAACTATCTGAACTTTTGGAAGATGTTGAAAACATACCTTTTCAAATGAGGGTTAATTTCCTCTTGATTTACTATGCTAAAATAATGTGTGAATTTTTATCATTATCTGTGTATGCTTTGTAATACTACTTCTTTAACTGCACACTAGTTTAGAAGTACCGCATTGATATTAATATCTCTGCAGAATTTATAAAAGAGTACTTTAACAGATCATCGTAATGCCTGCCCACCTATCCCCCCACAGAAACTCTCACCCAATTCCCTATCTTATACTTTTATTCCCTCCTTCAAGTTTGAACCCCAGATCACACTTCTCTCCCCCAGAGCTGCTCTTGACACCCAAGGTTTGATTCTCCTGTAATTCATTCTTGTCCCTCTCCCCTATTCCTATCTCAAGGCTCAGGCTAGGCACCCCACACCCCCATTTCTCATTCCCTTCTTTCTTCCTTAATCCCAGACTTAACACCTAGCTCTGTCTGTTCTTCACCTGCTGGTATCTAACACTTCCTTCTCCCTTGTTTTCTTGCTACTCAAGCCTCAACTGCCTCTTCTGGCCACAGCGATTTATAGTAGTAGGTCTGCTCCTGCCACCTGATTCTTCTCATGGCTACTTAAGCCACAACTGCTTCTTTCACCTGCAAGGTTAATCATGCTGCCTCTCTCTTTCTATGAATGTGCAGGTTGAGTTTTTTGCCACCTCCATCTTCTGGCTGCACACTGCCAAAATTCTGAACACTAAAATGTAGAATTCTGTGCACAGAGAGAAAATCTGTGGCAAATGTGTATAATTCCTAAGTATAGTAAGCGTTCATTCTGATGTCCGGCAGAGACAAGATGACATTACCAACTGCTCTGAAGCTTCTGCTGCCAAAAGGATGATACACACAGAAGCATGGAGTCAGGACCATCTAAGTCTTTTTTGTAAGGAATACAAATAAAAGTAAGAGGAAAAGGAGGATGCTTTGGTTCTCAAAAGTAGTAGCTGAAATGGTAAGGAAAAAGAGGTTAGCCTTTATAAACTAGAAGAGATCACAGAAAGAGGAAGATAGGTGACAAGATCTGGAAAAACTAAGAGAAGCTGGTAGAGTAGTCAGGAAAGCAAAGATGTAACTGGAAGAAAAAAAAATAGCCAATATGGTAAAATTGGGAGACAAGACATTTTTTTAAAGATGTGTTAGTGACAGAAGGAAGAGCAAAAGTGGCATTTTGAGACTCAAAGATGAAGGGGAGGAATATGTATAAACTGATAAAGACAAGGCAGAACTGTTAACAAATATTTTGTTATAATTATTATTACATTTGTACCCCACGCTTTCCCACATAATGCAGGCTCAATGCGGCTTACTAATTTGAAATACAAAGTTAATAGAATTTTAATAAAACAGTAGTAAAACAATGTAAAGTTGGGCTTAGTAGTGTATGATAAGTTGAGCTAGATAATATATGACTAGGATACAAGAGGGTAGACAGGATAGGATAGTTGAAGGGCCGGGATCAGTACAGCAGAAGACAAATACAAATAGGAATGGAGGGGTGGTAGTCCCCGAATGATTTTCAGAGGACTATGTTCATGAGGAGCTGCCTAAACTAGAGGTAGACAAAGCGATGGGGCCAGATTGCATACATTCAAGGGAACTGAAGGATTTTAGGGAAGTTCTATTGGCTCCACTGGCTGACATTTCCAATGTTCTTCTAGAGTCAGGACTGATTCCGGAGGACTGGAGAGATGTAGTCCTTCTCCACAAAAGAAGTAAATAATAGGATGGAAACTATAGGCTGGTAAGTCTGACTTCTGTGGTAAATAAATTAATAGAAATGCTTTTAAAACAGAGAATAGTAAAGTTTTTGGAATCCAATGAATTACAGGACCAGAGGCAACATAGTTTCATTAGAAGCAGGTCTTGTCAGGGTCGCGTGGTACCATGAGAGAGAGCAGTCGCTGAAAAGCGGAAATCCCACGCTTCCTCGTTGCTTATCGGCATTATCAGCATAAAACCCAAGCCTGCTAATTTCCCTCACGGTAAATCGGAAGGGGGAGAGAACGAGCAGAGACCCTTAAATCACTGATATACAGTGATATGGCGTCCAAAATTCAGAAGGAGGAGGAGAAAAGTAAGGCCCAGGAACCCAAAATGGCGGAAAGCCCACCGCGACAAGGCTCCTCGGTGTGCTCCGCGTGGACGGCCGAGATAACAGCGGAGGTGACGGCGGCAGCGCTAGGTAAGAAATTACAAGCTTTATACGATAGAGCAGAAGCAGCTCACAAAAGACTGGCTGGCTTTCATCTGGACCTTGATCATCTGCAACAACGGATCAGAGACATAGAGGACCACTTGCAGTACGAGGGGCCGCGGACAGCACTCCAGAAAAAAGTGGAGGACTAGAACAAAAATTGGACAATCTTGAAAACCGAGCAAGGAGAAACAACTTGAGACTAGTCGGGCTCCCAGAACACTTGAAGGATGGGGAGCTGGTGAGCTTTCTGGAGCGCTGGCTCGTAGAGACATTACAGCTGAACAACCTACCAGACCTGTTGAGAATAGAGCGCGCCCATAGGATAGGGCCACGCCGCCAGGCAAACGACAAGCCCCAGGTGGTAATCTTGAGAATCCTGCACTACGGGCATAAGCAGATGATTTTAAAAGCGATCAGAGCGGGCCCCGGGCTGCAATATGAGGGCCGAAAGATTTTATGCTTTCAGGACTATTCAAATGGTGTGGCAGCGGCGAGGCGCGCATTTGCCCCCATATGTGCAGAGCTTTACGAAAGGAAGATAAAGCTCTTTCTGATCTATCCAGCTAAACTGAGGCTTTACCAGGATGGAGTGGATAGGACCTACGAGACTGTGGAGAAAGCCAAAGAATTTTTGAACTCGCTGCCAGCCAGAGAAAACAAGTGAGAGATGACCGGGCAGAAGGTACGGTGAAATAAAGACACCCTGAGGCTATGGAAAATGGAGAAGAGCCAAAGACAGTAGGAATGTGTAATAGATAGTATACTGAGTGAGACATCATAGTGGTAGAGAGAGCAGGCGTATTAAAAGCCGAACTCACTGCAGCGCTCTCACAAGATACTTGGGGACCACCCGACTTCATAATGCGCGGAGGGTGCTGCGGAGAAGAATACATCCCAAACCGCAGACCGGAGCAAGCTATGAGGCTGCGACCAAGATGATATGTGGCTCACAAGAATGCGAGTGATAAGTTGACTGTGTACACTAAAGTTATTTCTTTACTGTTCCTTAATTTTCTTTTAGCTCTTGTAGGCAATGTTGGCATGTACAGTTCAAATGTATTCATTGGAGGGGCGGGTTAACTGGGGAAAATTGTTTGGAAAAGGGCTTGGGATAGGGGCAAGAAAAGAGAAAGTGGGGTACCTATGCATGACGAGTTCTGTGCAGAACTCACAGGGTGGGATCCGGGGACGATAAGGGAGGGGATGGGGAAGGGGGGGTAGGGCAGAATGAACAACAGAAGGTAATGAGTCTAACTGACACAACCGTGTTTAAAGGGATTGATAAGTCACAGTTGTACCATGGGGGGAGAAGTACGCTGGGATGCCTCTCTCCTCTTGGAGATAACACTGATACAAAGAATAAGCATAATGGCATTACATAAGAGATAGGCAAGGTAAAGATATTGTCATGGAATGTGGGGGGCATCGCCTCACCGGTCAAACGTTCAAAAATCTTACAGACACTGAATAGAAGCAAGGTGCACATAGCTATGCTCCAAGAAACGCATTTGACTGTATCGGAGCACAAAAAGCTGCGTCGCTGGTGGGTGGGAGATCTGGTGGATAGTCCCACCTCCACTAAGAAAGCAGGGGTGGTAATATTATTCCGAAAGGGTATACAGTGTGAGTTGCAGCAGCGCATTACAGACTCACAGGGTAGATACGTTATCCAACAGATTTTACTAAATCAGAGACCACTGTTACTGGCTAACATCTACGCCCCAAATCAAACTATAATTGAGCATATACAGAGCTTTGATTCAATACCAATGATAGTGGGAGGGGACTTCAATCAGGTATATGACCCCTTGGTGGACTGCACGGGCCCCTCGTGGATTAGACCAGTGAATTATACTAGGGGTGTGCCATGGGTGTGCTCGGAGCTGGAATTGGTAGACTCCTGGCATTTATTGCATCCAGGAGAGCGTGATTATACCCATCTGTCTAGGGCCCATGGCACGCAGTCACTCATAGACTATTTGTTGATATCCCAACGCACTGCGACATACCTGGAGAGAGCGGAAATAGGGTCAACACAAATATCAGATCACGCTATGATATGGATTATGCTGAATTGGGGGATGGAGCCTAAGCGGCCCTTTCATTGGCGGTTCCCCAGAGCTCTGTACTATGATATATTGTTTCATACTTTTATGAAAGATAAATGGAAAGAATATGCAGAGAATAATAGGGATAGCTTCCGGTCGGATCCTGTCCTTTTCTGGGAGGCAGCCAAAGCCGTGTTAAGAGGGCATATAATATCCTACTCAGCTCATAAAAAGAAAATGCGAGAGGCCGCACTAGTGCGTCTAGAGGAGCAAGTATGGAAGTTAAGACAACAATATGGTAAAACACAATCTCCTAACCACAAGAAACTATTGGTGATGGCACAAATAGAACTGAATCAGGTAATTCAGGCTAGAACACAGAAATCACTAGTATATTATAAATACCAACTGTATAAACATGCAAACAAGCAAGGGAGGCTGCTGGCGAGGCTAGTTAATCAGGCAGGGGGGAGGAGATGGGTGTCACAAATACAGGACGATCAAGGAACACGATATCATACTAATGAGGACATAACACAGGTGTTTGAAACCTTTTACGCGAGGGTCTAGAGGCAGAGAGGTACATAGAGAATCAGGAACTGCCACGGCTTACAAGCCACCAACAGGCTATCTTGAACGCGGAAATCTCAGAAGATGACGTTCGCTGGTGTATAAGGGATAGCCCACTACATAAATCACCGGGGGTGGATGGGTTTACGTCAGAGGTGTATAAAATATTGGTGGAGGAAATTGGGACGTGTGTGGCAAGGGCCTTCAATATACATGTAGCATGAGGGGAACTCCCCAGTTCACTGCGTATAGCACAAATAATTGTACTATTAAAACCAGGTAAGGATCCGACTAGAGCGGAATCATATCGCCCCATATCCTTGCTACCGTACGAGGCTAAACTGCTAGCAAAAAATAATGGCAAACAGACTGCCACGATTTTTACCTCAGCTGGTCTTGGACCCCCAGGTGGGATTCGTACGGGAGCGATCAGTAGCAAAGAACATGCGAAAAATTCTCCTAGCCCTGGAACAGATAAAGCTTGGCCATATCCCTTCATTGCTAATAAGTTTTGATGCCCATAAGGAGTTTGACAGGGTGAGATGGGACTTTATGTTTGAGGTATTAGCAGCCTACGGGATGAGTGGGTTTTTTAGGAGATCTATTGAAACATTATATCATGACCCACTAGCAGAGGTATCAGTGAATGGAGTGACATCTGGGCAATTTGAAATAGCCAGAGGTACTAGACAGGGTTGCCCCCTATCACCCCTTCTGTTTGTGCTGGTACTGGAACCACTATTAAGAGATATTATGCGGATGCCGGATGTACAAGGGGTACAAATAGGCCCAGAGCACTTCAAAATTCCGCCTTTGCAGATGATCTACTAGTCATCCTTCAGCGGCCCAGAGTATCGTTGCCAGCGGTGTTAGAGATTCTTCAGGAATACGGAGATTATTCTGGTTTTGGGCTTAACTTGGACAAATCTGAGATCCAGCCACTAAATATGACAGAGGAAGAGTGGACCAGTTTAAATTGCACACTAAAACGCACAAATAACTCCTTTAAATACCTAGGCATCCAGCTTCCGGGGGACCCAACAGAGCTATACCACTTAAATATAACTAAGTTGTTTGAGGATACAAGACAGTTCTTGGACTGTTGGGTTCGACTACCACTTTCATGACTAAGCAAAATCTCACTATTTAATATGATAATCTTCCCGAAATGGTTGTACTACTTTCAGACACTCCCAGTATTTCTTAAAAAAAGGGACTGGAGGAAAATCATGGGCATGTTGTCTAAGTTCTTTTGAAATAAGAAGAGACCGCAGGTCAAATGGCACAATATGCTAGATTCCTGGGATAGGGGAGGATTTGGGGTATTAGATCTGCTGCATTACAATAGGGCATGCTTAATGAGATACTTAGGTGACTGGCTAATGGGAACAGTGAATGATACATACCTGTAGCAGGTGTTCTCCCAGGACAGCAGGCTGATTGTTCTCATGACTGGGTGACGTCCGCGGCAGCCCCCACCAACCGGAAGAAGCTTCGCGGGCGGTCCGCACGCAGGGCACGCCCACCGCGCATGCGCGGCCGTCTTCCCGCCCGTGCGCGACCGTTCCCGCCAGTTGAATGACAAGCAAAAAAGATGAAACGCAACTCCAAAGGGGAGGAGGGAGGGTAGGTGAGAACAATCAGCCTGCTGTCCTCGGAGAACACCTGCTACAGGTATGTATCATTCACTTTCTCCGAGGACAAGCAGGCTGCTTGTTCTCACGACTGGGGTATCCCTAGCTCTCAGGCTCACTCAAAACAAGAACCCAGGTCAATTGAACCTCGCAACGGCGAGGATACAACAGAAAATTGACCTACGAAGAACAACTAACTGAGAGTGCAGCCTGACCAGAATAAATTCAGGTCCTGGAGGGTGGAGTTGGATTTACACCCCAAACAGATTCTGCAGCACTGACTGCCCGAACCGACTGTCGCGTCGGGTATCCTGCTGGAGGCAGTAATGTGATGTGAATGTGTGGACAGATGACCACGTCGCAGCTTTGCAAATCTCTTCAATAGTGGCTGACTTCAAGTGGGCCACCGACGCTGCCATGGCTCTGACACTATGAGCCGTGACATGACCCTCAAGAGTCAGCCCAGCCTGGGCGTAAGTGAAGGAAATGCAATCTGCTAGTCAATTGGAGATGGTGCGTTTCCCGACAGCGACCCCTAGCCTGTTAGGGTCGAAAGAAATAAACAATTGGGCGGACTGTCTGTGGGGCTGTGTCCGCTCCAAGTAGAAGGCCAATGCTCTCTTGCAGTCCAATGTGTGCAACTGACGTTCAGCAGGGCGGGTATGCGGCCTGGGAAAGAATGTTGGCAAGACAATTGACTGGTTAAGATGGAACTCCGACACCACCTTCGGCAGGAACTTTGGGTGGGTGCGGAGCACTACTCTGTTGTGATGAAATTTGGTATACGGAGCATGAGCGACCAGGGCTTGAAGCTCACTGACCCTACGAGCTGAAGTAACTGTCACCAAGAAAATGACCTTCCAGGTCAAGTACTTCAGATGGCAGGTATTCAGTGGCTCAAAAGGAGGTTTCATCAGCTGGGTGAGGACGACGTTGAGATCCCATGACACTGCAGGAGGCTTGATAGGGGGCTTTGACAGAAGCAAGCCTCTCATGAATCGAACGACTAAAGGCTCTCCAGAGATGGCTTTACCTTCCACACGATAATGGTAAGCACTAATCGCACTAAGGTGATTCCTTACTGAGTTGATCTTGAGGCCAGACTCTGATAAGCGCAGAAGGTAGTCAAGCAGGTTCTGTGCAGGGCAAGAATGAGGTTCTAGGGCCTTGCTCACACCAAACGACAAACCTCCTCCACTTGAAAAAGTAACTCTTTTTAGTGGAATCCTTCCTAGAGGCAAGCAAGACACGGGAGACACCCTCCGACAGACCCAACGCAGCGAAGTCTACACCCTCAACATCCAGGCCGTGAGAGCCAGAGACTGAAGGTTGGGGTGCAGCAACGCTCCGTCGTTCTGCGAAATGAGAGTCGGAAAACACTCCAATCTCCACGGTTCTTCTGAGGACAACTCCAGAAGAAGAGGGAACCAGATCTGACGGGGCCAAAAGGGCGCTATCAGAATCATGGTGCCGCGGTCTTGCTTGAGCTTCAGTAAGGTCTTCCCCACCAAAGGTATGGGAGGATAAGCATACAGGAGGCCGGTCCCCCAATGAAGGAGAAAGGCATCCGACGCTAGTCTGCCGTGTGCCTGAAGTCTGGAACAGAACAGAGGCAGCTTGTGGTTGGTCTGAGAGGCGAAAAGGTCCACCAAGGGGGTGCCCCACTCTCGGAAGATCTTGCGTACCACTCTGGAATGGAGCGACCACTCGTGCGGTTGCATGACTCTGCTCAGTCTGTCGGCCAGACTGTTTACACCTGCCAGGTATGTGGCTTGGAGGAGCATGCCGAATTGGCAAGCCCAACGCCACATTCCGACAGCTTCCTGACACAAGGGGCGAGATCCGGTGCCCCCCTGCTTGTTGGTGTAATACATTGCAACCTGATTGTCTGTCCGAATTTGGATAATTTGGCAGGACAGCCGATCTCTGAAAGCCCTCAGTACGTTCCAGATCGCTCGGAGCTCCAGGAGGTTGATCTGCAGATCCTGTTCCTGGAGGGACCACAGTCCCTGGGTGTGAAGTCCATCGACATGAGCTCCCCACCCCAGGCAAGATGCATCCGTCGTCAGCACCTTCGTGGGCTGCGGAATTTGGAATGGACGTCCCAGGGTCAAATTGGTCCGAATGGTCCACCAGAGCAGTGAAGTGCGGCAACTGGTGGAGAGGCGGATGACATCCTCTAGATTCCCGGTGGCTTGGAACCACTGGGAAGCTAGGGTCCATTGAGCAGATCTCATGTGAAGACGAGCCATGGGAGTCACATGGACTGTGGAGGCCATATGACCCAGAAGTCTCAACATCTGCCGAGCTGTGACCTGCTGAGACGCTCTGGTCTGCGAAGCCAGGGACAGGAGGTTGTTGGCCCTCGCTTCGGGAAGGAAGGCCTGAGCCGTCTGGGTATTCAGCAGAGCTCCTATGAATTCCAGAAACTGGGTTGGCTGGAGATGGGACTTTGGGTAATTTATCACAAACCCCAGCAGCTCCAGGAGTTGAATAGTGCACTGCATGGACCGGAGGGCTCCTGCCTCCGAGGTGTTCTTGACCAGCCAATCGTCGAGATATGGGAACACATGCACTCCCAGCTTGCGTAGATACGCCGCCACCACCACGAGGCACTTTGTAAACACCCGTGGGGCAGAGGCGAGCCCAAAGGGCAACACACAATACTGAAAGTGCCGTGCGCCCAAGCGGAATCTGAGATACTGTCTGTGAGCTGGCAGTATCGGGATGTGAGTGTATGCGTCCTTTAAATCCAGGGAACATAGCCAATCGTTTTTCTGAATCATTGGCAGAAGGGTGCCCAAGGAAAGCATCCTGAACTTTTCTTTGACCAGGAATTTGTTCAGGCCTCTCAGGTCTAGGATGGGGCGCATCCCCCCTGTTTTCTTTTCCACAAGGAAGTACCTGGAATAGAATCCCTGCCCGGGTGGTACGGGCTCAACCGCATTGGCGCTGAGAAGGGCGGAGAGTTCCTCTGCAAGTACCTGCTTGTGATGGGAGCTGAAGGATTGAGCTCCCGGAGGACAATTTGGTGGAAGGGAGGCCAAATTTAGGGCGTATCCGCACCGTACTATGGAGAACCCACTGGTCGGAGGTTATGAGAGGCCACCTTTGGTGAAAAAATTTTAACCTCCCTCCGACCGGCAGATCGTCCGGCACGGACACTTTGAGGGCGGCTATGTTCCCGTGGATCCAGTCAAAAGCCCGTCCCCGGCTTTTGCTGTGGAGGTGCAGGGGGCTGCTTAGGCGCACGCTGTTGACGAGAACGAGCGCACTGGGGCTGTCCCTGTGCCTGTCGAGGCCTTCGGGCCGGCTGGGTGTACCTACGCTTGGCAAAAGCATAGGGCGCAGCCTGCCGGGCCCGGGAAAAACGTCCACCTGCTGAGGTGGATGCTGAAGGCGCCCGGTGGGAGAGCTTGTCGAGGGCGGTTTCCCGCTGATGCAGTTGGTCCACCAGCTGCTCGACCTTCTCGCCAAAAATATTATCCCCCCGGCAAGGGACGTCGACCAGTCTCTGCTGGGTGCGGTTGTCCAGGTCAGAGGCACGCAGCCATGAGAGCCTGCGCATCACTATACCTTGGGCCGCAGCACGAGATGCCACGTCACAGGTGTCATATATACCCCTGGACAGGAACTTTCTGCACGCCTTCAGCTGCCTGACCACCTCCTGATAAGGCCTGGACTGCTCCGGCGGGAGCTTATCAACCAGATCCGCCAGTTGCTTCACAGTGTTCCGCATGTGGATGCTCGTGTAGAGCTGGTAAGATTGGATGCAGGTCACGAGCATGGAAGATTGGTAGGTCTTCCTCCCAAACGAGTCCAGAGTGCGAGACTCCCGCCCCGGGAGAAGGAGGAGGTCGATCCCCCTCGGTCTCGAGGAACCGGGTCAGACAGTGTTCGGTCCCGAGGGCCATGGGCAGAGGGAGTGACCGGGGCCGATTGCCCACGCGACTTCTCACCCCTACCCTCACCGGAGGACTGGCGGGCCGACGGGACCTGTGCTCCTGGGGTCAATGCCATCGGTGCCGATTTCGCGGATATCGATACCGGTACCGAAGAACCGGCCGTCGATACCGATGCCGTCGAGGTCGACGTCGAGAGGCCGGCGCAAGTTCCAAAAAGACGGTCCCGTAGAACTTGTCTCGCAACCTGAGTCCGTTTCCGGAGACCAAGACACAAAGAGCACGACTTGATATTGTGCTCCGGCCCGAGGCACTGGAGGCACCAAGCGTGGGTGTCGGTCTGCGAGATTGGTCGGTGCGGCCGGCCTCACTTCTTAAATCCACTCGGGACCTTCGAGGATATCGACGGAAAAATCGCGTCGGCGAAATTAAAGTCGTCGATGGTGGCGGTAAATCACACCTCGAAAAATAAATCGACCGCGCGGCCACAAGGCCGCAACGCGACGCCCCCGCTAGAAAACGAGGGAAAAACAAGCGCGTTCACTTTTTTTTTTTTTTTTTTTTAAACAAGAAAAAGGGTCCGGAACGCGCGGGAACCAGAAACAAACAAAAAAATAAGAAATTCGCGAAAAACGCGACGGTTTTCCGGGGCTGACAAGAGAGAGCGGCGACGCACGACTCTCTCCAGCGCGGAAAAAACAAGACTGGCGGGAACGGTCGCGCACGGGCGGGAAGACGGCCGCGCATGCACGGTGGGCGAGCCCTGCGTGCGGACCGCCCGCGAAGCTTCTTCCGGTTGGTGGGGGCTGCCGCGGACGTCACCCAGTCGTGAGAACAAGCAGCCTGCTTGTCCTCGGAGAATACATATTTCACAACACTTGGGGCGGAAGAGGCATGGGTTCGCCCACTGAGGTTACAATATGTGCTACAGGCTAAACAGACCTCCTTGCAAAGACATTTACGACACAGTGTACTGATCGGACCCCTTAGGATGCTGTGGAGAGAACTGGGTCAAGCATGGGCATTTAATACACAGCAAAATGGGTTGTTGCCCATTACCGGGAATGGAGGTTTCCTCCCGGATGTGGGCAATTCTTGATTTCAGCTTTGGCGACAAAGGGGGATTGATGTGGTACAAGATATGGTGGACTCTGCGGGAAACATCAGGAGCTTGAACTAATTGGGGCTGGGAGCAGTAACATGGGCGGACACGTTTGCCCATTATCAGATCTCTCATTATATTGCAGGGATACCCAAGCATTCCTTGGTTGCTGACGTGCCCAGCCAGATGGCCCAGCTCTATGACACACCTACTGAAGAAGCAATATCAATTTCACAGCTCCATAAAAAAAATATTACAGAGAGAAAAACACAAAGACCTGCAACACCTTATGGGGAAATGGTCTGGCGACTTTCAAATAAGGGTTGCGCTGCCCATGTTGTTGGCCTGTATGAAGAAAATCCCCAAAAGAATAGCTAGTGCAGAACTGAGGGAGTGTCAGGGGAGGGTGCTACTTCAAGCATATACTTCTAAAATGAGGCTGTACAGCATGGGGGGAGTAGAGACTCCAGACTGCGGAAAGTGTGGGAGGGCTCTGGGTACATTTTATCATGCGATGTGGGAGTACCCGAGGATTCAGGCATTTTGGGCAACAATATTTGGATTTCTAGGGCGAATATTGAAGGTACGGGTTGCATTAGAACCAGATCAGGTGCTTTGGGGGATGGATGTTCTGCAGGGGGCGGGTGCAGTTCATCATAATTAGTTAATATATAAAGCATGTTTAATTGGGAAAAAGTGCATTATGGTCAACTGGGTTAAACCCGAATCCCCCTCTTATTGGCAGTGGCATAATAGATTACATGCATTATTATTAATGGAATTGAGAGATGTGCAGATGACATTTAAAAGTCAAAAAGACTTCTTATCTTGTTTGGAAAGCTTATATACAGGTACTAGCACCTCGTGCGCGGAGCTCTATTCTTAATCAGCTGGGAGACCCCCACATTCTTGTATCATAACAGATCTAATGGACATAGTTACAATAGATCCTTACGGTTAGAGTAAATTCATTCTGATGGGTTTGGGGGGGAGGGGGGGTTTAGGGGAGGAAGGGAGGGTGACGCTAATGTTAACGGATATAGACAGAAGGATGGGAATTTTAGGAACTATATACTTTTATGATCAGAGAGGTTGACGTTGAGTTGGAGACATAAGATCACACAAAAAGCTATCAAGTAGAATAGAACTAGAGACAAGAAACGACCCACGGATCATACTTATTAATAGCCGTGAAGTATTCACATAAGCTAGTGGCATATAAGCGGTTAACATTTCAGGAAAAGGTGGTAACTCAGACTGGCATTAACTACCAAAGTTGGCCTATACCACATTTCACATTTGCAATGCATAATGACGGAGGGGAGGGAGGGAGTTAACCTGATAAAAAACAAAAGTTTGGAAGACTATTAGTAAGTCAAGGTTTCTTTGTTTATTTGATCTGATTGGCATAATTGTATAATCAGAATATGGAAAGTATGTGTGTTTTGCAATGTCGTCAATAAAAAATGTTGGAAGTTAATCACTAGAGTAGAGGGGGAGGGGGAAAAAGGGGGGGGGAAGAAGTTCAAAATCTTGATGATGTGATTGTCCCATGTTTGCATTCAGTTTGTTATGCTTTTATATGGACATATACTGAGATAGTTAATTGTTAATATGTTATATCATCAATAAAAATTGTTGAAACATAGGAGCAGGTCTTGCCAGGCAAATCTGATTAATTTCTTTGACTGGCTGACCAGAGAGTTAGATCAAGGAAGACCTAGATGTGATGTATTTAGATGTTAACAAAGCCTTTGACATACTTCCACATAAATCAGAGGTTTTCAACCCAGTTCTTGGGGCACATCCAGCCAATCAGGGGGCTTTTCAGGATATCCCCCGAAATACTTCTTCATGGAAAATGTGATGAATTTGTGGAACAGCCTCCCAGTGGAAATAGTGGAGGTGAAAACAGTATCATTTCAAGAAAGCTCTAAGGATTCATATGATCTCTAAGGGAGTGATAGGGAGAGTAGATGGCATGAATGGGCAGACCGGGTGGGCCATGTGGAGGGGCATAATCGAACGGGGCGCCCAAGTTTTCCTGAGGGCGTCCTCGCAGGACGTCCCCGTGAAGGGGCGGGGAAACCCGTATTATAATACGGTCGGGGACGCCCAAATCTCAACATTTAGGTCGAGCTAAATGTTGAGATGGTCGTCCCCGGTTTTCGGCAATAATGGAAACCATGGACGCCCATCTCAAAAACGATCAAATCCAACTCATTTGGTCATGGGAGGAGCCAGCATTCGTAGTGCAATGGTCCCCCCCTGCCATGCCAGGACACCAACCGGGCACCCTAGTGGGCACTGCAGTGGACTAACAGATGCACTAACTGAACGGAAAAAGCCCTTCCCTTACCGATTCGGAAAGGAACGGGCATGCATGAAGGAAATTGCATGCAAATGAGCTGTTTGCTATTAGCTCATTTGCACACGATTTCCTTCCTAAGGAGGGGAAACCAGTGCAGAGCAGCCAAGCATTATGCGTGGCTGCTCTGCGCATGCCAGACAAGCTGCGTGTATAATAGCCGTCTACAACCTTAAAAAAGCACAAGTCCAGCTGAAAACGTCCAAGTGCTCATCAGGGCCGTCTCCCCCCCCCCCCCCCCCCCCGAGTATGGGTGAAGGACGTCCAAGTGTTGGGCGCCTTCGCTATGCCTCCGTCCCTGTGACTGGCAATTGAAGACGTCCAAAATGTGGATGTTTCTGTGAGAAGGATGTCCATGCCTTTGCTATGCCTCCAACACCCCCTTTATTTATTTGGATTTTGGATCACAAGTAGCAGCAATGGTATTTGAACCAGCCACCTCTGGATTGCAAGACCAGTGCTGTAACCATTAGGCCACTCCTCCACGCCACTCCCTTGAAATTTGGCAGTCCCTGGGGGGAGGGGGGGCAGTTCAGGATGTCCAAAATGTTTGAAAGAAGGACGTCCACGCCTTCGCTTTGCCTCCGCTGACACACACACACCTCCCCCCAAGGGACCTGCATACTGCTACGATGGACCTGAGTATGATATTTGAGGCTGGCAAAAAAAGTTTTTAAAGTTGTTTTTTTTCAGGGTGGGAGGGGGTTAGTCACCACTGGGGGAGTCAGGGAAGGTCATCCCCGATTCCCTCCGGTGGTCATCTGGTCAGTTCAGGCACCTTTTTGAGGCTTGGTCGTAAGAAAAAATGGACCAAGTAAAGTTGGCCAAGTGCTCGTCAGGGACACCCTTCTTTTTTCCATTATCGCTCGAGGATGCCCATCTGTTAGGCACGCCAAAGTCCCGCCTTCGCTACGCTTCCGACATGCCCCAGGAACTTTGGTCGTCCCCACGACAGGAAGCAGTTGGGGATGCCCAAAATCGGCATTTGATTATGCAGATTTGGGTAACCCTGAGAGGACACCCATCTCCCAATTTGTGTCGAAAGATGGGCGCCCTTCTCTTTCGAAAATAAGCCTGATGGTCTTTATCCGACTACATTTTTCTGTTTCTACATTTCTATATCCCACTTAGGTGTATACCTCGCCTTTAGCTAGGGGACACTCTTACCTAATAGTGCAATAAGTCATCAAATTCTGAACAGTATGTCCCCTGTCACTGCCAATTTCTTTATTGGGGGGGGGGGGGGGGGGGTGGAAGGGTAGACATGGGAGAAGAGGAAGAATGAAAGGCTATTGCTGTAGTTTCTTCATTTTCTGTTTTTTTTTTTTTTTTTTACTTTCAAGGTGAAGCAGGGGAGTAAGCACTTTATTACCAACGGCATGGAATATTTGACTACATGAGCTTTATTCATCAGCTGTGAAGTCCTTGCCCTTTGGTTTATCCAGAAACAGTGCCCTTGACAGCCAGCCTTCGTGCACAGCATCTGCAGAAGAGGATTGCTAAAGCACTCACCCAGTCTCTTCCTTCATAGGTTATCTGTCAAACACTCATGGTGGAGGTAAGCTTTTAAAGCCAGAACTTAACACAAATTGTTCAGCTGAGCAAGATTCTCAAGGTAACAAAATGATGCTTTAAGTGAGTGAGGCTTTGAGAAGCACCAGGTGTTTGCTGCCTTCCTGAAGTGCCAAGCTCCTGTATGTCATGCCCATTGCTTTATTAAAGTGCCCTCCCTTCCTTTTGACTGGGCAAAAAAAAAAAAAATCAGTTTTCTACAGGGTATAACCTTTTACTTTTTCATTCACCAGGGAGGCGAGGGTACTTTTGCAAAAGTTGTCATCTATAACATTCTTTGACTACACTAACTGTTTCCTTGGATTTAAAATACCCGAGAGGAGTTTCAGCATGAAAATAAATAAATAAAAGACTTGCTGGTCGCATACTTGGAGGCTGTGATTAAAAAAAAGAGACAAAAAAAAAAGTCTGCAGATAATTTGCCCTGTTTACTAAGGTGTGTTAGTGTTTTTAGGGATATAGGGATATTGTAGGCATGTACATCGTTAACGAGCATTAAAAATGTTAACTCGCCTATAACGCTGCTTAGTAAACAGGGCCCAATGTCTGCTCATGTTTCCATGTCTTAATGAAAAAGGAAAACAAAGCACAGGGAGAACTAGTGAACCATAGCTGCTACTCCAGCTGATGAAGACATTGCTATCTATGCACTGGGAAGAAACCCATTTAAGAAGGTTTTTATGGAACAATTCAAAGAGCACACCACCACCTACAGAACGATTGGTCCTGTGGGTAAGAGGGACATAAGAGACCCCCCCCCATGGAGGGCCATCTGGAAGGGATGAAGAGTAAAAAGTCAGGAAGAGGAGGTAGAAATGGATATCAAAAAAAGGGGGAACCATTAAAAAGAAAACCCACACAGAACTGGATATGGGACATGATGATGCATCTTATGCAAATTTTTCTTCATAACTATCATCTCTTTCCATGATAGACACAGAGTGCTGCCAAGCTAGGAATGCCACATGCAGAGAGCTGAACAGCAGCAGTTTTAAGGTAATTACTTGATCATTTTATTTCCATTAGTTCCAACAGATCAATCCAGAGACTTGTGGGTTATGTCCCTCTGCCAGCAGGCGGAGATAGAGAGAACTCCAGAGGTTCGGCATATATGGTTATGTGCAGCCAGCTTAACCTCAGTATGGTTGATACCAAAGCAGTGGAAGAATAGAAAACCAAATAACAACCCTCTCCTGCCTCCAGAATCCAAGAGAACATCTCAACCACTCCCGCGGGAGATAACACACCAACATCACAGTATGTAAGAAGTATATCCCAACTTGGAGCTGTGTCTTTTATTTGTTATGGAGGGGGGGGGGGGTTGTTTGTTTTTGAAAGACAGACCAAACAAAAGAACCTGTCCGAAACCAGAAACAACTCCTAACAATAAGAGGAAGGAAGGAATTAGGGAAAGGGAAAAGAGAAGAAAAACTGCACATGGATGAATAAAATAAGCAAAAGCTGGATCCACTCTGTACCTCCTCCAGTCAAGTCCACAGAAGACCCAGCTTTTACCTATGGATGTAGGGCAAGAAATGAAGAAGAAAGCAAAGAAATAAATGGAAAGGAAGCCCTGGAAACGGAGTTAAGGGAACAGACAGAGAGCAGCAGAATCAGAGACTGGGACCAGCATGATCAGAAAAACAAAGTCACCAGACTGCAAAGGTAGAAAAAAAATCATTTTATTTTCATTTTAGTGTTTGGAAGATGTCCAATTTGATCATTTATATCTGCTGTCTTATTTTGCACTGGGTATACTAGAGCTGTAACAGCTTATGGAAATTATTTATAATGAAAAAAGATCACAAGTTATTTTTTTCTCGTATACTGGTATAGTATTTTCAATGACACTGCTTATATGTGCCACGGTTGGTATAAGGGGTGTGGCTACCATAGGGGCAGAGCCATTGATGGTGACCCCGCCCATAATAAGTATGGTAAAATTAGTTATTACCTGATAAATTTTCTTTCCATTAGTCCCAACAGATCAATCCATAGACGAGTGGGTTATGTCCCCCTACCAGCAGGTGGAGATAGAGCGAACTTCAGAGTCTTAGTATATGTAGACCTGTGCAGCTAGCTTACTCTCAGTATTGGCGATACCAAAGCAGATGAAGAAGAAAAACAATCCAATATTCAATTCCACTCCTGCCTCCAGAGAACCCTTGCAGGCTCTTCCTCTACCGCAACAGCGGGAGGGAAACCACCTAAGTGGTAACTGTAATCATGAAAGTACTTCATCCTCTGTAGTTGTCCGTTAATTCCCAGTGGTCCCTTAGAAAAGGACAGAACTTAGCGAACCATCCCCCCTGATAACAAGGGAAATTATGCAAACAAACAACAGTAAAGGGCGGGCCTCTGGATTGATCTGTTGGGACAAATGGAAAGAAAATTATCAGGTAATAACTAATTTTACCTTCCATAGCGTCCCACAGATCAATCCAGAGACGAGTGGGATGTACAAAAGCAGTCCCCAACGTAGGGTGGGCTCCCCAACGTGGAAAACAGGGAAAAAAAAACACCCAACGCTAGACATGAGCATGTAACCAGGCTCCTAAAACAGAAAAACTCGAATATGAAAAGCCTGAGGAAAGGCTAAATTCGGCAAGAAGGGGAAGAACCCCCCCAACCCCCCCCCCCCCCCAAAAAAAAAAACACCGGAAACAACATATATATCTGCAGGCCTCAACCCACAGCGATGGAGCTAAAGTCAACGTAGAACTGTGGAGCTGTGCTCTACATGCAGCAATGGAGCTGTGCTCAACAAGCAAAATGCACAGATGGGAGTCCCGGGGAACAGCCAGGGAAAACAGTGCTGCCAGGAGGCCAACAGGAAAAGAGCACAACTTGAGGAAATGCAGACCTGGCGCTGCACTCCTCTGGCCCAGAGGAACTAAAAAACTGCAAGCCCCCTGCCTCCAGAGAAACTCGCGGCCCTGAAGTGGTCTCTGAGTCACAATACCGCCCTGCTAGGCAACCAATATGGAGCAGCAGTCAACGTAGAGAAAGAACTCCCACCAAGAGGGAGGTAAGCATCACAGAACTGGAATCCTCATACTATAGGGCGCAAAATGCAGCCGCAAGGCAGAGAGGAAGGAACAACTCTTGCCAGGCCAGGAACCAAGAGGAAGCTGGCCACGAACACCAAACTGAGGAAAAAAACAGCTAAGGGAGAGTCAACTCAGACCAATCAGACCTAGAAGAGATCCACTTCCCTTCCGAAAATCATAGAAAAGCGCACAGCGAAGAGGCAATAACCCACATGCACCGCAATACTTTCCTGCTTGGCTGATGAACTGCCTCCCTTACAGAAAAAAGAAAAGTGCCAAATGTGCAAGGAGAGAGGCGCCTGAAACAATAAAAGACAAAATCCGCCTGTGCCAGGCTAAAAGTCCCGCCCAAAAGCAAGGGAAGCCAGGAAAAGCTGTGGTAAACTAGTCCTAAAAAAAGCACATCCCGTAAAGAGACACTGAACTAATTCCAAGCAAAATACTGGCAAGACTGGCGCTCCCAAGGATACTCAGACGAAGGACCCCTATCAAAAAGAAATTACCTTGCAGACAAACCAGAGCAGACAGGAGGGATCCATGAACCCGAGAGAACCAAAACCTCCCTAGGCAGGGAGGAAAAACTGCTGCCAAAACAAGATTCAAATAACAGGGGCGTCCCAAGCAAGATGCCAGAAGCAGACGAGACCAGACGGTCTGAAAAGAACTGACCAACAGCCGCATAAGGCTGACAGGCATAACAAAATAGCCCTGGACTAAAAATTCTGAGCCTGCAGCCAAACGTAGCCAATGAGAGACTTCCTCCAGTTCGGAACTGGCAGAACAAGATCTCCAAACCGCAAAGGTACAAGTTCCAGCAACGAAGCCACCCTCTGAACTAGCCGCCGTCTAGGACCGTGAAG
The DNA here is from genome assembly GCF_901765095.1 of Microcaecilia unicolor. NCBI lineage: Eukaryota > Metazoa > Chordata > Amphibia > Gymnophiona > Siphonopidae > Microcaecilia > Microcaecilia unicolor. The sequence continues at coordinate 585,777,416 of NC_044031.1, read as the reverse complement.
AGGAAAAAAACAACTGAGTTTGTGATCCAGACACAAGCCGTGCCCCACAAACAAATTCAAAACAACTGGTACCAGCCCAGAAGGATCCAAGATCAGAATCAGACGCTGGCCAGCAAAATTCAAAGAAACTTCGCAAGCGACCCCCTAGAATACATTGCCTCAGCCGGAGCAAGGCTCGACGGCCTCGGCCAGCGAAGGCTCGCTGGGCTCAGCCTAAGAAAGATCTGACAGTCTCAGCCTGAGCAAGGCTCTACAGCTGGAGAAAACTTCAATCTCTCTCACATATCACGGTTCCACATCCAAGACACCGCCATGTGGAATACCCTGAGCCAGGCCCCCCGAGCCACCACCAGACTCGGCAACCAGAGACCGGAGCCAGAACTGCAAGCCCTAGAAGGAGCCGAAAACAAAACTGAAAGATGCAGCCTACAAAAAAAACTGGCAAAGGGCAGCATCAGAAATCTAGCCCCAGAAAATAAAGTGCTCCAAAACCTGCCCAATCAGATCCTTACTAAGCAGGCACTCCAAACATCCAGAGCACCAAAATCTGCCTACTGCCGCACAGAAACGCTCGCATGCAGGCTGCGGAGACATCCGGAATGTAAAAGACAGCAGACCGAAGGCACACCGTTCACAGACAAAACAAGCCCCTACAAAAACATTCTGAAAGTCCTAGAGACCTAGCAGGGCTCGGTGCCTGGAAACGGGGTAGGCTGCCATCCTAGAGACTTATCAGCGTCCAATTATGGACAAAGATCAACGCTGACAGAAAGAAGCAGGAACAGTAGTGAGAGCTGCGAAAGCAGATGTGCTTAAGTCAGCTAGAGACATGAACACCATGGCAACCAGGAAAACTTAGAGGAGAGCCTAGGTGAGCCCAAACCACTGTCTTCCGCACCGTAGTATCAGACCTAATTGCCCACCAGGAACGCTAAAAACAGGAGTCTAGGCTAGCAGAACCAAGGTACCGGCACCCCAAGACAGGGCCAGGTCCAACATCCCCAGAAGGGGCATGGAGAGAATGACCAGGACTACACATGGCACCGTGTGCAAAATGGCCCAAGACTGACATCCCAAGACTGACCATACCTAGCCACCTGAGGCACAGAGTGAAGAACTAAATCATATTAACCATGTCATTCAGACACGAAGCTCCCCTGTGCCACCTACCAGACAACCCCTAAAGGTGGAAACGAAGGAAGCCCAAATGGCCATGAGAGAGAAACTCGCCTGCAGTAAAGAAGAACAAAATCACATTCTCTCGCTGCCAAACAATGCTGCCCCTAAAACAGGAACCAAAAAAGTCCAATAGGGAAACGAGGATCAGCCCTCACACATCTCTCACCGCAAGAGAAGTCGGGCCGGACAAGTTCCTACCGCCCCGAGCCCGTGCGAAACAGCAAGCCCCAGTACAAGATGGCGCCCGCGACGGCGAGATCCCGCCAAAAGTACAACACGGTATAGCAAAACCAACAGAGCCCTAAATAACTCCCCTGCCAGCGCCAAAATAAAACACATCCGTGCCTAGGGCCACGACGACTGACGAACCGTCTCCCAGCACAAAGAAGAAAATAACACTCACCTCGATAGGAAAGAAGAAAACACAGCCCAAAGGAAGGCAAATACCAACCGCTGTCGTGTCCAATCAAGAGCTGAAAAGCCCTTCTTACCTTCTGCTCTGCTTTATTTTCTTCTCTCTCCATTTTTTTTTCAAGAGGCAGGAGTTGCAGAGAGAATCAGAAGCTGAGTGCCCAGTAGTGTTACCAAGCCTGGCACCAGGAAAGGGGTAGGGGAAGGACCTGGCACCACCAGGTGTACCCCTTACTGGCTCTACATGGCCACGAACCCCTAGCTCAACCAATCCTGAGGGAACAGGCTAGGACCAAATCTCAATCCAGAGAGCTGCGCAGGATATGTCCATCCACCTGCTGAGATAGAGAGAATACTGAGAGTAAGCTGGCTGCACAGGTCTACATATACTAAGACTCTGAAGTTCTCTCTATCTCCACCTGCTGGTAGGGGGACATAACCCACTCGTCTCTGGATTGATCTGTGGGACGCTATGGAACGGTACCTTTTTTCCTACTAAAAAAAAAAAAAAAAAAAAGCACTGTTTAGTACTAATATAATATGCCCTAGTGTAATGTTCAATGAAAGTCCCGGGGCCAATGGCAGCCCCTGGAGACCTCTGGGGTGGCCCCTATTGTTCCCTTCCCCCGTTACTCTGCCTCTCTAGCCAGGCTCAGGACAGAAAGGGAAAGCGTGTACAGGGAGAGCCACATGCTTTAAGGACAAAGCATTTCTCAATAGACAAAATAGAATGCATTTGGAAATGCTCACAACCTTGAGGATACCCCCCAATGAAATTTGGTTGGTCGATGGGGATGGATGTCATTAACACACACTGGGTCAGCAGTGTCGTGACCCTATTTGGTAAGATATTTGACAGCTGTCCTTCGGTTCACTAGAATCCAAAGTGGCCCCAACTTAAAAATGAAGATCACTGCCCTACCGATAAGTAATGATGTTGTTTCAGGTATTTCTAGCATTTCCTACCAAGAAATACATGAAGAAAGATTAGAAGTAAAAATAAAATCTTGTTTTTCTTGTAACCTCTGTATGAAGGGAGGATTCAAAGTAAGTGATGAGAACAATAACAATTTGATGGAGTTTGATAAAGTTTGGAAAAAGAGATATATTTAAAAGGAAAGATTTAATGTTTTGCACTTCAAATGGACTAATGATGACATGATTCCAAAAGGTTTTTAACGTTTTGAAGTTTTTAACTTTGGCATGTTGAAGTCCATTCACCGTTTAAAGTTGGTGTTAAAATTTGTTGGGAGGCTTTACTTATTTAATTCCTTTTGTGGTGTGGCATTCACTGGGTTAAATAGAAGTGTGGAGTATAGTTATTTCCACTTTTTAACCTCAGTCACATATTCTTGAATTTTCACAAGCCACTACATGTTGTTCAAATTCTGCCACATCATGCTGTAGTTCTAATTTAGCTAGTACAAGAAATTTTAATTTGGCAAAGTTGGTCATTAAAACTGCCCAAGTCGTGAACCTTCAATAGCAAATTGACCTCAGGCTAAAAGAATAAGCTCTACTTTAGAATGAAAGTTAATCAAATCTGAATTCACTAATACCTGTGATTCAACTAAGGTGCATAACGAATATCTTGTCCTAGAGGTTGACAGAATAAACCACTGATGCCACTGGAAATATTTCCCAGAGGTTTCTCCAATCTTCTCTCCAGCTGACAGATACCAGTGCTCCCTTGAGAATCATATTCAAAGAAGAGGCTGAAGTGAACACCTTTCTCCAGGAAACCAGCCATGTCAAGTATCTCTGTTTATTTCACAGCTTCAGTCACCCAAAGCAAATCTTCCTTTGAAGCAGAAATCACCAAAGGGAACCCCTAAGGGAAAAAAAAAAAGCTTGATGAGAGCTGTACCAATTTAGCAGATGAGACAAGACCACAGAAGCTGAGAGGAGATGACAACTTTCCCCCACACACCAGCTCCCTTTTTGTGTCTTGAACAAAGCACTTGGTCAAAAAGGGAATAATTGCTTTCTCCTGCAGGGCTTGTCAGATATCAAAAAAGTATTTTAGCCATACAAAAGAGGAAAATAAACTAGCAGAGGTGGTGGTATATATATATACCCCCGTTTACAAAGCTGCGCTAGCGGCTGCCAGTGCAGTAATGCCGACACAGCCCATTCACTTTGAATGGGCTGTGACGACATTGCCGCACGGCTCTGTAAACAGGAGGGGATAGTCATGTGATTTTAGAAGTGTCTCTTTCTAAAATGGCCTCCATAGCCAATCAAGGGGGGGAAGGGGAAACAGTAAAGTGGCAATAACTCTACAAATCATCTTTTGAGACATCTGGAACACCACATCTCTAAAAATATATATATATATATATATATACACAGAGTAGCAGAAGAAGAGGAAGGCTATTAAAATAATGCATTGTCTGAATTGTGAAGAGTGACTTAAGAACTGAAAGCCGCATTGAGCCTGCCATGAGTGGGAAAATGCGGGGTACAAATGTAACAAAAAAAAAAGTACAGTCTATGGTACTGCAGTGGATACTAAATATGGGCAGAAAATGAGCCTGATAATGGTCTTCATCTATTCAGACATTTCAATGCCTGCCACACTTTCCCAGCTGTATTCCTCACATATGAGAACTGCACAGGTCAAAATTCTAAACTACATTGTTCACCTCTTCTGCCCTCTGTTTTTCTTAGAAACTCTGTTATATAACCGGCTCCTTTTCCAACTCGCCCAACTAGTTATTTCACCTGCCATTTGCCTTACCTGTGTCTAAGTGCTGGGAAAAAATCATTTTCCCATAACTCACACTACTGGAAACAGCAATCACAAACACTGCCATTAAATACTTTAATGTCTATAACTTCTTGCAAATTCTGAAGATAAGAACTGTTGAAATTTTCCATTCTAAGTATCACATAATCTCACATTTTTCTATACTTTCACATTTCTTTCCATACTAGTAAACAATGTAATCTGTACCTATCAATATTCCATTTTTATCTTTCAGATAATCTAGACAGCTGGATACAGGTGTCATTCTTCCTAACAGAGCGAGGTGGGATTGCCCAGAGCTATAGGGGAGACCCTAACAGTGCCTATCAATTCAGAGTAAGATACATCTGAGCCTATTAAAATACGTTTTCTAGAAAAAAAAAAAGACTATAGCGCTATGACAAAAAACCTAGCAGTACCACATGATTTCAAGTCAAAATAAGACAGAGTGAGCCAGTCCTAATGTACTCTCACTGTAAACATGGTGTTATTAAGATAATAACTAAGAAGGGCTCCTCAAGCAAATATATGTACCCAAGGATAAGAGGGCCTCCATTGTTATTCACCAACAGCCCCCCCCCCCCCCCTCAATCAAAGGTTAAAAGACAACAGGCCTTTACATTCTACACCACATTAAGAATGCAAATGTCAGTCACTGAAATGTCTCCTTTTACCTTCTGTGTTCCAGCATCTAGCATGACATCAACATGGCAGCTTTCCAAGCTGGATGTGAGAAAGTAAAGTTCACTAACAGGCAGGTGAGGCAAAGCAGACAGCCTGAAGGCTTCACTGGCAGCCTACAGCAGACATCCTATTGAGCACCACAGTGTAGATAGTAGGAGGGGGAGAGAAAGGAGAGATGTGCTGAGTCTCTACTTTTAGGCCAGCACAAGGGGATAAGATGCTAGGAAGCATAACAATCCACATACTACCTGGAAGTTTGCAAAAGCTTTACTAGCTGTTTGAGAACAGGGTCAAAAACATCTTCCCACCCTACCCCACCCAGCCACACAAATCCTAATAGGCTTTACACTTAAAAGAAGGCTGCCTCTGGGTAAATGAATGCTTTCTGTTTAAAAGTTAACATACTCCTATAGTAACCTGTATCCTGTTAAAGGTCCTGTTTATTTGTGTGTATGCGTGTGTGAGTACGTGTGTTATTAAAGATAGATCCCATAATCAGTTTTTTTTTTTTTTTACAACACATGCAGTGCTGAACTGCATTTGAACCTGCAGCAAAGCAATGGTCCAATCTGAGATCCAAATTACAGAATATAACTCCAATCTACCTATGTGCTCTGGGTGGCCAAAAATTAGAAATTTAAAAAGGCCACACAAAACATTCAACTTTAACCATTCAGAAAACATATTTAGATAACCTATACTATTTTCAAATCGATCAGAATTCAATGCCTCTCAGGAGCTGTGGCAAAACTTAAGGATAAGCCAAAATTAAAACAAATCTCTTAAAATTGAAGTTCTCTAATCATATCACAAGAAAGGCTAACCATTGGCTTTTAAGAAACTCTTCTGCTAGGCAACTAAGCTCAAATTCTGCTGTTCTACCCCTCCCAACTCATATGCGCACACACAAGAAATCAGTATTTCAATAAAATGATAAATTACAGCAGCATAAAGTAACATGGACAGAGCCTCTAAATCTCTAGTCAGACCAACAGCTGATAGACCAAATGTAATGGAACCAGTGTATGAAATGGACAGCTTACTCTTTTCCACCCAACAGAACAGTGGAAAGAAATTACATATAATGGATCAAAAAAATGTCTGCTCAGTAGCCCAGAAGTAAAATAATTCTTCAAAACTGAAAAGAATGAGGAGTCTGGCATGGTGAAGATGACATATCAAGTTTAAAATAGGCCAAATTGATCAGAGGTTCAAGAGAATACTTCCCCCCCTCCCCCACCCCCCCAAAAAAGGGCCCAAAGCATTTCTATGGGAGACCGAGTACCATCAGCTACAGCACAATAGTGTTTAGGAAAATGCTTCCCACTCCTCTCCAAGTTAGCTAATATAATAATTTGCTCCCGCAACGTTCCAATGTCTCTCACTGCGTTCGTAACCATCTCCTGACGTCACTCTCCCGCAGTAGAAGCCTGCTTGCCTGACATCAAGATATGTTACTATTCGAAGCAGGGAGGCGGGAAACCCTTCCCTCCCAGTTCCAGGGTCATTGTCCCTCCCTCCCTCCCTTCGAGGTCCAGACCCCCTCCCTCCGAATTTTAAAAGTCATCCTGACTTAACTCGCACGGCATAAAACGTGCAACTCGGCACTTACTTCAGTTTTTCCTTCTCTGTCTCTCAGCTCTGGTCCTGCCCTCATTTCTTGTTTCCGCAAGGGCAGGACCAGAGCTGAGAGACAGAGAAGGAAAAACTGAAGTGCCGAGTTGCACGTTTTATGCCGTGCGAGTTAAATCAGGATGTGTCTTTACCCTCTACACAATGATGGTAAGCACTAATCGCACTAAGGTGATTCCTTACTGAGTTGGTCTTGAGGCCAGACTCCGATAAGTGCAGAAGGTATTCAAGCAGGTTCTGTGCAGGACAAGAACGAGGTTCTAGGGCCTTGCTCTCACACCAAACGACAAACCTCCTCCACTTGAAAAAGTAACTCTTTTTAGTGGAATCCTTTCTAGAGGCAAGCAAGACACGGGAGACACCCTCAGACAAATCCAACGAAGCAAAATCTACGCCCTCAACATCCAGGCCATGAGAGCCAGAGACTGAAGGTTGGGGTGCAGCAACGCTCCGTCGTTCTGTGAAATGAGAGTCGGAAAACACTCCAATCTCCACGGTTCTTCGGAGGACAACTCCAGAAGAAGAGGGAACCAGATCTGACGGGGCCAAAAAGGCGCTATCAGAATCATGGTGCCGTGGTCTTGCTTGAGCTTCAGTAAGGTCTTCCCCACCAAAGGTATGGGAGGATAAGCATACAGGAGGCCGGTCCCCCAATGGAGGAGAAAGGCATCCGACGCTAGTCTGCCTTGTGCCTGTAGTCTGGAACAGAACAGAGGCAGCTTGTAGTTGGTCTGAGAGGCGAAAAGGTCCACCGAGGGAGTGCCCCACTCTCGGAAGATCTTGCGTACCACTCTGGAATGGAGCGACCACTCGTGCGGTTGCATGGCTCTGCTCAGTCTGTCGGCCAGACTGTTGTTTACACCTGCCAGGTATGTGGCTTGAAGAAGCATGCCGAACTGGCAGGCCCAACGCCACATCCCGACGCCTTCCTGACACAGGGGGCGAGATCCGGTGCCCCCCTGCTTGTTGATGTAATACATTGCAACCTGATTATCTGTCCGAATTTGGATAATTTGATAGACAGCCGATCTCTGAAGGCCTTCAGTGCGTTCCAGACCGCTCGGAGCTCCAGGAGGTTGATCTGCAGATCCTGTTCCTGGAGGGACCACAGTCCCTGGGTGTGAAGTCCATCGACATGAGCTCCCCACCCCAGGCAAGATGCATCCGTCGTCAGCACCTTCGTGGGCTGCGGAATTTGGAATGGACGTCCCAGGGTCAAATTGGTCTGAAATGTCCACCAGTGCAGTGAATTGCGGCAACTGAGGGACAGGCGGATGACATCTTCTAGATTCCCGGTGGCTTGGCACCACTGGGAAGCTAGGGTCCATTGAGCAGATCTCATGTGAAGACGAGCCATGGGAGTCACATGAACTGTAGAGGCCATATGACCCAGGAGTCTCAACATCTGCCGAGCTGTGACCTGCTGAGACGCTCTGGTCTGGGAAGCGAGGGACAGGAGGTTGTGGGTCCTCGCCTCGGGAAGAAAAGGCCTGAGCCGTCTGTGAATTCAGCAGAGCTCCTATGAATTCCAGAGATTAGACTGGTTGGAGATGGGACTTTGGGTAATTTATCACAAACCCCAGCAGCTCCAGGAGGTGAATAGTGCACTGCATGGACCGGAGAGCCCCTGCCTCCGAGGTGTTCTTGACCAGCCAATCGTCGAGATACGGGAACACGTGCACTCCCAGCTTGTGCAGATACGCCTCGACCACCACGAGGCACTTCGTGAACACCCGTGGGGCAGAGGCGAGCCCAAAGGGCAGCACACAATACTGAAAATGCCGTGTCCCCAGGCGGAATCGGAGATACTGTCTGTGAGCTGGCAGTATCGGGATGTGAGTATAAGCGTCCTTTAAATCCAGGGAACATAGCCAATCGTCTTTCTGAATCATTGGTAGAAGGGTGCCTAAGGAAAGCATCCTGAACTTCTCTTTGATCAGGTATTTGTTCAGGCCTCTCAGGTCTAGGATGGGGCGCATCCCCCCTGTTTTCTTTTCCACAAGGAAGTATCTGGAATAGAATCCCTGCCCTTCCTGCCCTGGTGGCACAGGCTCGACCGCATTGGCGCTGAGAAGGGCGGAGAGTTCCTCTGCAAGTACCTGCCTGTGATGGGAGCTGAAGGATTGGGCTCCCGGAGGACAATTTGGTGGAGTGGAGGCCAAATTCAGGGTGTATCCACACCGCACTATTTGGAGAACCCACTGGTCGGAGGTTATCAGAGGCCACCTTTGGTGAAAAACTTTCAACCTCCCCCCGACCGGCAGGCCGTCCGGTACGGACACTTTGATGGCGGCTATGTTCCCAAGGATCCAGTCAAAAGCCCGTCCCCGGCTTTTGCTGTGGAGGCGCAGGGGGCTGCTTAGGCGCACGCTGTTGACGGGAACGAGCGCGCTGGGACTGTCCCTGTGCCTGAGGAGGCCTTCGAGCCGGCTGGGTGTACCTACGCTTGTTGTAGGCGTAGGGTGCAGCCTGCCTGGCCCGGGAAAAACGTCCACCTGCTGAGGTGGATGCTGAAGGCGCCCAGTGGGAGAGCTTGTCGAGGGCGGTTTCCCGCTGGTGTAGTTGGTCCACCAACTGCTCGACCTTCTCGCCAAAGATATTATCCCCCCGGCAAGGGACATCCGCCAGTCGTTGCTGGGTACGGTTGTCCAGGTCAGAGGCACGCAGCCAGGAGAGTCTGCGCGTCACTATACCTTGGGCCGCAGCTCGAGATGCCACATCACAGGTGTCATAGATACACCTGGACAGGAACTTTCTACACGCCTTCAGTTGCCTGACCACCTCCTGAAAAGGCCTGGACTGCTCCGCAGGGAGCTTATCGACCAGGTCCGCCAGTTGGTTCACATTGTTCCGCATGTGAATGCTCGTGTAGAGCTGGTACGACTGGATGCGGGTCACGAGCATGGAACATTGGTAGGCCTTCCTCCCAAACAAGTCCAGAGTGCGAGACTCCCGCCCCGGGGGCGCCGAGGCGGTATCCTTCGAACTCCGTGCCCTCTTGAGAGCAGAGTCCACGACCGCCGAATCATGAGGCAATTGGGGCCGCATCAACTCTGGGTCAGAGTGGATTCTGTATTGGGACTCCGCTTTCTTGGGGATGGTGGGATTAGATAAGGGCTTCAGCCAGTTCCGAAGCAGTGTCTCTTTGAGGACATTGTGCAACGGTACCGTGGAAGACTCTCTAGGTGGTGATGGATAGTCGAGGACCTCGAGCATCTCAGCCCTCGGCTCATCCACAGAGACCACGGGGAAGGGAATGCAAATAGACATGTCCCTGATGAAGGAGGCAAAGGATAGGCTCTCAGGGGGCGAGAGCTTCCTCTCCGGTGAAGGCGTGGGGTCGGAGGGAAGGCCCTCAGACTCCTCTGAGGAGAAATTTATGGGGTCCTCCTCCTCCCCCCACGAGGCCTCTTTCTCGGTGTCGGACATGAGCTCTTGCAGCTCAGACCTGAACCGGGCCCGTCTCGACTGCGAGGAACCATGTCCTCGATGGTGGCGTCGAGCGGTGGACTCCCGTGCCGGCGGGGATGAAGCTCTCTCCGTCGACGGGGATTCCACCTGCGTGGCTGTCGACACCGGCACCAAAAGCGGCGTCGGTGTCGGAGGCCTCGGCATCGGGCTACAGCACGCCGGCGCCTCCATCAACGGCGCCGGGGGCGCAAGCACCCCCGGTGCCGGCAAAGCCTGGCGCATCAGCCCTTCCAGAATCCCTGGAAGGATGGCTCGGAGGCACTCGTCAAGGCCCACTGTCGGGAAAGGCAGGGGGCCGGTGCGGGTACCGGTGCCGGAAGCTGCTCGAGTCCAGGAGACGGTACCGAAGCACCCATGGACTGACACAGCGACACCTCTTCGACCGAGGGGGAATGCTCCTCTCGGCACTGCCGCTTCCTCGGCGTCAAGTCATCTCTGGAGGCGCCGGAACTGGTAGTCCTGTGCGCCGTGGGCGACCGATGACGATGTTTTTTAGTCTTCTTTCGGTGCCCATCATCAGCGCTCGGTGGCAGAGATGAAGAGGAGGTAGAACCGGCCTCGAGTGATCGGGTCTGACAGGGTTCTGTCCCGATGGCCCTGGGTAGAGGGAGTGGCCGGAGCCAACTGCCCGCGCAGTCGCTCACCCCCACCGTCACCGGTGGTCCGGCGGGCCAACGGTACCTGTGCCCTGGGGTCGGTGCCATCGTCGGTGCCGATTTCGCCGACGTCAGTACCGGTACCGAAGATCCGGCTATCGACACCGATGCCGTCGAAGGGCCGGCGCAAGTTCCAAAAAGCTGGTCCCAACGAACTTGCCTCGCCACCTGTGTCCGCTTCCGCAAGCCGAGACACAAGGTGCACGTCTTGGTATTATGCTCCGGGCCAAGGCACTGGAGGCACCAAGCGTGGGTATCGGTTTGCGAGATCTGCCGGCCGCACCGACCACACTTTTTGAATCCACTCGGGACCTTCGAGGACATCGACGGAAAATCACGTCGGCGAAGTCAAAGTTGTCGATGGAGGCGGTGAAAAGCACACCCGAAAAAGAAACGACCGCATGGCCACAAGGCCGCAACGAGGCGCCCCCGCAGCTAAAGACGACGAGGGGACAAACCAACAACTTTTTTTTTTTAACACAGAAAATAAAGAAAATAAAAAAAGCTCGCGGTTCCGGGGCTGACAAAGAGAGAGACGATAACACGTCTCTCTCCAGCGCGGAATCAAAAAAAACTGAGCGGGAACGGTCGCGCACGGGCAGGAAGACGGCCGCGCATGCGCGGTGGGCGTGCCCTGCGTGCAGGACCGCCCGTGAAGTTTTTGTTCCGGTTGGTGGGGGCTGCCGTGGACGCCAACCCAGTCGTGAGAACAAGCAGCCTGCTTGTCCTCGGAGAAATATATATATTTATTTATTTTTATTCATTTTATTTTTGTTACATTTGTACCCCGCGCTTTACCACTTATGGCAGGCTCAATGGAGAGTTAAGTGACTTGCTCAGAGCCACAAGGAGCTGCCTGTGCCTGAAGTGGGAATTGAACTCAGTTCCTCAGGACCAAAGCCCATCACCCTAACCACTAGGCCATTCCACACACACACACACAGCCAACACAGATTATACAGAACCATGTATATATGCAGATACACAAAGAAAACCAAATAACCTGTAGGAGTGTTCTCTGTGGACAGGAGAATACAAGTCCTCAATATAAATGGATGGCATCACTAACTGAGCCTAGCACGGGAACACTACTCCAACCTAGGTTTTCAGAACTTCTGAGCATGCTCAGTGTGCATGTGTGACACTTCCTGCTTGCCACTGTCATGTGCCATCACTCTTGTCTATAATATAGCTTAGTTCCTTGGGGAGGTGGTAGGGTATATGAGGACTTGTAGCCTGTTGAACACCGAACACCTGCTACAAGTAACTGTTTTCTCCAAGCACAAGCTGCCGTGATGTTAAGACCCTTTTACTACACTCAGAACATGTAAATGGTTTCACCATTGTGGCTTTTCTTGTGTATTGTAAGGTCTGCCTTCTGCCTAAAGCCTTTACCACACTCAGGGCATGTATATTGTTTCACTGCAACACGAATTCTCTGGTGGACTGTTAGGCCGTCCTCAATGACGCTTTCTATATGCAACTGTTAACTTCTAAATGGATTCTATAGTTCATTGCTACACCAGTCCACCAGAGAATCCATGTTGCAGTGAAACAATATACATGCCCGAGCGTGGTAAAGGCTTTAGATAGAAGGCAGACCTCACAATACACAAGAAAATCCACAATACAGTGAAACCATTTACATGTTCTGCGTGTGATAAAAGCTTTGGTTGGAAAGAAAGTCTCACACGACAGAGAATCCACACAGGAATGAAACCATTTACATGCACTGAGAAGGTAAAAGCTTCAGTTGCATTAGAACAGGTAATTAGGGAATGTACACTTTTGCTATGAAGTATGGAAAAATAGCACTCTGGTATTTAGATATATGTAATGAGACCTCCTTTTTATCTATAGATCTGAATTTAAAAGCCCAAATCTATTGATAAACAACAGACACAAGGCTCAGATGTTATAAAAAATAGAAAGCTTGGCATCAGGTAGAATAATGGAAAAGTGACATCCCAGGAAAGCAATAGGGCACCCTAGGGGGCACTGAAGGACTTCGTAAAATGCTCCCAGGTACACAATCTCACCATTGCTCCCTTGTCTGCTAAGCCCCCCCAAAACCCACTATCCCCAAATGTACACCACTACCATAGCCCTTATGGGTGAAGGGGTCACCTATATGTGGGTACAGTGGGTTTCTGGTGAGTTTTGGAGGGTTCATAGTTTTCTCCACAAGTGTAACAGGACTGATTCTACAGCAGTTTTAAACTTTGTTATCCTCTATGAATATTTCCTATAACAGAAACTTTTCTTATGGTCTGTATCCTAATGGCTTGATTTTGTGCGTTTTGCATTTGGACGTTTTTTGTTCAAAAATGGACCGAAAAACAAAACGTCCAAATCACAAAAAGTTTTTGAAAACAGTATTTTCAAAAGAAAAAGAGACTTTGTTGTTGTTGTTGAAAATGACCTTCTTTCCTGTTCAGAATTTGGACGTTTTGTGTAAAACGTCCAAATTCAGATTTGGACGTCATATCGAAAATGCCCCTCAATATGTGCTAATTGAACTGCTGTGTGCTTTAATGGAGTTGGTCTGAAAGATGTAGAAGGTATTCAAGCAGTTTTTGTGCGGGGGTGGGGGAAGAAAAAGTATCTAGGGTCTTTACATCACAGCAGATAGCAAACCTCTTCCATTTAAAACTGCAGGACCTTCTAGAGGAAGGTGATCAGTGTCAGAGAAAGCTCCAGTTTTATGGGCCTTCTTATGGCAAGTTCTAGAAGACAAGAGAACCAAATCTGCCTAGTCTAATATGAGGTCACAAAAGAGAGGGTAACAGCATACAACCATAAACAGAAACACAAAAAAATCAAACACTGGACCTTCAGGAATGAGAAAAATATTGAACTTTTATTCAAAGACCTGACATGGGCCGTGTTCAGCGCACAAGCGCCTGCATCAGGGGTCAAAAAAGTCCTACAGGTCTGCTTGTGGACAAACAGAATAAAATAAAACAAACAATACAGGAAATGTTTCCCAACTATACAAGTCAATGCGCTTATGCCTCAGAACGCCAGCGGTTTTTTCTACCGGCAGCATTCTGAGGCATAAGTTCATAGTAACATAGTAGATGACAACAGAAAAAGACCTGCATGGTCCATCCAGTCTGCCCAACAAGATAAAAATCAAGGTCAGGTGTACATATAAAGTAGCACATATGAGTTTATCTGCCATTTTCTGGGCACAGACCGTAGAAGTCTGCCCAGCACTAGCCCCGCCCCCCAACCACTAGCCCCACCTCCCACCACCGGCTCTGCCACTCAATCTTCGCTAAGCTTCTGAGGATCCATCCCTTATGAACAGGATTCCTTTATGTTTATCCCACGCATTTTTGAATTCCGTTACCATTTTCATCTCCACCACCTCCCGCGGGAGGGCATTCCAAGTATTCACCACTCTCTCCGTGAAAAAATACTTCCTGACTTTTTTCTTGAGTCTGCCCCCCTTCAATCTCATTTCATGTCCTCTAGTTCTACCGCCTTCCCATCTACGGAAAAGGTTCGTTTGTGGATTAATACCTTCAACATTTTTCTCATTCCTGAAGGCCCAGTGTTTGCTTTTTTGTGTTTCTGTTTTTTTTTTTTTTTTTTTTTTAAGTCTAATAATAGGCTATAAAAATCATAGTTCCCTGGTATCATTTGAATTTCAGGAGCTTTTTCACTACGAGAGGTTTATAAGAATATGTATACAGAAGACTCCCCCCCCCCCCCCCCCCCATTCAGAATAAAAGCATTTTTCCATGTGTCCCTACTCTGAAGCAAAACTCACTGTTGTAAAGGTGTGGCAAAACGGTATATAGAGGGGGTACCCCACTCTCAAAAAAAATCTTCTGGGCCACTTCCTCACTCAGGGACCACATGTGTGATTTCAGATTTCAACTCAGGTTGTCTGCCAGACAGTTGTCTTTGCCTGCCAGATACTTGGCTTTGAGAGTCATCCCATGAGAGACGGCCCCTTTGGATAGCTGCAAACAAACAGAGGTCTTCGACCTTCTCCCTAGGGAGATATCAGAATTTATGCTACATTGCATACAATGTCTCATAAGCACTTGCCCATGAAGGGTAGAAAACTATGTGCATTGTTAGCATAGCATTCTGACATTTTCCTCCCAAAACATTCCACTGTCTCAGCTTCTCTCCCTTGGAAGCATGAAGAAGTGAGTTTTGGAGCTTCTGGCTCTTTTAAGGATGAATTCAACCACCACAGAATGGTGAAGAAGCTATTACTTCATGAATATGGGAGACTTCTGGACCAGTGGCATAGCTAACGGGGGGCCACAGGGGCCTGGGCCCCCCAAATTGGCTCTGGGACCCCTGGTTGGTGAGGCCGTACTTGGAGTACTGTGTTCAGTTTCTGGGGCCTTATCTTGCTAAGGATGTAAAAAGACTTAAAGTGGTTCAGAGAAAAGAGACGAAAATGGTAGGGGGTTTACGCAGCAAGACGTACATGGAGAGACTTGCTGACCTAAACATGTATATACTGGAGGAAAGGAGAAACAGGGGGGATATAATACAGACAATCAAATATTTGAAAAGGTATTAATTTGCAAACAAACCTTTTCTAGAGACAGGAATGTGGTAGAACTAGAGAGCATGAATTGAAATTGAAAGAGGGCAAACTCAGGAATAAATGTCAGGAAGTATTTTTTCAGCAAGAGGGTGGTAGATACTTGGAACGCCCTCCCGTGGGAGGTGGCGGCGGTGAAAAACGCTAACAGAATTCAAAATTCCTGTTTAGAAGGATTGGATCCAAAGCAGCTTAGGGAAGATTAGGTAGAAAAAATGGTTCTGGGCTGACTTCTACGGTCTGTACCTTGATGGAGGCTGCAGACTCCACTGGAGGGGAGACAGAAAGCAGGGCCGCAGGGGACCCCTGCGGAAGAGCTCTTTAACAGGTATGCATTATGCAGCAATAAAACAAATTCAGGGGAGAATGGCTCACCCTGGCCTCCCGGTTCCAGTCCGGGGGAAACAGCTCTTTTATCAGCCTCCACACGAGGCACCCCTCCAGGCTCAAACCCCTCCGCCTCAGCGGGGGTCGCGCCATGCTGTTCCAAAATGGCGCCCGCTGCCAGCTCCACGGAGCGGGAAGGAACATCGCTCGCCATGCTCAGGCCGGCTCTACCGTCTGAAAAGCACGCCTTACAGAGCTCCGCTGCAGATTTGCGCTTGCCACAAACGGAACAGCGCTTAACTTTCTCAGCAGCCATCGCCGAAAGCAGCGGAAATTCAAAATGGCAGATTCGCGCCAAAATCATCCTATCACGGGCCCTCCCCGGAGAAGCTACAAAATGCACATACCTCACCAGACCGAGTCTCCGAGTTCCAGTCACGCTGCACACGCTGTGAGGATAAGTTTGAGGCAACAGCGAAAGAGGCAAATTTCCAACTCCGGAGGATCAGTAGCGTGGGAAAGGCAGGGAAAGCTCGAACCTATGTGCCTGCATCCACAGCGTGGGCAAAGACAGGGACAGGGCTTGCCTACTTGTCTACTTCCACATCAGGGGCCGGGTAAGGCAGGGAAAGGGCTAACCTATTTGCCTTTAAAGTGGGCACCATCAGCCACAACACCCCTGCTACAACTGGCAAAAGCACAGGAGCCACCCCAGGCAGATTTTCTGAAGGAGTTTGAACAAGCTGCAACCACCCTGCTGGGGAGATAGAGAATACTGAAGAGGCAGATGGAGCTAGCTGGCCATGAGGCACTATGGTTTTTCAGTGCTCTCTATCTCCCCCTGCTGGTTGATGGACACAACCCACTCGTAATGGATTCATCTGCTTGATGACAAGGAAATACAGTATATGATGTATCACTTCATACTACATGTAAATGAGTTTATATTGTTGGGCAGACTAGATGGACCATACAGGTCTTTATCTGTCACTATCTACTATGTTACTAAGTTACTAAATGGGTATAATACAGTCCATTTGGTATTCTGATACTTTGTTCTTGTGATGATTTATACTGTGCCGAAACTGAAAAAGAAAACCCTTCTCTTCTTTCTGGACAATGATAACATCATGGGAGCAAGTCAATGGATATGTCTGAAACATTTAACAATGTTTAGATTAGCTTATATACCTAACTGGGTATTTAAAAGTCTGTCCTTCAATGATGCTGAATGTTCAGAAATCATAGTCACATGTTCAGAAATTATAGACAGTTATTCAGACATTATCATATGCACACACCAGAACAGTCATCTATACACACATTGCAAAAGTAAATTTATTTTTTTATTTCCTCTTTCCCATCTTCCAAAATTCCAGACAGCAGATGTACATAAGTACATAAGTAATGCCATACTGGGAAAAGACCAAGGGTCCATCGAGCCCAGCATCTTGTCCACGACAGCGGCCAATCCAGGCCAAGGGCACCTGGCAAGCTTCCCAAACGTACAAACATTCTATACATGTTATTCCTGGAATAACATGATCAATATTACCCAAAGCAGATCAATATGACCCAAAGCAGTCCAAAACAATGTCAGAAACAACACAATTTATACCTAACTGTTCAACCACCCTTAGATTTTGCCTGTGAGTTTAAAAAGCAATACCATGTACATAAGGTCTAGATAAACAAATTAAAACAAAGTTTTAAGCACATTCCCCAAATATGTTCATACTTGCTAGCAATAATGAAACAGTGATGGCATATTCACATAGCAGGCAGCCAACAGATCTATTTTCCAAATGATGAACTTTGTTGAACTTGGCTGCTAATAATGTGCTGCCTGCATTTACATCCAAACAGACTTTAAGTAGAAATAAATATATACAACAGAACTGGCACATTTAGACAAACTCTGGACTTCTGCATGAAGGTAGCACTTCCATCATTATTCGATACCTCTCTTTGAAGTAGTAGTAATAAAAGATATAAAGTGCATTTTTATAACATACCACTGCATTCCATGAAACAAAAGAAGCATGGGGTTACAGAGGATGGGCAGCTGGATGGGTCATATGGCCTTTTATCTGCCGTCATGTTTCTATGATCCCACATACCATCTCTGCTTTGATCTACACACAGGGAAAAAAAATTTTAAATCTCCCATGTTTCAACCTAATTTAAATTTTTAAACAACCTTTGTAGTTAAAAAATAAACTGTGAATGTTGGGCACCTGATTTTCAGAACATGTCGTCTGTTTTGGTGGCCCTTTACTAGGTGAAAAAATCTCAGTACCAGAAAAAATGGCTTTCAGGATTAGGTGGGAACTCAAAACTAGGTGGGAAAGTGGGGACTTTCACGTTCAAAACTTGGGTACCATACCACTCATTGAAAATACATTCAACTGGTTTACAGTCACTAATTTATACATACGTAAAAATACAAGATATAAAAAGAAAAAAAAGGAGCAAAGAGCCAGAAGGCAATATGAGAACTCCACTGAACCATGACACAATCCATCTTGTTTGGAGTTCAGCTTTCCCTTGTTCACTCATCTCTAACCCTGAAACATTTTCTACTCAGAGTCAAAACGACATTTATTGGCATGGTGCCACACAGTAGAGGACAAAGGAAGAATAACCTGGCACCGGTGATAGGTGACTAACACTGAGTCACTGCTGCTATTGCTCCAGGGTAGAAGCTTAACCTCAAAAGACAGCTGCCAAAGAAAAGCCTTCTAAAATCATCTACCTTTCAAATGAGTGCATATTGGTTTTAGTTTCTGAGCACCTTGCTGACTCATAATAACAGACAACAACCTTTTTATTTAATCAGTAAAAATTATGCTTTTCCCTCTCCCTGTCAGCAGTGAAGGCTTTTCAATGTCAGTCTTTGATGCATTTCCCAAAAGCAATACGTGAAAAATGATTCATTCAGCCACAGGACATAACACCAGACACCATCTTACACATGGGAGCCCTCCAAGAAAATCTGCTCATCCCAGTACATGTGTTCTGATCATTCCATCCAAAGCATAACAGCTGGTAATGTCTGTGCTTCCCTCCAGTCACTAACAATGCTGTGGTTTTACCCAGAACAAGAGTGCCACAGATACACTGGAAACAGGAATAAGTGGGATTCTTACCACTGTTTGTCTTCCAGTTGTCTAAATGCTATTCCTTGCCCACATAAGAA
Organism: Microcaecilia unicolor; assembly: GCF_901765095.1. Classification (NCBI taxonomy): domain Eukaryota; kingdom Metazoa; phylum Chordata; class Amphibia; order Gymnophiona; family Siphonopidae; genus Microcaecilia; species Microcaecilia unicolor. Next base: position 585,758,532 of record NC_044031.1, on the reverse strand, counting down.
GCTTTAGGTCATCAGCCAAAAGGCAAGGGTAAGGAGAAATACAGTCTTCACATCTTTGTACATTTTTCACATTCCAATGTCTAAAAAAATATAATTCAAAATGCATCAACGTAGGAGTTAGCTTTACTGATCTAAATAAGGTATTCTAGAATTTCAACCTGAAAGAACAATCATACAGTGATTACCAGGAAACTCACAATTCTTGAACACGCAAATTAGCCTTAATAAGACCCTAAAGCCTATCTATCCAGTCACAGTATTTGAGCAAATTCAAAATACACTTAGATGGAAAAAAAAAAAGCAAGCTGTTACCTTAGTATGGATTAAACATGCTGAACACAGGTCCGCCAAAAAACCCTTAGGATAAAGTTATAATTCAATGTGTCTGAATATCTAGTGTGCACTGTCAATGCCATTGCTTAATCAGGCTACCCCTCCAAAAATCAGTAGTTATGGATAAGGAAACTGTTGAGGAAGATCACTGCTCAGAGTATTTTAAAAGAATTAAGACAAGAAAATTTGGCTGTTCAGCTTCAAGATTACATTACTAACATGGCCCATCTAGGAAGATAGCCAGAAGGAAGTCACTGCTGTATACCCTATAGTGTGCAACTAAAGATATAAAAATATGGTTACGGGATTACCAACTCAGTGACTCAATAACAATAAAATAATCCACAACAATGTCAAAATTCTATCAAAATAATACAAAATATGTATAATGTATAATGAAAAAAGAAGGAAAAGCCTCCAAGAAGCTCAATACCTCATTGAAGGTTTAGAGAGCTGATGTGATCTCAATGGAACCTTGCTTCATCATAGGCAAAAACCTTCCAAAAATAGCATTATATCAATCAACATGAAAATATCATTTCTATGCCAAAAAATGCTGATGAGAAATTAAAACCACTTATCTCAGAAACAGAGGCTGAGCACTTCAAACAGCTTCTGATTGCAAACATGCCCCCGGGCCAACTGTGGCCAGCGTTTCATTGAAAACTGCTTCAGGGTGCGAGAAGGCAGAAAATGCAATTCAAACAGAGCGCTACGAGCAACCGTCTGCATCTCCCATACAGTGTGCTACAGTTAGAAAACACCACCTATGTTAGACAAAGTTTTGTGGTCTGAGGAGACCAAAGTGGAACTTCTTGGTTTCAGTGCTAACTATGGCAGAAAACAAACACAGCATAAGATCATACTAACATTATCCCTATAGTAAAGCATGGGGGTGGAAGCATTATGTTGTGGGAATACTTTGCACCAGGAGTAACAGGAAGGCTTATGAACATCAAGAGAAAGATAGATGGTGCAAAGTACAGGCCAATATAGAAACCCTAGTCCAGTCTGCCAGAGCTAGGAAGAAGATTCACCTTTTTAGCAAGTGAATTTATGCACAAAGCAAAAGCAACACTGCAATGACTCAGCAAGAAAAAGTGAATGTCCTCAACTGACTCAGTCAAATCCCAAATCTGAATGCATATCTGTGGCAAGACTGGGAGAGTGCAATCCAGATAATCCACAATTAGCCAGAAAGCTAGAGCTATTCTGCCTAAGAGAATGAACATGCAATAGCACACAATGCAAAGTTGTTAGACACAAACACACTGCCGTTATTAAGTCAAAGGGTGTAAAGACTTGTAAATTTTTATTTTTTGAACACATCTATAAAATTGTTCCTTCATGTCGAGTAGAGAGGTGTGGTAGCAGTGTTAGTTCACTTTTAAAGGTAATCATCAATAGAAATAAAACAAAATAAAACATGGAAAAGAAAATAAGTTGATACCTTTTTTTATTGGACATAACTTAATACATTTCTTGATTAGTTTTCGAAGATTGCCCTTCGTCAGATCGGAAATAAGCAAATGCTGCTAGATGACAGTATATATGAGCGAAACATCAAAGCATTTCAGTGACAGTCTATCATGATGGTCGGAGGTGGGTAGGTGAGAGTCAGGGAGACAGGAGAGCACTACAATTTTATGCTTTGTAATGGGCTAGAAAACCCAGATCTTTGTTAAGTCCTGTCTGGTGGGTGTCAAACTATTTAATCATTTTGACTTCAAAGTAGAGAGCTGCACGGGAACGGGGTTTGCGGGAATCCCGCGGCAGGATTCCCAGAATCCCAGAAGAGCAAGCAGCTCTAACGGGTTGTTGACCTGCAGGCAAACCAGATCTGCATACCATGGATGCCTGGGCCAATCCAGACCCACTAAAATCACGCGGTCTGGGTGGCAAGCCACCCGACCCAATATCCTGAGCCTGCAAATAGGTGGGAAAATGTGGGATACAAATGCAACAAATAAATAAATCCTGCCTATCATGGGCCACGGTGGAAACACAAACAGGAGATCTGTCAGAGGCCATGGCTGGAGAAGTGCATCAATCCCCTGAGATTGGGGATCCCTGCCTCTGCTGAAAAATTGTGTCACTTTGGCACTGGCTGCTCGCGCCATCAGGTCCCTAACAGGAACACCCCACCAGCTCGTAATCAACAAAAACACCTGCTCGGAGAGCTCCCACTCCCCCGGATCCAATACATGACGACTCAGAAAATCCGTTTTGATGTTTAACACTCCCGCTATGGAGGAGTGGCCTAGTGGTTAGAGAACCGGTCTTGCAATCCAGAGGTGGCCTGTTCAAATCCCGCTGCTGCTCCTTGTGATCTTGGACAAGTCACTTAACCCTCCATTGCCTCAGGTACAAACTTAGATTGTGAGCCCTACTGGGACAGAGAAATATCCAGTGTATCTAAAAGTAACTCACCTTGAGCTACTACTGAAAAAGGTGCGAGCAAAATCTAAATAAATAAGTGTGCGTGCCGTCAAGAGCTGAGTTAAGTGCTCCTCCGCCCAACGGCAGAGACACGTCGCCTCCTTGGCTAACGGAACACTCTTGGTGTCCGCCTGGCGACTGACATAGGCTACCGCCGTCGCATTGTCGGAGAGACCCCGAACCGGCCTCCCCACCAGATCGGTGTGAAAAGCCTGCAATGCCAGTCGAACTGCTCTCAGTTCTAACGGATTGATGGACCAAGAAGCTTCCTCCGGAGACCAAGCACCCTGCGCTGTGTGACCCAGACAATGGGCTCCTCAGCCTGTAAGACTGGCATCCATAGTCACCACTACCCAGTCCGGAACTGCCAGGGGCATCCCCAGTCCCAGCTTGTTGGCACCCAGCCACCAGCGCATGTCCATTCTGACCAACGGCTCCTAGGGTAGATGAACTGAGTAATCCTCTGAGACCAGCGGCTCAGCAGGGACTTCTGAAGAGGCCTCATATGTCTCCTGGCCCAAGGAACCACCTCCAGCGTGGCTGCCATGGATCCTAAAACCTGAGCATAATCCCATGTCCTGGGTGCTGGAATGTGCAATAGACTCTGAACCTGCGCCTGGAGCTTCAGCCTCCGATTGTCTGGCAAGAAAACCCTGCCAGACCGGGTGTCGAAGCCCAAGATATTCCAGGGATTGAGAGGGAACCAAATGACTCTTTTCTAGGTTGATAACCCAACCCAACGAATGCAACAGGCTGACAACCTTGTCTGTCGCCTGAATGCTGTCCTGAAAGGACGGCGCCCGTATCAGCCAATTGTCGAGATAAGGATGCACTTGCACTCCTTCCTGTCAAAGAAACGCCGCAACTACCAGCCTGACCTTGGAAAACGTTTGGGGTGCCGTTGCCAACCCGAAGGGAAGCGCTTGGAATTGAAAGTGCTGGCCTAGAACGCAAACCGCAGAAACCAATGATGAGGCGGCCAAATGGGAATGTGCAAGTAAGCTTCCTTGAGGTCGAGCGAAGTAAGAAACTCTCTGGGCTGAACTGCGGCTATGGCGGAACAAAGAGTTTCCATCAGAAAGTGATGCACTCGGAGAGCTCTGTTTACCCCTTTGAGATCGAGTACCAGACGAAAAGAGCCCCCTTTCTTTGGTACCACGAAATAGATGGAATAACGGCCAAGGAACTACTGTGCCACTGGAACAAGAACCACTGCCCCTAAAAGGAATACATTTTTAAAGGTATCCCGGACTGCTTCTATCTTTTGTGGCAATTTGCAAGGAGACTCCACGAAAAGATCTGACAGGGGCCGAAAAAATTATAGTTTGTAACCGTCCCGGATTACCTCCAAAACCCACTCATCTGAAGTCACCCTGGCCCATTCTCCCAGAAAAAGTTACAGCCGTCCCCCTATTAAAGCTGGGAGATGGACCAAGGCCCCATCATTGGGTACAAGCCCCCGTGGCTGGTCTCGAGGCAAAGCCGCCAGCGCAGCATTACCCACGAAACAGCTGCTGCTTCTGAGGAAAACGCGGCTTTGCGAACAAAACGGGCGATAACGCCTTGCATCCCTAAACCGAGCCCAAGAGGAACCCGCGCGAGAAGCCGATCTTGGCTTATCCTCAGGCAAACGACGACCCTTAGAATCTCCTAGATCCTTAACAATCTTGTCTAAATGACAACCGAGCAAGGCGAGACTTAGAACCCATATCTGCAGACCAATGACGAAGCCACAACCAGCGACTTGCCGTCACTGAGAGAGCAACCTCCTTTGCCGATGCCCGAAGAATGTCATACAGCAAATCCGCTAAATAAGCGAGGCCAGCCTCAAGCGAAGGCAATGCCGCCACTAGCTCCTCCAAGGAGGCTGGCTTCTGAAACCAGGACAGGCACACCCTGACCGCGTAGGACCCGCAGACCGACGCCTGCATGCATAACAATGCCACCTCAAATGACATCTTTAAGGAAGACTCTAAACTCCTGTCCTGCAGATCCTTAAGTGCCGTGCCGCCTTCCACAAGCAACATAGTCTTTTCAGTGACTGCTGTAATCAACGAATCAGTCGTGGGTAGATGCAAGGTTTCACGCTGTCCTTCCGGAAGCAGATAAAGACGTGCTATGGCTCTCGCCACTCGCAACCCTGCCTCCAGCATATTCCATTGAGCTGCAATGAGCACCTTCACTGCCTCATGAATGTGAAAGGTTCTAGACAGCCGCATCGTACCTGAGATAATTGAGGGGGCTATCGAAGAGGGAAGACCACTGTCCAGAGCCAAAATATTCAAAATCTCCATAGCCCTGACAATCAGGTTAGGCAATTCCTCCTGGTGGAACAGCCGTGCCACCGTAGGATCATCCCCCCTTTCAGAGGGTAACTTCGGATAACTGACCATCTACCTCTGAGCCAACCAAAAGAGAATCCAAACCCCAAGCATCAAAGCGTGGGTGCTTAGCCAGAGAGGGAGACAAAGCAGAAAAGTCCTCCAGAGAGGTCCCCGAAACACCCTCAATGCCCGGAACCCCCCCGGACCTCTTGAGTAAAAAGGCCTTGTGCAACAAAAGCACAAATTCGGGGGAAAAGGAGTAGCCTAGTGGTTAGTGCAGCGGACTCTGATCCTGAGGAACTGGGTTCAATTCCCACTGCAGCTCCTTGTGACTCTGGGCAAGTCACTTAACCCTCCATTGCCCCAGGTACGAATAAGTGCCTGTATATACCATGTAAACCGCTTTGAATGTAGTTACAAAAACCACAGAAAGGCGGTATATCAAGCCTTATTCCCCCTCTACCTCACTGGCCCCCATCTGCGCACCCTCAGAAGAAAAGGGCACCTGGCACAGACCCGCTGTACCTGAAGGCCCTGCATCTGCCTCACTCTCCCTCACCAAATCCAAGATGGCGCCCGAATCATTGAAGTGCGGAGGATCAGCGTGGGAAAAGAGGCACCACCTCTGACATCCCCAATGCTCTCCCAGAGCCTGCCGTTTGTGCCCCAGCCCCAACTGCATCAGCTGACGGGCGCCCTCGTGAACCGGGAGCAAATTCCACCGCTGCTCGCGCCTTTAAAGCAGCAACGGTGCCAAAATCATCCGCCGCAGGGCGGGAAGAAGACCGCCCCAAGGAGCCCAACAATGGGGCAGACAGTCCTGTGACCTGTTCCAGCCGTTCCCGTCCCTCCGACGACCCCCCCCTGAACTGGAGAGTCCCAAGGGCTGACTGTACACACTCCAGACACTGCTCTCCGGTTCCCACACCAGGAGCATAGCTTCACCAATTTAGACGGCGCTGCCACGTGCCCAGCTGAAAAAACAAGTACAGGGATCCCCCTGCCCGCCTCAGAAATGGCTCCCCCCAGTCTCGCTGCCAGCAGAACCCCTGTTTACTGTGAGTGCTAGCCTAATCTTATAACAAAGGCTGTCATTTATTTTATTTTTTTACAGATTAACTCACGTGCACCTGCAAGGGAACCAGTGGGAGGGGGGAGGAAGGGAGGGACCTGGCACCACCAGGTGTCCCTGCTCAGCACCTTAGCGAGCCCTCAACCCCGTAGGAAATCTCAACTCAGCCTGAGGGACCAGGCGAGGAGCCCCAATATCCAGACCGGCAGAGTTATGACCATCCACCTGCTAGGTAGAGAGAATACTGAAGTTTGGGCGGCTACGCATGACCACATATAGAGCCTCAGAAGTTCTCTCTATCTGCACCTGCTGGCAGAAGGACATAACCCACCAGTCTCTGGATTGATCTGTGGGACGCTATGGAAAGTGATGTTTATCTACTTACGTAGTTTGTTTCATTAAACTAAAAAGTACAGTTCAAAATGCATTGAAGTAAACAGCAGAATGTGAAGGTTTTTTTTTTTTTAAACAAGGCACTATCTTGATGGCACATCTCTATCACTACTAAAAGATTAAGTTTTATCAGCAGAGATAAGCAAATTACTTTTGATGATGTCTCCTGATCCCTAAAACACTAAAAAGCTGATGCAGAGAGTCCCATGCCGATGGCCGAGTATGTGGCTTCTACCACAAGATTAACAAAATATTCCAAGATGATGTAGTAAACAAACTTAAACTCTCTCTCTGATCTTCAAGGCCCTTAAAGGAAATAGCCCCGAGTACTTAAAGAACAGGATGACCCTCTTCACACCTCCAAGGACACTAAGGTCCTCCAGAAGGATATCCCTAACCACATCCTCTCCAAAAGACATTACAAGATGTGATACCCACAAGTGAGCCTTCTCTGGAGTAGCCCCACACTCTGGAATGCACTGCCTGAAAGACTCCACTTAACACAAGACTCTCTCTACTTCAGGAAGCAAGTGAAAGAATGGCTCTTCAACCAGGCCCTTAATGGAAGAAGTAACCAACTTCTTAGTCACACACACAAAGAGTAACACGGGCTGCACTTACTGCAGCAGGACATATTTATCCACTCTTACCTTAGCTGAGATAACGTTTAATCATCTCTCTGACCTCATGTGCAACTTTCTTTAGTCACCCTATTTTCTAACTCCTCATATTCTCTTACCTACTACTACTTTCATTTTAGACATACAAAGTGCTATCTATACGTTCCATCTTTGCTTATACAGCGAATGCTACATACCTGTAGAAGGTATTCTCCGAGGACAGCAGGCTGATTGTTCTCACTGATGGGTGACGTCCACGGCAGCCCCTCCAATCGGAAACTTCACTAGCAAAGTCCTTTGCTAGCCCTCGCGCGCACCGCGCATGCGCGGCCGTCTTCCCGCCCGAAACCGGCTCGAGCCGGCCAGTCCAGTATGTAGCAAGACAATACACTTCAAGGGAAGACACAACTCCAAAGGGGAGGCGGGCGGGTTTGTGAGAACAATCAGCCTGCTGTCCTCGGAGAATACCTTCTACAGGTATGTAGCATTCGCTTTCTCCGAGGACAAGCAGGCTGCTTGTTCTCACTGATGGGGTATCCCTAGCCCCCAGGCTCACTCAAAACAACCACCATGGTCAATTGGACCTCGCAACGGCGAGGACATAACTGAGATTGACCTAAAAAATTTACCAACTAACTGAGAGTGCAGCCTGGAACAGAACAAACAGGGCCCTCGGGGGGTGGAGTTGGATCCTAAAGCCCAAACAGGTTCTGAAGAACTGACTGCCCGAACCGACTGTCGCGTCGGGTATCCTGCTGCAGGCAGTAATGAGATGTGAACGTGTGGACAGATGACCACGTCGCAGCTTTGCAAATTTCTTCAATGGAGGCTGACTTCAAGTGGGCTACCGACGCAGCCATGGCTCTGACATTATGAGCCGTGACATGACCCTCAAGAGCCAGCCCCGCCTGGGCGTAAGTGAAGGAAATGCAATCTGCTAGCCAATTGGATATGGTGCGTTTCCCTACAGCCACTCCCCTCCTATTGGGGTCAAAAGAAACAAACAATTGGGCGGACTGTCTGGTGGGCTGTGTCCGCTCCAGGTAGAAGGCCAATGCTCTCTTGCAGTCCAATGTGTGCAGCTGACGTTCAGCAGGGCAGGAATGAGGACGGGGAAAGAATGTTGGCAAGACAATTGACTGGTTCAGATGGAACTCCGACACGACCTTTGGCAGAAACTTAGGGTGAGTGCGGAGGACTACTCTGTTGTGATGAAATTTGGTGTAAGGGGCCTGGGCTACCAGGGCCTGAAGCTCGCTGACTCTACGAGCCGAAGTAACTGCCACCAAGAAAATGACCTTCCAGGTCAAGTACTTCGGATGGCAGGAATTCAGTGGCTCAAAAGGAGGTTTCATCAGCTGGGTGAGAACGACATTGAGATCCCATGACACTGTAGGAGGCTTGACAGGGGGCTTTGACAAAAGCAAACCTCTCATGAAGCGAACAACTAAAGGCTGTCCTGAGATCGGCTTACCTTCCACTTGGTAATGGTATGCACTGATTGCACTAAGGTGAACCCTTACGGAGTTGGTCTTGAGACCAGACTCAGACAAGTGCAGAAGGTATTCAAGCAGGGTCTGTGTAGGACAAGAGCGAGGATCTAGGGCCTTGCTGTCACACCAGACGGCAAACCTCCTCCAATGAAAGAAGTAACTTCTCTTAGTGGAGTCTTTCCTGGAAGCAAGCAAGATGCGGGAGACACCCTCTGGCAGACCCAAAGAGGCAAAGTCTACGCCCTCAACATCCAGGCCGTGAGAGCCAGGGACTGGAGGTTGGGATGCAGAAGAGCCCCGTCGTCCTGCGTGATGAGGGTCGGAAAACACTCCAATCTCCACGGTTCTTCGGAGGATAACTCCAGAAGAAGAGGGAACCAGATCTGACGCGGCCAAAAGGGAGCAATCAGAATCATGGTGCCTCGGTCTTGCTTGAGTTTCAACAAAGTCTTCCCCACCAGAGGTATGGGAGGATAAGCATACAGCAGACCTTCCCCCCAATCCAGGAGGAAGGCATCCGACGCCAGTCTGCCGTGGGCCTGAAGCCTGGAACAGAACTGAGGGACCTTGTGGTTCACTTGAGATGCGAAGAGATCCACCAGGGGGATGCCCCACGCCTGGAAGATCTGTCGCACCACACGGGAATTGAGCGACCACTCGTGAGGTTGCATAATCCTGCTCAACCTGTCGGCCAGACTGTTGTTTACGCCTGCCAGATATGTGGCTTGGAGCACCATGCCCTGACGGCGAGCCCAGAGCCACATGCTGACGGCTTCCTGACACAGGGGGCGAGATCCGGTGCCCCCCTGCTTGTTGACATAGTACATGGCAACCTGATTGTCTGTCTGAATTTGGATAATTTGGTGGGACAGCCGATCTCTGAAAGCCTTCAGAGCGTTCCAGATCGCTCGCAACTCCAGAAGATTGATCTGTAGATCGCGTTCTTGGAGGGACCAACTTCCTTGGGTGTGAAGCCCATCGACATGAGCTCCCCATCCCAGGAGAGACGCATCCGTGGTCAGCACTTTTTGTGGCTGAGGAATTTGGAAGGGACGTCCCAGAGTCAAATTGGAGCAAATCGTCCACCAAAACAGGGATTCGAGAAAACTCGTGGACAGGTGGATCACGTCCTCTAGACCCCCAGCGGCCTGATACCACTGGGAGGCTAGGGTCCATTGAGCAGATCTCATGTGAAGGCGGGCCATGGGAGTCACATGAACTGTGGAGGCCATGTGGCCCAGCAATCTCAACATCTGCCGAGCTGTGATCTGCTGGGACGCTCGCACCCGCGAGACGAGGGACAACAAGTTGTTGGCTCTCGTCTCTGGGAGATAGGCGCGAGCCGTCCGAGAATCCAGCAGGGCTCCGATGAATTCGAGTTTCTGCACTGGGAGAAGATGGGACTTTGGGTAATTTATCACAAACCCCAGTAGCTCCAGGAGGCGAATAGTCATCTGCATGGACTGCAGGGCTCCTGCCTCGGATGTGTTCTTCACCAGCCAATCGTCGAGATATGGGAACACGTGCACCCCCAGCCTGCGAAGCGCCGCTGCTACCACAGCTAGGCACTTTGTAAACACCCTGGGCGCGGAGGCGAGCCCAAAGGGTAGCACACAGTACTGGAAGTGGCGTGTGCCCAGCTGAAATCGCAGATACTGTCTGTGAGCTGGCAGTATCGGGATATGTGTGTGTAGGCATCCTTCAAGTCCAGAGAGCATAGCCAATCGTTTTGCTGAATCATGGGGAGAAGGGTGCCCAGGGAAAGCATCCTGAACTTTTCTTTTACGAGATATTTGTTCAGGGCCCTTAGGTCTAGGATGGGACGCATCCCCCCTGTTTTCTTTTCCACAAGGAAGTACCTGGAATAGAATCCCAGCCCTTCTTGCCCGGATGGCACGGGCTCGACCGCATTGGCGCTGAGAAGGGCGGAGAGTTCCTCTGCAAGTACCTGCTTGTGCTGGAAGCTGTAGGACTGAGCTCCCGGAGGACAATTTGGAGGTTTTGAGGCCAAATTGAGGGTGTATCCTTGCCGGACTATTTGGAGAACCCACTGATCGGAGGTTATGAGAGGCCACCTTTGGTGAAAAGCTTTCAACCTCCCTCCGACAGGCAGGTCGCCCGGCACTGACACTTGGATGTCGGCTATGCTCTGCTGGAGCCAGTCAAAAGCTCGCCCCTTGCTTTTGCTGGGGAGCCGCGGGGCCTTGCTGAGTCGCACGCTGCTGACGAGAGCGAGCGCGCTGGGGCTTAGCCTGGGCCGCAGGCTGTCGGGAAGGAGGATTGTACCTACGCTTGCCAGAAGTATAGGGAACAGTCTTCCTTCCCCCGAAAAATCGTCTACCTGTAGAGGTAGAAGCTGAAGGCTGCCGGCGGGCGAACTTGTCGAATGCGGTGTCCCGCTGGTGGAGAGACTCTACCACCTGTTCGACTTTTTCGCCAAAAATGTTATCCGCACGGCAAGGCGAGTCCGCAATCCGCTGCTGGATTCTATTCTCCAGGTCGGCGGCACGCAGCCATGAGAGCCTGCGCATCACCACACCTTGAGCAGCGGCCCTGGACGCAACATCAAAAGTGTCATAAACTCCTCTGGCCAGGAATTTTCTGCACGCCTTCAGCTGCCTGACCACCTCCTGAAAAGGCTTGGCTTGCTCAGGGGGAAGAGCATCAACCAAGCCCGCCAACTGCCGCACATTGTTCCGCATGTGTATGCTCGTGTAGAGCTGGTAGGACTGGATCTTGGACACGAGCATAGAGGAATGGTAGGCCTTCCTCCCAAAGGAGTCTAAGGTTCTAGCGTCCTTGCCCGGGGGCGCCGAAGCATGTTCCCTAGAACTCTTAGCCTTCTTTAGGGCCAAATCCACAACTCCAGAGTCATGAGGCAACTGAGTGCGCATCAGCTCTGGGTCCCCATGGATCCGGTACTGGGACTCGATCTTCTTGGGAATGTGGGGATTAGTTAATGGCTTGGTCCAGTTCGCAAGCAATGTCTTCTTCAGGACATGGTGCAAGGGAACAGTGGACGCTTCCTTAGGTGGAGAAGGATAGTCCAGGAGCTCAAACATTTCAGCCCTGGGCTCGTCCTCCACAACCACCGGGAAGGGGATGGCCGTAGACATCTCCCGGACAAAGGAAGCGAAAGACAGACTCTCGGGAGGAGAAAGCTGTCTCTCAGGAGAGGGAGTGGGATCAGACGGAAGACCCTCAGACTCCTCGTCAGAGAAATATCTGGGATCTTCCTCTTCCTCCCACGAGGCCTCACCCTCGGTGTCAGACACGAGTTCCCGGACCTGTGTCTGCAACCTCGCCCTGCTCGACTCCGTGGAACCCCGTCCACGATGGGGGCGTCGAGAGGTAGACTCCCTTGCCCGCATCGGCGAAGCTCCCTCCGCCGACGTGGTCGGGGAGCCTTCCTGGGAGGTGGCCGCGGTCGGCACCGCACGCGGTACCGACGTCGGGGACCTCAACCTGGGCGATGGGCCAGCCGGCGCCACGCTCGACGGTACCGGAGGCGCAAGCACCGCCGGTACCGGAGGGGTAGGGCGCAACAGCTCTCCCAGAATCTCTGGGAGAACGGCCCGGAGGCTCTCGTTTAGAGTGGCTGCAGAGAAAGGCTGAGAGGTCGATGCAGGCGTCGACGTCAGTACCTGTTCCGGGCGTGGAGGCTGTTCCGGGCTGTCCAGAGCGGAGCGCATCGACACCTCTTGAACAGAGGGTGAGCGGTCCTCTCGGTGCCGATGCCTGCTGGGTGCCGAATCCCTCGGCGACCCAGAGCTCTCGGTGCCGACACGGGGAGGAGACCGGTGTCGATGCTTCTTCGATTTCTTCCGAAGCATGTCACCGGAGCTCCCCGGCACCGACGAGGAGGACGTCGAATCCATCCGTCGCTTCCTCGGGGCCGAGACTGAAGAAGGTCGATCTCGGGGGGGCTGTACCGCAGGAGCCCTCAGGGTAGGCGGAGACCCACCCGAGGGCTCACCGCCACCAGCAGGGGAATGGACAGCCCTCACCTGCACTCCACCCGATGCACCACCGTCCGACGACATCAGCAGACGAGGTCCTGGTACCACCGACGTCGATGCAGCTATCCGATGTCTCGGCGCCGATGCAGAGGCCCGATGCCTCGATGCACTCGATGCAGGGGCGGCCGAGGAAGATGGTCTGGACGCTGACGACGTCGATGCACTCGAAGATCCCGGTGCCGATGCCGACGAAGAGCCCGAGAACAACACGTTCCACTGGGCTAGTCTCGCTACCTGAGTCCGCCTTTGAAGCAGGGAACACAGACTGCAGTTCTGAGGGCGGTGCTCGGCCCCCAGACACTGAAGACACGACGAGTGTCGATCAGTGAGCGAGATAACCCGGGCGCACTGGGTGCACTTCTTGAAGCCGCTGGAAGGCTTCGATGTCATGGGCGGAAAAATCACGCCGGCGAAATCAAAAGCCGAAATGGCGAAATTTGAAGCACCAAAATTTAGAGGGAGAAAAATCTCGACCGAGGCCAAAAAGAGGCCTACCCCGACGACGAAAGAAAACTTACCGGGGCAAAAAGCTGGAAGTACGGGGAGGATTTACACGAAACCCGGCGGGGTGTTTCCGGAGCACTTCCCGACTAAGAGAAAACTTTCCCGAAGGAAAAAAACACGCTCAAAATAAATTGGACGCGCGAGGTCGACTTTCCGGGGCTCGACACGGCGAAAACACGACCGTACCGAGTGCGGACAAAAGAAGACTGGCCGGCTCGAGCCGGTTCGGGCGGGAAGACGGCCGCGCATGCGCGGTGCGCGCGGGCGCGCGAGGGCTAGCAAAGGACTTTGCTAGTGAAGTTTCCGATTGGAGGGGCTGCCGTGGACGTCACCCATCAGTGAGAACAAGCAGCCTGCTTGTCCTCGGAGAACCTACATTATTAAAACATTTCATTACATATTGTGTTGACATTGCAAGTAGTATACTATGCCATACTTTGTGTTACTTGAATATTTTTACTGTTGTAATTGTCTATTGCTTATACTTTATTTATTCTTACTGTACAACACCTTGAGTGAATTCTTTCAAAAAGGCAGTAAATAAATCCTAATAAATATATAAATAATCAGGGAAAGCCTGCCAGACACATGCACACAAAGGTCCTGCAGTAAGGGTGCCTTCACTGTGTACATATCCAAAGAAAACTAAAGAACCAGCACACATCTGTGCATAAATATTAGCCTGACAAAAATTTCTTGAACATTTCAGTTCACGAGCAGATGAACAATGGTACTTTCGTTTTCTTCAGATACACACACTGAACTTTCTGTTCTGCCCTTTAAAGTTGTAGATACTTCCTATGGCCACGGGGCGGGGGGGGGGGGGGGGGGGGGGGGAGACAGTATACCCGAACATGGCAGTAAATCCTTTTAAAACTTCCACACTGCCTTGGACCTGGTGGTGAATTTCTTGTGTGAATGAAAATTCCACGTTTACATTTGTGCACTGCAGAGGAATAACTAACAGCTTTGTTACAATTCATTATAATTTACAGTATGCCAATGTGTACAATAAGAGTACAACTTCTGCACTTTGGTCCTGGGGAACTGAGTTTGATTCCCACTTCAGGCACAGGCAGCTCCTTGTGACTCTGGGCAAGTCACTTAACCCTCTATTGCCCCAGATACAAATAAGTACCTGTATATGTAAGCCGCATTGAGCCTGCCATGAGTGGGAAAGCACGGGGTACAAATGTAACAAAAATAAAAAAAATAAAATAACCCCTTTTTGTATTGTGCACCCAGTAATGTGCATGTATACCTCGTGGTAACTGCATGCTTCTGTTCACAGTAGCTTTCTGCATTGGCCTCTAGGACTCTGGAGATATACCTGCATCACCCTTATCTGCCCTCAGCCCTTCTCTTTTCCTCCTGCAGCGCTGAATGCTCTCTAAAATCAAAATGCAGCCAAAGACCAGTGCCTGTTCACTTTTGGCAACATGCCTAGCTCCTCACGCTTTCCTGGCTTTAATATACAGCAATTATTTTGGGCAGGCCAAAGTGCTGAGGACACATTTACTGAAAAGCATGAACATACACTTATGAACTTTGCCGTCCACTGTAAGTTTCTTTGAGCTGTCCCTGCACTTTGTTGCAAAACAGAGATCTCAAACCTGCTAAATTCCTGGGGGTTACCTAAACAGGAACTAAGCCCGAGACATTCAATGCCTAATACACTTCCTCTGGTTGCTTTAAAAATATTCAGGCCAGTCTGGAGAACAGCCATCTCTGTCTGCTTTAGAAATCTGCTCCCAGTACATAACCTTTTGTATGCCCCTCAATTTTGCTAATTGTGACCTCTGTGACCAAGGCTGTTCTCCTTTCTGGGTCAGTACTAAGCAAGGTACAGATGGCTAGCAAAGAAGCCCAGAAGACAGCTTTTCTTTCAAGATTAAAATATCCTAGAACTGAACAAAGGCAATTAAAGAGAAATGAGCCTGAGAGCAGGACTCAATCCAACTCTTAAAGGTACTAGTAGACTCAAGAAAAGAT
This sequence comes from Microcaecilia unicolor, assembly GCF_901765095.1. Classification (NCBI taxonomy): domain Eukaryota; kingdom Metazoa; phylum Chordata; class Amphibia; order Gymnophiona; family Siphonopidae; genus Microcaecilia; species Microcaecilia unicolor. The sequence continues at coordinate 585,743,343 of NC_044031.1, read as the reverse complement.
CCTACTGACATTTCTGTATTCTTTCCTAATTGGTTTAATTCAATCCTTGTTTGTATTGTCATATTCCTAGGCCATTTTTTTGTTCTCTTTTTTTAAAACACACCAGCAACTCCCTCCCTTCCAACCAGCTGCCTCCATATGGTAGAGGTACCATGGTGGGAGGGGGAAACAAAGTGCTGGACCACGGGGGACAGAAGTGGGGGACTGGACTAGGGGGGAGGGAGAGAGGTACTAGACCACAGGAGGGATAGAGCTAATGCTGGAGAGTAGGCATAGAGGCGCTGGACCTGCTTTTGGGGGGGGGGGGGCAGGAGGGGCTGGAGGGAATTGAGAGAGGCGCTGGACCTGCTTTTGGGGGGGGGGCAGGAGGGGCTGGAGGGAATTGAGAGAGGCGCTGGACCTGCTTTTGGGGGGGGGGAGGCTGGAGGGAATGGAGAGAGGTGCTGGACTGTGGAGGGCGGTTGGAGAGAACGGAGAGAAGCGCTGAAACGCAGGGGTGGGAGCAGCAAGATGCTGGACTGTGGGGGGTGGGAGGATGAGCTGGAAGGAAGGGAAAGAGGTGCTAGACCGCAGGAGGGCTAGGGCTGGACAGCAGGGGCGACACTGGACCCATGGGGGGGCGGGAGGGGAGCTGGAGGGAAGGGACAGATGTGCTGGACTAGGGATAAGGCTTGAGGGACGAGAGAGGAGCTGGAGCTGCTTGGGGAAGGTGCTGGAGCCAATGGGGGGGGGGGGCGCTGGAGGAGAGAGAGGTGCTGCACCCTTTGGGGGAGGCTGGAGAGAAGGGAGAGAGGCACTGGACCATGGGCGGCAGGAGGGAAGGGAAGGTAAAGAGATGCCGAACCAAGGGGGTGAAATACTGAATGCACAGCAGAGAAAGGTAAGAGAGAGGGAGCGAGACACTTTAGTGTGGGGGAGAAAGAAATCGAAGAAGCTGAACACAGGTAGGTATACAGAAACAGAGGGGATCTTGGGGTAGGAACACAAAGGGGAGAAGCCACATGCAGATGGTACATGGACACAGAGGGGCAATGCCAGACATGCAGGTCTTTTTCTGCCGTCATCTACTATATTACTATGTATGTATGTATGTATGTATGTATGTATGTATGGGGGTGGGGGGGTATATGAACAGAGTGAAAATGCTAGATATGAGGAAGAACAGGAACACAGAAAGGAGATGCTGGACTTGGGGGAGGGCATAGGGACACAGAAGAGTGACACTAGACACGGGGAGAGGATAGGGACAGAGTGGTGATGATGAATGTGGGGAGATGGACACAGGGGAGAGGCTGGACAGGGAAGTGTAGGGGACATAAAGAAGGAAGATGCTGAATAAAATTAGCACTCACCAGCCTCTACAACAGCCTCAGATGTTATAGTCAGCTCCATTAGAACAGCATGCAGGTCCCTGGAGTAGTGAAGTGGTGGTACAATGCACTATAGACAGGTGGACCCAGGCCCATACCTTCACCTACCTGTTACACTTGTGGTGGAAACTGTGAGCCCTCCAAAACTCACCAGAAACCCACTGTACCCACATATAGGTGCTCCCTTCACCCATAAGGGCTACTGTAGTGATGTATGGGGTAGTGGGTTTTGAAAGTCTAAGAAGACAAAATAAGTGAGCAACGGTGAGACGTGTAATTGGGAGCATTTATATGAAGTCCACAGGTGCCCCACTGCTCTCCTGGGATGTCTGGAGGATCAGTCTACTAAAAATGCTGGCCCCTCCTATATCCCAATGGCTTGATTTTGTGCGTTTTTAACGTGTGCGGTTTTTTTCTTTCGAAAAATGAACAAAGCACAAAACCTTGTTCGAAACTGTATTTTCAAAGTCCGAATTAGACGCTCTAGGTTTTTGATGTGATGAAGCAATGAAATTTAACTTTAAGACTGAAAATATTTTAAAGGAAACATTCTTACCTGAGCGACTTTACCACATCCAAGGTGGAGGCCATGGAACCTAGAACTTGTACATAGACCGCGGGTTCGGAGATTGAAACAGCGCTCGTAACTGAGCCTGTAACCGCTGTGCTCGAGCTGAAGGAAGAGAAACTATCCCTGCTCGGGTAGCGAAGTACACCCCCAAGTATTCCAGCGTTTCGAAAGGCATTAGGCTGTATTTCAGGAAGTTGATTACCCAACCAAGCTACTGAAGCAACCCGACCACTTTGTCGGTTGCCCGCCGACTCTCCTCGAAAAAAGACACCCGCACAAGCCAGTCGTCTAGATAGGGATGGACCTGAATCCCTTGCTTCCTGAAATATGCCGCCACTATTACCAGGACCTTGGAAAAGGTCTGAGGCGCTGTGGCTAGGCCGAAGGGCATCGCTTTGAATGAAAATGACGACCGAGCACTGCAAAGCAAAGAAAGCGCCTGTGGGGAGGCCAGACTGGAATGTGTAAATAGGTCTCTGAGATAGAGAAGTCAAAAAAACTCCCCTGGCTGTACCGCTGCGATCACCAATCAGAGGGTGTCCATGCGGAAAAGCCGAACCCGTAAGGACCTGTTAACATAATTAAGCTCTAAGACGGGTCGCCAAGAACTGCCCTTTTTTGGCACCACAAAATTAATGGAGTATCGATCGCACCCTCTTTCTGCTGGGCGTACAGGCTGGACGGCACCCAGCCATTGAAAGTTGAGGAGGGTGTGTTGAACGGCCTGCACCTTGGCAGGACATTTGCAAGGAGATTCCAGAAAAGAGTCTGCTATCGGACGAGCCAATTCTAACTTGTACCCGTCTCTGATAACCTCCAAGGCCCATTCGTCAGATGTTACCCTGGTCCACTCCAACACGAATAGGGACAGTCTGCCCTCAATAACCGGCTGGATATGGACCAGGGCCCCATCATTGGGCAGACCTGGCTGCGGGCTGGTTTCTGTTAACGGAAAAGGAAGGCCCGCCTGTCACCTCAAAAGGGCTGAGGCCTCTCAGAAGATCTTGCTCTCTGAAAAGAGGGACCCGCGACCTGGACGTAACACCATGTATCACTAAACTTAGGTCCAAGTCCCGCCGGTCGTACAAACTTGGACCTGTCCTCCGGGAGGCGCTGGCCCTTAGAGTCACCAAGGTCCTTCACAATCTGTTCTAAGCCTGTCCCAAACAAAAGCTTTCCCCTAAAAGGAAGCCTTGCTAAATGTGACTTAGAGGCCACGTCTGCAGCCCAATGCCACAACCACAGCCACCGACACACGGTGACCACTAGGGAAACCTCCTTCGCCGAAGCCCTCAAAAGATCATAAAGAAGATCCACAAGGAAGGCTAAACCGGACTCCAAGGCCGGCAAAACAGCCACGAGATCTACTGGAGAGGAGGCTTTCTGTACCAACGATAAGCATGCCCATGCCGCATAGGAGCCACAAACTGAGGCCTGCAGGGAAAGGGCCGCTACTTCATGGACAGCTTCAAGCAAGTCTCCAACTTACGATCCTGAGGGTCCTTGAGCGCCGTGCCACCCTCCGCAGGGAGAGTGGTTTTCTTAGTGACCGCCGTGATTAAGGAATCCACCGTAGCGACCTTCAGCAAGTCTAAGTCAGGAGCAGGTAACGCGTAAAGACGCAACACAGCTTTAAGCAACCTTAAGGCCACTGTCCAGTGTATCCCATTGCGCCGAAATAAGGATCTTCATGGCGTCATGCACATGAAAGGAACGAGGTGGACATTTGGTGCCATACACAATAGAGGGCACCGGATCTGTTCCCCCTGACGAATCAGGGGGGAAATGGCCAAAACCTCAAAAGCCCTAACAATCAGAGAGAGAAGCTCTTCCCTGCGAAAAAGGCGGACAGCCGTCGGATCATTCCCCTCCTCAGAGGGCAGGGTGACCTCATCTGCCAAATCCAAAGATTCTGCTGAAGAGCCCGGAGACAAAACCTGGCCATTTGTGTCGGATAGCTCCTTGGGATCCAAAATCTCCACCCAGGGACGTTTTGGCAGGAAAGACAGAGGCTGCAGCAACCGCGTGGGTGTGATCGCCTTTGAAACACCCCACGCCTCAAACTTGCGCCAGATCCGAGCACAAGCTACGGAGGTGGACTGTTTGCGGGCCTGCAAGACAGTGGAGATGACCTTGTTAGGGTAGCCCTTGTCTCTCAATTGCGCCCTCTCAATAGCCAGGCCGTAAGACCAAATCGGCAGGGATCCTCCATAGCCACCGGACCCAGAACCATCAGGCTCGGCACCAGGGGCAAATGAACAGGACCGTCTACCAGCATCCAGCGGAGATCAGCATACCACGGACGCCTTGGCCAATCTGAAGCGAAGAAAATCGCCAGACCTTGATGCTGTCGAATCCACAGTAGCACTCGCCCTATCAAGGGCCAAGGAAGGAACACATACAGGAGGCCCGAGGGCCAGGGTTGAGCCAGAGCATCCAACCCCACCGAGTGAGGATCTCTCCTTCTGCTGAAAAAGCGAGGTACTTTGGCGTTTGCACTTGACGCCATTAAATCTATTCCGGGAGTCCCCCATTTGGCACAAATCTGAAGAAAAACATCTCCCAGTTCCCATTCCGCCCGGTCGATTTGATGCCTGCTGAGAAAATCGGCTTGCACGTTGCTCTGACCTGCTATGTGAGCTGCCGACAGAAGCTGCAGATGTAGTTCGGCCCAGTGGCAAATCTGAGCGGCCTCCGCGGCCAGGGCCCTGCACTGAGTGCCTCCCTGATGATTTATGTATGCCACTGCTGTCATGTTGTCTGACAGAACCCGGACAGCAAGCCCCTTCAGAGTCTTTTGAAAGGCCATAAGAGCCTGGAATATCACTCTCAGTTCCAAGTGATTGATGGACCACCCCGCTTCCACGGGTGTCCACAAACCCTGAGCATAGCTTCCCTGGCAATGCACCCCCCAACCCAAAAGGCTGGCATCTGTTATCACCAGACACCAAGAAGGAAGCGCAAGAGGCATTCCTTGGCACAGCATCCTGTCGGAGAGCCACCACTCCATACTGAGCCGGGCCGCAGGGAGCAACGTTAGTCTGCGTTGATATTCCTGGGACATCGGAGACCATTGTTGAAGCAGGGAAATCTGCAGAGGCCTCATATGCGCTCTCGCCCAAGGAACCACCTCCAAGGTGGCCGTCATCAACCCCAGCAGCTGGACAAAGTCCCAAGCCCGCGCATGAGGCATCCGCAGGAGCAGACGGACCTGATTCTGAAGCTTGCACCGCCTTTGGTCGGGGAGAAAGACAAACCCCGAGGCCGTGTCAAACCGGACCCCCAAATACTCGAGAGACTGAGAGGGGGGTCAGGTGACTTTTGGGTATATTGACCACCCAGCCTAGCACCTGCAGGACCGCCACCACTCTGGATGTGGCAAGACGACTCTCGGTTGCCAAATCCGCTCTGATGAGCCAGTCGTTGAGATAAGGGTGAACTCTGATACCCTCTCACCTGAGACAGGCAGCTACGACCACCATTACCTTGGAAAAGGTACGGGGAGCTGTGGCTAGGCCGAAAGGCAAGGCCTGAAACTGGAAATGCTTTCCCAACACCGCAAAGCAGAGGAACCGCTGGTGTGGAGGCCAGATAGGAATGTGCAAATAAGCTTCTTTTAGGTCCAGAGACGTGAGAAACTCTCCTGGCTGTACTGCCGCAATGACGGAGCGCAGGGTTTCCATGCGAAAATGTCGTACTCTGAGAGCCTCGTTGATTCCTTGTAAGTCGAGGATCGGTCTGAAAGACCCGCCTTTTCGAGACACGACAAATTTAATGGAATAGCGGCCGCAGCCGCGTTCAGTGGGAGGCACCGGGACCACCGCTCCGAGGTGCAGCAAGACTTGTAAGGTCTCCTCTACCTCCACTCGTTTTACGGCAGTGCCACATCGGGACTCCACAAACATCTCTCACCGGGGCACCGAATTCCAGTTGGTAACCTTCTCTGATCAGGTCCAGGACCCACTGATCCGAGGTAATCTTGGTCCACTCCTCTAGAAAGAGGGAAAGACGTCCTCCTATTGCAGGCAAGGAGGAGTGGACCGGCATCCCATCATTGTGGAGGACGCCCCTGAACGCCTGGCCTTGAACTGGCCCCTGCGGAATGTTTGTCCGAGCGAAAGGAGTTCCTCTGCTGAAAACGGGCACATTGAGAAAACCAAGCAGAGCGCCCCGGGCGATACCTGCGAGCTTCATGGAAGCGAGGTCTGGAAGAAGAGGGAAACACAGAACCCTTGGAAGAAGGCCTCGGCCTATCCTCAGGTAACTGCTGGGGTTTAGATTCCCCCAGGTCTTTCACAATCTTCTCCAATTCCTCTCCAAATAACAGGAGGCCCCGAAAGGGTAGCCTCACCAGCCTTTGCTTAGAAGCCATGTCAGCCACCCAATGTCGCAGCCAAAGAAGGCGGCGGGTGGACACCACCACAGACATCTGTTTAGCCGAAGCTCTGACCAGATCATAAAGGGCGTCAGCCAACAATGACAGGGCTGACTCCATCCGCAGGGCAACCTCAGAAAGGGGGCCCACACCATCGGCGGGCTGTTCCACCGCCTGCTGTAGCCAGGAAAGACATGCCCGGGCTGCAAAGGAACTGCAAATAGACGCCCTCAAGGCAAGGCTCGCAATTTCAAAAGACCGCTTCAGCGCAGACTCCAGCCGCCGGTCCTGCATGTCTTTCAAAGCGACCCCTCCCTCTACTGGGAGAGTGGTCTTTTTTTGTCACCCCCGTGACCAATGCATCCACTTTAGGCATCCCCAAAGGGGCCAAGTGCTCCTCACGCAGAGGGTAAAGCTGACCCATAGCCCTGGCCACTTTCAAAGGCCCATCGGGGTCAGACCATTGAGCAGAAATAAGCTCTTGGATGGAGTCATGCACCGGAAAGGTCCGAGTAGGCTTCTTAGTACTCGCCATCCTAAGATTAATAGAGAAGGCCTTGCTTTCAGCAGGATCAATCGAGAGGGCCTGCAAGGCGTCAGTAATGAGAACTGGCAGCTCATCGTGTGGAAAATCCAGACCGCATTGGAATCATCCAAATCCAGTGGCAAACAGGCACCCTCCACTGGATCATCCGTCCTTGAGGGCCTGCCAGATCCCTCAGACTCTCCACATCCCGATCACGGGGGGGGGGGGGGGGGGGGGGGGGGGGGGATATGCACCACTTTCAGACGGGGAATTTACCCCATCTATGTTTAGCGTGTTTCCAACGCTCGAGGGAGGAAATAACCTCTGAAGTGATCCCCGGGGCATCAACACCCGGAGGGAAGCCAGGATGCAACGCAGTGCAGTGTCAGACACCTGCGGAAGAGCTCTTTTCAGCATGAAAGCCTTATGCATTAAAAGCACAAACTCAGGGGAGAAAAACTCACCCTGACCCTCCGCCTCCAAATTAGGAGAAACGGATGTAGGAGCTCCTCTGGCAGCCTCTAAACGAGGCGTCCCCTGCACTCAGACTCCTCCGCAACCGCGAGGGTCGAGACATACGGCGCTTCCAAAATGGCACCCGCTGCCAGCTCCATCGAGCGGGAAGCAATATCACTTGCCATGCTCATACTAGTATGAGCGTCTAAGGAGCACGTTTTACATAGCCCCGCTGCTGATCTGTGTTTACCACAATGGGAGCAGCGCTTAACTCCTTCAGCAGCCATCGTCTGACAGGATGGGAATATAGCAATAAAATGGCGGCTTCGCGCCAAAACTTGCCCCGATTGGAACGGCGTCCGCAGGACCTCCCCGGAGGAGCTGGGCACCACTCTCACCTCAGAGGACCGAATTAACGAACTCCGGTCAAGCTGCACAGAACCAGAATCACTGGAAAAAGTCTAACAGCCAAGCAGTAAAAGCGTGCTTTTTTTTTTTGAACGCTGTGAGGAAAGTTGGAGGCAGGCACCAACAGAGGGACTCCGGGAGACGGGGGGAATGGGTAAGGCAGGGAAAGGGCGAACCTATATGCCTTTAAAGTGGGCACCACCAGCCACAACACCCCTGCTCAACTGGCAAAGCACAGGAGCCACCCCAGGCAGTCTGAAATCCAGGAGCTGATCAAGCTACGTCCACACCTGCTGGGAGATAGAGAAATACTAAAGGCAGTTGGGGCTAGCCGTCCAAGAGGCACTATGGTTTTTCAGTGTTCTCTATCTCCACCTGCTGGTAGGCGGATACAACCCATCAGTTAAAAAACGTCAAAAAAATGACATAGCAGGCAGAAAAAGCTAATACCTTATCCCACTATAGGGTATGACCCGCTCAAAAATTTAAAAAACTTCTCAGTTCTGAAAGGAAAAAGGCCTCAAAGAGCTCTCAGATATGCAATCTTTGAAAGAGCTGACCAGATCTTATCGATCCTCTCCATCATCGGCCAGAAAAAAACCTTCCAAGTCTTCAAATTTTCCTCTTTTTAATATTTTTTTTATTTTTTCAGGAATACTGCATTAGTTATTGTAAGCAAAATTATTATAATTATGAGCAGAACAGAATCCCTTTTTTTTTCTATTTGACAACACCCGTATCAACAAATTGGCCCCATCAGTGGCCAGTCTATACATGCAAGTGTTAAAACAAAAGTTCATTTGCACATCTGTCTTGTATGAAAAAGTAGGTCTGTGGGTTCGGTATATAGATGACATATTTCTGTTATGGACAGTAGAAGAAACCGATTTGCGCCAATTTGTTCTACAGTCACTACTACTACTACTAAGCATTTCTATAGCGCTGCCAGGGTTACGCAGCGCAGTACAAGTTTAAACATGGGGAAGGACAGTCCCTGCTCAAGAGTTAAACAACTGCCACCCTCGCATACAGTTTACCTTACATCATGACCCTCAAGAGATTTCCTTTTTAGATGTATTGATAAAGAACACAGGGGGGTTCACGACCAAGGTGTTTCAGACGGCTACAGATAAGAACACCTTTTTGTGCTACGAGAGTTGTCATCCTGTAAAGTCAAAGAATAGCCTACCTTTTTCTCAATTTTTAAGGCATCGTCGAGTTTGTTCAAGGAACCAGGATTTCAAGCAGCAATCTAAGGAATTAATGAGTAAACTGCTAGCTAGAGGATATCCAGAACAGATTGTGCGTACTGCATACCGTCGGGCACGCTTTAATCATCGAGAAATGCTACTTTCTCCTAAACCAGAGAGAACAGAGATAGAGGATAATGTGCTGATGTATGTCATGCAATATCACCTAAGGTAGCGTCGATTGTGAGGAAACACTGGTCTTTAAATACGCACCATGCGCCTTTATTTCAACACACCCATATTCGGTTTGCTTATAGCAGAACTAAAAATCTTAAAGAACATCTGAGCCCGGCAGTTTTGCCAGACCCAGTCGTGGCTACCAGACAGTTGCTCAATAATGGAGGAAACCTCCACATTTGTTAACCCAGTTGATGGCAGAACTTATGAGTTGCGAGCATGTACCACATGCAAACTGACGAATGTCATCTATTCAAATTCAAAATGGCCGCCACATAGAGGAACGGGGAACCGTTGGCTCCCGGGGCCCCCGGGTTTACCGCCGGTCTCTGGCCGTGGATCGGCTTGGCACCGCTGGTCCTGCACCTCTCTTGGACCAGGGTGCCGTGGGGAGCCTATTAGGCTGCGTCCAGCTGCTCGTATCAGCCAGTTCACACCGTTTCTGTGTGCCTGCCGCCGGCCAATAGCAACCGCCCGCTCGTGCCATTCGTACCATGAGCGACTGGAAGTCTCAGCTTGCCTTGTCGGTTCCAGATACTGTGGGGAGACGGCAGCCTCTGAACCAGGCATACTAATGTCCCTACTCCTTGGCGGTGTTGTCGCCGGGCCCGTTGGCATCCTGGGACCCGCCTTCATTGCGTGCGATCAGCTGTTCGGCCGAGCGATGACAGTCTCCAGCTGCTGCTGTTTGCCTCTGGTTCCCTCCTCTTCAGGCCGCTTACTACTGCTGTCACATTTTGGTTGCACCTATAGGCACTCAGCCTGCCGCCCGTTCGCCCCGGGCCTGTTCATCATCCGTTGATCGATGCGGCTGGGCCTTTGGGAACTGCATCGCCTGGTAGCTGCATCCATCGTCTGAGGAGCTGGAGCGGACGGTTGAGGAGCAGCTTTCAACTTCTTCTGCAACCTGCTTTTTCAACTTGGCCTGTTCGGTCGCTCTCATCTCATCCTGCGACGGTTGGGTGGCCGGTTGCCACTGTTCAATCCAACTGAATCAAAACCTTCTCTACCATCAGAGACTGGCACAGGCAGCAAAAAGGGGTTCAGCCTACACCTTGGCCTCAAAGTATCACCTGAAGTCCTTCCTACCAACATATTTATGGACCATTTTGGACTTTTTTCACCTTTCCTTATTGTCTATTTTTCTCTGTTTCTTTGTTTCTATCTAATCAATTTCTGATTTCATTGTACTTGTATCTCCTCTGATCTGCCCAAAGCCTTTCAGTGCATTTTCCCTTCTTCCTCTGATCATTCTACCCTCTCTACTGTTATTGTAACTGTTTCCTCAGTTCATTGTAAGCCGCTTTGAGGCTGCTTTAAGTGATATAAAGCAGGGTATAAATGTTCTGAATAAATAAATAAATAAATATTGTCTTACATGCCCATGTAAGAAGGTATACGTGGGCCAGACTTCCAGAAAGCCTTCAATCCGGCTGACAGAACATAAAAGTGCCATTCAAGCAGGGAGAATTGGAGTGCCCCTTGTATCGCACTGTTCACAACAACAACATTCATTCACAGATTTCAGATGTAGAGCACTGCAAGCGGTGTTTTGCTCCTCGAGAGGAGGAGATCACAGGCGTATTTTGTTACAGCAGGAGCAAAAATGGATATTCAGATTACGCTCCTTAGAACCAATTGGTTTGAATTCACGTGTAGAATGGAGTCAGTTTTTCTAAATAGTGAAAGCAAGACTAGTGATTGGTTCTCAGCCTGACAGCATCTGACGTCATAACTGACATGTATAGCTGAATCCAGTCAGAGGATCGGATGTCGAGTGGAGCATCCTGCAGTGAAATCCTGTGGCTACCCCACGTATTGTGACATTTGTTGTTGAGTTCAGTGAGCATTAAAGTATAAACTGGCAGTGCTTTTTTGATTCTAGTTGGTTTTTTGTTTCCCTATTCTGCTTGCAGCATTAACCCCACCGCCAAGAATCCTGAAGCAGCAGCGCAAAACGCTGGCCACCGTCGACTTGGAGGCAGAAGGGTGAAGAGGGCAAGTTGCAGCACAGGAGTTTTTCAGTGCTGATGATAGAGAGACAACGGCACCGCAGTTGAATGCCGTCGACCTGGGATACGGACACAGAAAAGATAAGTGTTCTAAGCATACTACCAGTGCTTTGAATAGCGGATAGACTGTACCTGCCAAGAGAAAGATTCTGTTCTGCTCATAATAATAATAATAAAATTTTTGCTTACAATAACTAATGCAGTATTCCTGAAAAAATAAAAAAATATTAAAAAGAGAAAATTTTGAAGACTCGGAAGGTTTTTTCTGGCTGAAGAGAGAGGATCGATAAGATCTGGTCAGGTCTTTCAAAGATTGCTTATCTGAGAGCTCTTTGAGGCCTTTTTCCTTCCAGAACTGAGAAGTTTAATTTTTTAAGTGGGTCTATGTCCTATAGTGGGATAAGGTATTAGCTTTGTTATCTAGCAATTGTTTTCTCCCACTCCCTATTATTAAGTGTGTATAGCAGGCAGATATACATTTTCCTCACAGAAAAATGTCCAAAAGTGTATAATTTAAAAAAATTATATCATTCAAGTCCTTTAGTCGCCTTAAAGAAAACATTCCTAGAGGGAATGTTTCATAAGCGTGACATGGGCGGTGTTATGCAATGAAAATTTTCTGCTCATAACAGATAGCAAAACAATTTGGGAGCGGAAAGAAAAACAACCAGAATCAGACCTGCTTTGAAAGCGCCAAGGGTAAGGAAAAACCTGTCTTTAGACCCACTTTATTTTGCCGAGTGCTTTATTACCTTTGTGTGTTTGCCCCAGTCTGAACCTTTTGACTCTTACATTTCCTGACTTGCCTCCCCTGTCTCACCTCAACTCCTTACCCATGCTTGCTAGCCCCTCCCCATAGCCACACCCATTCCTCATTCTTTATGTGGCCCCACATTCCCAACAATGCACTCACTATCCCCAAACCATCAACACCTCTCATTCTACATCCCTTCCTGCTTCTCTCCTGTCCCTCATTATTCCTCTTTTTGTCCACTCCCAGTTTGTCACTGTGCTCTGTACTGCTGCTGTTTGTGTGACGGCTGTGTGTTGCTCCTGGGAGAGTGTGCTGCTGTTGCTGTGTGTGCGACGACTGTTTGCTGGTAGTGGAACAGTGAGTGCTTACTGCTGCAGCTGTGTACACCTCAGGAGGCTTCTTAGTACTAGCCATCTTAGAATTTGCGCGGGAGCCTCAGGAGATGAAATATCTAGCACCACCAAAGCCTTGTAATAAAGGAGGGAAGCTCCTCACGGTGGAGCACACAAAATGCTGTGGGATCATCCACCTCATCCAGAAGAAGTTCCCTTTCCTACAAATCCTCTGGTAAAATAGAAGGCTTAGAAATGGCCGAAACCACCCCTTCTGAGGGATCCAGGGAAGGAAGAGAGACTGAGTCCAGCCCAGAAAGAAAATCTACTTTCCTCCATTTGGAAAAGGAACTAGAGGGAAGTGAGGAAGAACCATGAACAGCCCCGGCACCGGACCTCTTCAGCAGAGAGGCTTCATGCATTAGCAAAATAAACTTAGGCAAAAGAGTTCAGGTGCAGAAGACCCTGAATCCTCAGGACAGAAGCGCAGCAGCAACTCCAGCGGTAACAAGCGGACCTGGAGTGGCAGCAGCAGAGAAATCACAAAGAGAGCATCCCAAGTTTCCAAAATGGCCAGAAGGTAGAAGGGTAAGATTGCTCCAAGCACGGAAAAATTCTCCCGCACAGGAATCAGAAGGCCCTGCCACTTCCCGTGCTAAACATGAGTCCCCCAAGCCCCGAGAACAACTGGCACACTGCCCCAATGCTACTCTTCACAAACCACAGCGAGAGCAGTACTAAACAAGCTCCGCCACCACAGGAGTAGTAAAAAGCACCAAACCACGATGAAAAGAGGACAGCAATTAAGAATTTAAAAGCTGCAGTACCATAAATCGGGCACTCACCAAACTGCAGATTTCTCTGGACTGTGTAGGCAGCACTGGGAGACAAGCAGCCACAACCCCTTCCCCCCCTTTTATAGAAGCTGCAGCAGCAACTCAATGGATGAAACACCCCTCTCAGCACTAAAACCAATTCCCCCGTAGGGCCAGAACAGCCCCCACTGTTGTATCAGCGATGATTTTATTTTGTGGTATTAACTCCTGTGAAGCAGAAAAGCAAGAATGCAGCAAGAGGGGGGGGGGGGGGGCACCAGGTGTAATTCTAGGCAAGGCACCATGGCCTAAATACCCCTAGGCTCAATTGAGCTAGGAAAATCCAGAACAGGAGCCACAGCTGAGGATGAGTCCAGGAGCTCGAGAGATTCCATCCTCTGCCTGCTGGAGTAGAGACCATTGAACTGTACCTCCTAGAACAGCCAGTATGTTCTCCATCTCCACCATCAAGTATTGTTTCCCTCTAATAGAACAGATGTTGATAAGGCCTATGTGTAAAACATCTCTTGAATTACAGGACAAAAGTAGGGCTGGAGAATGAGGTGAAGGTTTCTTACCCAAGGTGAATTTTGTTGTGAACTGCTTAGTCACAAGATTTGGATCAAGCTGTGGTATATCAAGTGCACAAATTAAGACTGGGGACACTCAAAGTTACATGGAAACATTTAAAACAAATAGGAGGAAATATATTATTTTTGTACTCAACAAATAGTTAAGCTCTGGAACTTGTTAGAGGATGCGATAACAGTGGTTAGCATAATCTGGGTTTAAAAGAGGTTTGGTCAAGGTCCTGGAGGAACAGTCAATAGTCTGCTATTGAGACAGACATGCGGAAGCCACTGCTTGCCCTGAGTTTGGGAACGTGGAGTGTTACTATCTGGATTGGCCATTGCTGGAAACAGATACTGGGCTAGATGGACCATTGATCTAACCCAGAATGGCTATTCTTATGCTCTTAAATTAAAAAAAAAAACATTGTTTGTGGGAGGGGAGCAGGTCTGTAGCTCCAGTGTCAGTTATTGGACTAGGCAGTATGAAGAGGGGAACTAAAAGGCAATTTAGTAGGAGTAATAGCGGTTTTTCCAATGGGAATAAGAGTTAAGTAAAAAAAAGGTTCCTAATAATGCCCACACAAAAGAGCACATCTTGCTCCTTGTGAATGTTCTGTAGTAAGGCCAATCTAGACATTTATATTCCACTTAACCATAAATTGATTGATGGCATCCTCGATCCGCTTCAATCCGGCTTTCGCCCCCTACACTCGACAGAAACAGCACTATCTAAAAGTCTGCAATGACCTGTTCCTTGCCAAATCCAAAGGTCATTACTCCATCCTCATCCTCCTTGACCTATCCACCGCTTTTGACACTGTCAATCACAACTTACTTCTTGCTGCACTATCCTCATTTGGATTCCAGGGCTCTGTCCTCGCTTGGTTCGCCTCTTACCTCTCCCACCGTACCTTCAGGGTACGTTCTCATGGATCTTCCTCCACCCCCATCCCGCTCTCTGTTGGAGTTCCTCAAGGATCTGTCCTTGGACCCCTTCTTTTTTCAATCTACACCTCTTCACTAGGCTCGCTGATCTCATCTCATGGTTTCCAATATCATCTTTATGCTGACAACACCCAGCTTTCTCTCTCCACACCAGACATCACTGCGGAAACCCAGGCCAAAGTATCGGCCTGCTTATCCGACATTGCTGCCTGGATGTCCAATCGCCACCTGAAACTGAACATGGCCAAGACCGAGCTTATTGTCTTTCCACCCAAACCCACTTCTCCTCTCCCTCCACTCTCTATCTCAGTTGATAACACCCTCATCATCCCCGTCTCATCTGCCCGCAACCTCGGAGTCATCTTCGACTCCTCCCTCTCCTTCTCTGCGCATATCCAGCAGAAAGACAAGACCTGTCGCTTTTTTCTTTATAACATCAGCAAAATTTGTCCTTTCCTCTCTGAGCACACCACCCAAACACTCGTCCACTCTCTCATTACCTCTCGCTTTGACTACTGCAACCTACTCCTCTCTGGCCTCCCACTTAGACATCTATCCCCCCTACAATCCATTCAGAACTCTGCTGCATGTCTTATCTTCCGCCAGGACCGATATGCCCATATCACCCCTCTCCTCAAGTCACTTCACTGGCTTCCGATCAGGTACCACATACAGGTCAAGCTTCTCCTACTTCCCTACAAATGCACTCTATCTGCAGCCCCTCCTTACCTCTCTACCCTAATCTCCCCTTACGTTCCTACCCGTAACCTCTGCTCACAGGACAAATCCCTCCACTCAGTTCCCTTCTCCACCACCGCCAACTCAGGCTCCGCCCTTTCTGCCTAGCCTCACCCTATGCTTGGAATAAACTCCCTGAGCCCATATGCCAGCCCCCTCCCTGCCCATCTTCAAATCCCTACTCAAAGCCCACCTCTTCAATGTCGCCTTCGGCACTTAACCATTGTACCTCTATTCAGGAAATCTAGACTGCCCCAACTTGACATTTCGACCATTAGATTGTAAGCTCCTTTGAGCAGGGACTGTCCTTCTTGTTAAATTGTACAGTGCTGCGTAACCCTAGTAGCGCTTTAGAAATGTTAAGTAGTAGTAGTAAGGCCCTACTACTTATTATTATAAATCACTTTTATAGCACTACCAGTTGTACGCAGCGCTTTACAAAACATGAAGAAGAAAGACAGTCCCTGCTCAAAAGAGCTTACAATCTAAATCAGGACAAACAGACAGGACCAAAAAGGATAAGGGAAGGACAGACAGAAGGACACATAAGGATAAGATAAAAGTTACAAGTCAGGAGTCGAAAGCAGAATCAAACAGGTAGGCCTTTAGCTCGGATTTGAAGGCCGCGAGGGATAGAGCTAGACGTAATGGCTCAGGAAGCCTATTCCAGGCATAAGGTGCGGCGAGATAGAAGGAGCGGAGTCTGGAGTTAGCGATGGAGGAGAAAGGTGCAATTAGGAAAGATTTGCCCAGTGAACGGAGTTTTAGGGAAGGAGTGTAGGGAGAGATGAGGGTGGAGAGGTAGTGAGGGGCTGCAGAGTGAATGCACTTATAGGTCAACAAGAGGAGCTTGAATTGTATATGGAAACGGATAGGGTGCCAGTGAAGTGATTTCAGGAGAGGGGTGATATGGGCATAACGACTTTGGCAAAATATTAGTCGTGCGGCAGAGTTTTGAACAGACTGAAGAGGAGAGATGGCTGAGTGGAAGACTTGTGAGAAGCAAGCTGCAGTAGTCTAAGCGAGAGGTGACGAGAGTGTGGATGAGGGTTCTGATAGCGTGTTCAGAAAGGAAAGGGCGAATTCTGGCGATGGTATAAAGGAAGAAACGACAGGTTTTAGCAATCTGTTGAATATGGGCCAAGAAGGAGGGAGGAGTCGAAGATGACCCCAAGGTTGCGAGCAGACGAGACAGGAAGAATGAGCATGTTGTCGACAGAAATAGAGAATGGGGGAAGGGGAGAGGTTGGTTTAGGAGAGAAGATAAGGAGTTCAGTTTTGGACATATTGAGTTTCAGGTGGCGGTGAAACATCCAGGTAGCAATGTCAGAGAGGCAGGCAGATACCTTGGACTGGATTTCTGCCAAGATTGCTGGTGTGGAGAGGTAGATATGGGGGTCATCAGCGTAAAGGTGATACTGAAAGCCGTGTGATGAGATCAAAGCACCAAGGGAGGAAGTATAGATGGAGAAAAGGCCCTAGATCCCTTATTTGCCTACACAGACCCTGCTTGAATACCTTCTACACTTGTCAGAGTCTGGTCTAAAGACCAACTCCGTAGGAGTTCACCTTAGTGCAAGTCGTGCTTATCATCAACGTGTAGAAGGTAAGCCCAACTCTGGACAGCCTTTAGTTCACTTCTTGAGAGGTTTGTTTTTGTCAAAGCCCTCTGTCAAACCTACACCAATGTCATCGAATCTCAGCATTCTCATCCAGCTGCTGATGAAAGCTCCTTTTGAGCCACTGAATTCCTGTCATCTGAAATACTTGCCCTGGAAGGTCGTTTTCTTGGTGACTGTTACTTCATCTCATAGGGTCAGTGAGCTTCAGGCCATAATAGTTGGTGCACATTATACTAAGTTTCATCACAATAGAGTAGTCCTCCACGCGCACTGTAATTTCCTGCTGAAAAGTGGTGTTAGAGTTCCATCTGAACCAGTTTATTCTTCTGCCAACATTCTTTCCCTGACCTCATGGCCGTCCTGGCGAATGCAGCTTGCACACCTTGGATTGCAAGAGAGCTTAGCCTACTACAAGGCCCCACATGCAGTACACCCAGCTTTTTGTTTCTTGTGATCCCAACAGGATGGGGGTCGCAATCAGGAAATACACTGTTTCAGTTTGACTGGCAGATGGAATTTCCTTCATTTTATGCCCAGGCTGGGCAGGTCCTAGAGGGTCATGTCATGGCTCATATGTCACGGCTATGGATGCGTCAGTAGCCCTCTTGAGGTTAGCCTCCATTGAAGAAATTTGCAAAGCTGCAACGTGGACTTCAGTTCACACATTCAAGTCACACTACTGCCTTGAGCAGGATATCCAACGCAAGAGTTGGTTTGGGCAGACGGTGTTGCGGAATCTGTTTGTGGTCTAGAATCCAACTCCACCCTCCTAGGCCCAATTTTATTTTGTTCCAGGCTGCACTCTCATTCCGATTGTATATAGTTTCAGGTTAATCTGTGCTATGTCCTTGCTGTTGTGAGGCCCAGTTAACCAATGTTTGTTTTTGATGAGACTGGATTCGAGGGATTCCCCACTTGTGAGAATATAGAAGCCTGCTTGTCCTCGGAAAAAGCGAAGATACTTACCTGTACAGGTATTCTCCGAGGACAGCAGGCTTCATATTCTCACTATCCCTCCCACCTTCCCTTGGAGTTGTCTCCTTGGTTATTTTTACTTTAGTATTAAACTGAGACCACCATGTTTGCGCGACGGACAGGAAGATACTTGAGCATGTGGGGTGGAGTGCGGCTCGCGCTCCACAAAGCTTTTTTTTTTTTTTACTATGGCAAAAGCCAGACTGGGCAACGTGGATCAGCGTCACCCACTTGTGAGAATATGGAGCCTGCTGTCCTTGGAGAATACCTGCTACAGGTAAGTATCTTCGCTTTACTCTTAAGTTTGCTTTTGAAATTCCCATGTTTGGATTGAGTCTCTTATAGTACTTTGTTGTTTTGCTGGTGAGAGTCCCTGAAAGAGCTCAGTTCAGGACTGTAGTGAGAGAAAGTTCTGTACTGTTAGGAGTCCTGCCCTCTGCAGTTTTGAAAGAAAGGGTCAGACACCACACTACTGCACGGTGTCTGGGAAAAATAAACATCTGTACATCTGGCCTGCTGTTGAGCCTTACAGAACTGCATGTTCAGTCTATGCTGGAGAGCAGAGGCAGAGTTCAAGAACCCCCTGCTGCTACCTCCCTTTCCAGGAATCCTCTGCATTCCCAGTATCAGCTTCCCTGTCCAAGCTGGCGCTGTATCCAGCCCCACCTCTACAATTGGCAGCTCTCTTTGGAATGTTTGGCATGACCGGTTAGCTCAGCTGCAGTCTGCAGATCCTATGGGTCATTTAAGTCCATGCCAGACCTCACAGTCACATAACAGAAACTTTATTTTATTGCCAGATGCATCCCACAGAGTGTGCTGATGCAGCAGCGCCCACTTAAAGGAAGATACTTATGCTTCTTCCTTGATTGTATGTTTCCGGCTATCCAAGTGCTGTGGGTGATAAATCAGATTTGAACTGTGATGAATCACAGATGATATATGCAAAACTTTAAAAGAGAGGGTTTTTCTAAGGTTCCCATACTTATTTGCACTCCATTAGTAAACAAAAGGTGGGATTTAGCAATAGCTACGTGACCAGGACGGATATTTTTACATTGCACTTCACCTTGCCTATCACTAGTACATTGATCGTGGCGGGACAGATAGGCCAGTGCCTGGCAGACTTCTATGGTCTCTGTGTTGATTGTGGCTGGACAGATTTGGATAGACTGGAGTGGGGTTTTGATGGCAACTTTGGAAGTTGAAGAACAAGGCCAGTGCTGGACAGACTTTTATAATCAAGATCAAGTATACATATATCACATCATACCTTATGTTATGAGTTTATCTTGTTCGGCAGACTAGATAGACTGTCATCTACTATGTTAATATGGGGTTTCTATAAAGGCCGTACTGTGGTTGTTTATAGCCTTGTCGGCCACCTTTTCAGTCGTCTCTTGACTTTCATTTTATTTAAGATAGTGAATGTTTATAAATATAGGTAGAAATTCTGAGAATACTGACATGCATAGATGAAACTGATAAGTACACTGACACATTTTCAGCCAAAACGTTTTCTCTCTAATTTGTGTTAAGTTCAACTCAAAATAGACTAAATTATCTGATTTTGCTTATTAATGTAATTATATGCCCTCTGGTTAGCCATTACCTTGTAGCACAGCCATTAAAGGCCTCTGTCTCTTGCCTAGCGTACAGTGCTTGCAGACCTGCCAAATACAACAGCTTGGATCTGATGCATAGAGTCCCCATTGATTAGCAAACTGCTTCTGGCTTGACATTTGCTTCCTAGTTCTATTTTTATTTTGTGAAAGGTCATACTTTTTTCAGAACGTGTGCTGTGGTACTTACCATGAGATAACGGTTCAGTGTAACTTAGTGTTTGTGTGTGCATGTGTGTTTATTTTAATTTGCAGTATATTAAGCTTTCTCAGAGGACGAGCAGGCCATATTCTCAAACGTGGGTGATGTCATCCACGTAGCCTGATGCAGAACACTTAAAAAGTGTAATATAGTTTTAAGACATGTGACCCCTCACTGCGTGAGTGCCTTCCTGCCCACCATGAGAGCGCAGGACCAGCAGTCTTCTCTCATCCATTGTGAGAAGACACTCTATTTCGTGACTCCCTCACGGCATCTGATGCTGTTCTTTATTTTGACGGCTTTTCACATCTTACTAGCGGGATTTTTACCTGTGTTCCTCATTCTTCCCTTTAGGTTTTTTTTTTGTTTGTTTTTTTTTCCATTTTTCTCTTTATAGGTTTAGTTTATTTTTCTACACTTTTAGGCCCTCTTAGGCTTGATCTCCAGTCATGCTCTTGTCCTTGCTTTTTTTTTCTTGGTGCTTTGCCCCTTTCTAGGATCACCATCGAGCCGTTTGACTTGGCTATGTCATCGAATGTTCCCAGTGGCTTTAAGCATTGTGCCCGGTGTATTAGGACTCAGCTGGCTTTTGGAACCCTGTCCAAAACTTCGATGTCGGCATCAACATTGAGCCTTGCACCGGCATGTGGTGCATTGGTCCCTATGGCTGCTGGGCCCTTATCAGACACTCATGTAGATGTTAGCTGAGGAATCAAATTTCCAGATCAACTTCCTGGAGCTGTGGGCAATCTGGAACGCTCTAAAAGCTTTCAGAGATTGGCTGTTCAACCAAACTGTGCTCATTCAAATGGACAATCAGGTTGCAATGTATTACACCAACAGCAGGGGGGTACCAGATCATACCCACTGTGTCAGAAGCCTGTTCAGATGTGACAATGTGCCGTCCAGCATAGGCTAGTTCTCAGGGCCACATAACTGGCGGACAAATCCAACGCCCTGGCAGACTGAGCAGGGTCATGCAACCACAAGAGTGGTTACTCGGTACTAGTGTTATCCGCAAGATATTCTGATCATGGGGCACCCCCCTTGGTGGGTCTCTTTGCTACTCCACTCAATCACATAGTCTCTTGGTACTGTTCCAGGGTCCAGGGCACACTAGTGTTGGATGACTTCTTCTTTCATTGAGGGAACGGTCTTCTGTTTGTGTATCCTCCCAACCCTCTCATGGGGAAGACTTTGCTGAAACTCTGGAAAGACCAGAGGACCACAATTCTGATCACTCCTTATTGGCCCAGGCAGATCTGGTTCCCTCTTCTTCTGGAGTTATCCTCCGAAGAACCTTGGAAAGTGCAGTGTTTTCTGACTCTCTCATCATGTAGAACAAGGGATCTCTTTTGCATACCAACCTCCAGTCCCTGGCCCTCACAGCCTGGATGTTGAGAGCTTAGAATTTGTTTCCCTGCATCTTCCAGAGGGTGTCTTCAAGATCTTTCTGGCTTCCAGGAAAGATTACTCCAAGGGCACCTTAAGGAGGGAGTTAAGGGTGGCAAAGAGACGACAAGGGTTGGAGCTGAGGGAATTAGTCAACTGGATATAATAGTCCTGTTTGGCAAGGAATAGGGAGGCCTGGAAAGAGGAAAGCATGAATTTAAAATGAATGAAATCGGGGTGGGTGCGAGATTTCCTCCAGAGTCCCGCAGCCAATTGGGCACAGGAGTGAAGGTAACGGTTGCAAGGACACAAGATGGCCTTACTCTCACACCAGATGGCAAACCTCCGCGATTTAAAAAGAGTAAAGATCTCTTAGTTGAATCTTTCCTGGAAGCCAGCAAGACCCAGGAGACACCCTCAGAAAGATCCAAGGAAGCAAATTCTAGGCTCTCAACATCCAAGCTGTGAGAGCCAGAGACTGGAGATTGGGATGTAGAAGTGACCCCTCGTTCTGCTTGATGAGGGTTGGAAAACACTCCAATCTTCATGGTTCTTTGTAGATAATTCCAGAAGAGGAGGGAACCAAATCTGCAGCAGTGAGTACGGTGCTATCAGAATCACAGTTCTGTGGTCTTGCTTGAGTTTCAACAAAGTTTTTGCCCTAGAGGTATCAGAGAACATGAATACAGAAGACCTGTTCCCCAACTGAGGAGGAAGGCATTTGATGCTAGTCTGTCAAGGGCCTGAAGCCTGAAACAGAACTGCGGGACCTTGTGGTGATCGGAGTGGCAAAAAGATCTACCAAGGGGATGCCCCATGCTCGGAAGTTCTTGCGGTCTATGCCCATATCGAGAAACCACTTATGCAATTGCATTACCCTGCTCAGCTTGTCGTCCATGGTATTGTTGCGCCCACCAGATAAGTGGCTCAAAGAAACATGCTGTGTTGAGTCCAATGCCACATCTGGACAGCCTCCTGACACAGAGGGCGTGATCTGGTGCCCCGCTGATTCTTGGGGTAATACATTGCAAACTGATTGACATGAGCTCCCCATCCCAGAAGAGATGAGTCTGTCATCAGCACTTTTTGTGGAATGGAAGTCCGAGTCAAATTGGACCAAATTGTCCACCACTGAAGAGAGCACGCAAGCTTTGGGGACACTTGGATGGCATATTCTAGGCTCCCTGTAGCTTGATACTACTGAGAAGCCTGGGTCCAATGAGCTGATCTAATGTGAAGACATGTCATGGGTGTAACGTACACTGTGGAAGCCATGTGACCCAGCAATCTCAACATCGGCTGAGCTGTGATCTGCTGAAAGGCATGAACCTTGAATGTCAGCAAGACATCCGGGAAGTAGGCTCGAACCCTTTGTGTGTTGAGCGGGGCTCCTATGAACTCCAATCGCTGGACAGGGTGTAGATGGGTTGTGGAGTAGTTAAAACAAATCCTAGTAGCTCTAGCATCCAAATAGTCATCTACATGGACTCTGAGCACCGTGCTCTGAGGTGCTCTTTACCAGTCAATCATCGACATATGGGAACACACGGAGCCCCAGTCTGCATAGCAATACTGAAACTACAACTAGACACGAGGCAAAAAGGCAACATACAATACTGAAAGTGATGTGTTTCCAGCCGAAATCGAAGATACTTCCAGAGGGCTGGAAGTATTGGGATGAGAGTATATGGATCCTTTAAGTTCGGAGAGCATAGCCAAACATTTTTCTGAATCACTGGGAATAGAATCCCTGCTCTTCTTCCCCTGTTGGAACAGGTTCAACTGAAAGGCCTTTAGAAGGGTGAAGAGTTCCTCTGCAAGTACCTGCTTGTGCTGAGAACTGAATGAAAGAGCTTTTGGCGGGCAATCTGGAGGTTTCAAATGTCAATTGAGGGTGTAACCGAAATGGACTAGTTGAAGAACCCACTGGTCGGAGATTAAAGAGGCCACATTAGGTGAAAAAAAAACTTTTTTTGCATCCCCCCAACCAGCAGGTCGTCCAGGATGGAAAGTTTAACTGCGACTATGCTCTGCTGGAGACAAAAAAAAAAATTCCTCGCCCCTTGCTTTGACTGGGGAGCAGCAGGGGCCTTAGGCGGACTGTTGACATGAACAAGTGTGCCGAGGCTAAGTCTGAGTAGGATGGCGAGCCAGAGTGTACCGCTCCTGGGCTAGCTGAGGAGGTAGGT
The DNA here is from genome assembly GCF_901765095.1 of Microcaecilia unicolor. Classification (NCBI taxonomy): domain Eukaryota; kingdom Metazoa; phylum Chordata; class Amphibia; order Gymnophiona; family Siphonopidae; genus Microcaecilia; species Microcaecilia unicolor. The sequence goes on along the minus strand of NC_044031.1, from coordinate 585,720,040 downwards.
GCAAAAGGAACCCAGCGGGAGAGAGAAGAAATTGTATCAGTATGCTTCTTGATTTGGTCATTGACCTGCTCAACCTTCTCTCCAAAAAGGTTATCTTCCTAGCAAGAAGCACCCACCAACCGCTGCTAAACAGAGTGTTCCAAGTCAGAAACACTTAGGTGGCGGTGAAACATCCAGGTAGCAATGTCAGAGAGGCAGGCAGATACCTTGGACTGGATTTCTGCCAAGATTGCTGGTATGGAGAGGTAGATATGGGATTAATCAGCGTAAAGGTGATACTGAAAGCCATGTGATGAGATCAAAGCACCAAGGGAGGAAGCACCAAGCATCTGAAATACTTGCCCTGGAAGGTCGTTTTCTTGGTGACTGTTACTTCATCTCATAGGGTCAGTGAGCTTCAGGCCATAAAAGTTCACACATCACTTGGAACACAAGGGAAAGGTATATAGCATAGGGGGTGAAGTACTTGTCTGTGCAAACAAGAGCGAAACCTGGGGGCGACTGTGTCCGATGATCTCAAAGTGGCCAAACAGGTAGACAAGGCGATGGTAAAAGCCAGAAGGATGCTCAAGTGTACAGGGAGTGGAATGGTCAGCAAGACAAAAAAAAAAAAAGGTGCTAGTGCCCTTGTATAAATCTCTGGTAAGGCCCCATCTAGAATATTGTATACAATTCTGGAGACCGCACGTACGAAAAAATATAAACAGGATGGAGTCGGCCAGAGGACGACTTTACTAAAATGGGGGAATACCTGAGGAAGGAGCTGATGGGCTGGAAGTACAAGAAGTGGAAGGACAGTGGTCCAGGCTGAAAGAAGCTATAAATAGGGCTACAAACCTTTATGTAAGGAAAGTAAATAAAAGCAAGAGAAAAAGGAAACCGATATGGTTCTCCAAGCAAGTGGCTGAGAAAATAAAGGCTAAAGAGTTGGCGTTCCAGAAATACACAAAAACTCAAGAACAGGAACACGGGAAGGAATACCGGAGGAAACTGAAAGAAGCCAAGAGAGAGATACGTCTGGCAAAAGCGCAAGCGGAAGAACAAATGGCTAGAAATGTAAGGAGGGGTGACAAAAGTTTCTTCAGGTATATTAGTGAAAGGAGAATGACTAAAAAGGGAATTGTGAGACTAAAAGATACTGCGAACTGCTATGTAGATAGTGATGAAGGAAAAGCAAATTTGCTAAATAGATACTTTTGTTCTGTTTTCACAGAAGAAAATCCTGGAGCAGGACCGCGATGGACTGGAAAAAGTACAAATGATAGTGGAGTGGATACAGCATCATTTACAGAAGAGAGTGTGTATGAACAACTTGTAAAGCTAAAGGTGGACAAAGCCATGGGACCGGACGGGATCCACCCCAGGATATTAAGGGAGCTCAGAGAGGTCCTGGCGGGTCCTCTTAAAGATTTGTTTAATAAATCCTTGGAGACGGGAGATGTTCCGAGGGATTGGAGAACGGCGGAGGTGGTCCCTCTTCACAAAAGTGGTGATAGGGAAGTAGCTGGAAACTACAGGCCGGTAAGCCTCACTTTGGTTATTGGAAAAATAATGGAAGCGATGCTGAAGGAAAGGATAGTGAATTTCCTGGAAACCAATAAGTTGCAAGATCCCAGACAACATGGTTTTACCAAAGGGAAATCATGCCAAACGAATCTCATTGAGTTTTTTTGATTGGGTGACAGGAGAATTGAATCAGGGACGAGCTATGGACGTAATCTACTTAGATTTCAGCAAAGCTTTTGACACAGTTCCCCACAGGAGGCTTTTAAATAAACTGGATGGGCTGAAGATAGGACCTAAAGTGGTGAACTGGATTAGGAACTGGTTGACGGACAGACGCCAGAGGGTGGTGGTGAATGGAGTTAGCTCGGAGGAAAGAAAGGTGAGTAGTGGAGTGCCTCAAGGATCGGTGCTGGGGCCGATTCTGTTCAATATATTTGTGAGTGACCTTGCCGAAGGGTTAGAAGGTAAAGTTTGCCTATTTGCGGATGATACTAAGATCTGTAACAGAGTGGACACCCCGGAGGGAGTGGAAAACATGAAAAAGGATTTGAAGAAGCTAGAACAATGGTTTAAGGTCTGGCAATTAAAATTCAATGCGAAGAAATGCAAAGTGATGCACTTAGGGAATAGAAATCCACGGGAGACGTATGTGTTAGGTGGCGAGAGTCTGATAGGTTCAGACGGGGAGAGGGACCTTGGGGTGATAGTATCTAAGGATTTGAAGGTGACGAAACAGTGTGACAAGGCAGTGGCTGTATCTAGAAGGTTGTTGGGCTGTATAGAGAGAGGTGTGACCAGCAGAAGAAAGGGGGTGTTGATGCCTCTGTGTAAGTCGTTGGTGAGGCCCCATCTAGAGTATTGTGTTCAGTTTTGGAGGCCATATCTTGCTAAGGATGTAAAAAGAATCGAAGCGGTGCAAAGAAAAGCTACGAGAATGGTATGGGATTTGCGTAACAAGACGTATGAGGAGAGACTTGCTGACCTGAACATGTATACCCTGGGGGAAAGGAGAAACAGGGGTGATATGATACAGACGTTCAAATATTTGAAAGGTATTAATCCGCAAACGAGCCTTTTCCGGAGATACGAAGGCGGTAGAACGAGAGGATATGAAATGAGATTGAAGGGGGGCAGACTCAAGAAAAATGTCAGGAAGTATTTCTTCACGGAGAGAGTGGTGGATGCTTGGAATGCCCTCCCGCGGGAGGTGGTGGAGAGGAAAACGGTAACGGAATTCAAACACGCGTGGGATAAACATAAAGGAATCCTGTTCAGAAGGAAAGGATCCTCAGGAGCTTAACCGAGATTGGATAGCAGAGCCGGTAGTGGGAGGCGGGGCTGGAGGTTGGGAGGCGGGGATAGTGCGGAGCAGACTTATACGGTCTGTGCCAGAGCGAGTGGTGGGTGGCGGGACTGGAGGTTGGGAGGCAGGGATAGCGCTGGGCAGACTTATACGGTCTGTGCCAGAGCCGGTGGTGGGAGGCGGGGATAGTGCTGGGCAGACTTATACGGTCTGTGCCCTGAAGAGCACAGGTACAAATCAAAGTAGGGTATACACAAAAGTAGCACACATGAGTTGTCTTGTTGGGCAGACTGGATGGACCGTGCAGGTCTTTTTCTGCCATCATCTACTATGTTACTATGTTACAACACTGGTCAGCTAGTCTCTTTCATAAAGAATACGAGGACAGACTTAAGGCTCTCAATATGTATACTCGAAGAAAGATGGGAGAGAGGGGATAGGATAGCGACATTTAAATACCTCTATGGAATTAATGTACAGGAGGTAAACCTCTTTCAGATGAAAGAAAACTCTGAAATGAGAGGGCATAAGACGAAGTTAAGAGGTTATAGGCTCAGGAGTAATCTAAGGAAATACTTTTTCATGGAAAGGGTGGAGATGAGGACAGGCACGTCGGATCTCAGAGAAAGGAGACAGTGGTTGTTGTGGATGGGCAAACTGGATGGGCCATTTGGCTCTTATCTGCCATCATGTTTCTATGGTCTAGTCCCTACTGCAAGAAACCCTCCAAGGAGGCACAGAAACCATCCCGCACACTAGGTTTCAAAAATCTTATACACTGTCATAAGCCAGAGATTTGGAAGACTTACTACTACTACTACTAAACATTTCTAGAGCGCTACTAAGGTTATGCAGCGCTGTACAGTTTAACAAAGAAGAACAGTCCCTGCTCAAAGAAGCTTACAATCTAAAGGACGAAATGTCAAGTTGGGGCAGCCTAGATTTCTTGAATAGAGGTATAGTGGTTAGGTGCCGAAGGCAACATTGAAGAGGTGGGCTTTGAGTAAGGATGTGAAGATGGGCAGGGAGGGGGCCTGGCGTATGGTCTCAGGGAGTTTATTCCAAGCATGGGGTGAGGCGAGGCAGAAACGGCGGAGCCTGGAGTTGGCGGTGGTGGAGAAGGGTACTGAAAGGAGGAATTTGTCTTGAGAGCGGAGGTTACGGGTAGGAACGTAAGGGGAGATGAGGGTAGAGAGGTAAGGAGGGGCTGCAGATCGAGTGCATTTGTAGGTTAGTAGGAGAAGCTTGAACTGTATGCGGTACTTGATCTGAAGCCAGTGAAGTAATTTGAGGAGAGGGGTGATATGAGTATATCCAAGATAAGACGTGCAGCAGAATTCTGAACGGACTGAAGGGGGGATAGATGGCAAAGTGGGAGGCCAGTGAGGAGTAGGTTGCAGTAGTCAAGGCGAGAGGTAATGAGAGAGTGGATGAGTGTTCGGGTGGTGTGCTCAGAGAGGAAAGGGCGAATTTTGCTAATGTTATAGAGGAAGAAGTGACAGGTCTTGGCTATCTGCTGGATATGCGCAGAGGAGAGGGAGGATTGAAGATGACTCAGAGGTTGCGGGCAGATGAGACGGGGACGATGAGGGTATTATCAACTGAGATAGAGAGTGGAGGGAAAGAAGTGGGTTTAGGTGAGAAGACAATAAGCTCGGTCTTGGCCATGTTCAGTTTCAGGTGGCGGTTGGACATCCAGGCAGCAATGTCGGATAAGCAGGCCGATACTTTGGCCTGGGTTTCCGCAGTGATGTCTGGTGTGGAGAGATAAAGCTGGGTGTCGTCAGCATAAAGATGATATTGGAAACCATGGGATGAGATCAGGGATCCCAGGGAAGAGGTGTAGATTGAAAAAAGAAGGGGTCCAAGGACAGATCCCTGAGGAACTCCAACAGAGAGCGAGATGGGGGTGGAGGAAGAGCCATGAGAATGTACTCTGAAGGTGCGGTGGGAGAGATAAGAGGAGAACCAGAAGAGGACAGAGCCCTGGAACCCAAATGAGGACAGTGTGGCAAGAAGTAAATTGTGATTGACAGCGTCAAAAGCGGCGGATAGGTCGAGGAGGATGAGGATGGAGTAGTGACCTTTGGATTTGGCAAGGAACAGGTCACTGCAGACTTTAGATAGTGCCGTTTCTGTCGAGTGTAGGGGGCGAAAGCCGGATTGAAGTGGATCGAGGATGGCATAAGAGGAGAGAAAATCAAGGCAACGGCTGTGAACGGCGGCGCGTTCAAGTATCTTGGAGAGGAAGGGTAGGAGGGAAATGGGGCGGTAATTGGAGGGACAGGTGATGGTTTTTTGAGGAGTGGTGTGACTACAGCATGCTTGAAGGTGTCAGGGACAGACTTCCAAGAGTGGAGCAGCACAGAAACCACTATGGGAGAAAAATCATGCTTCTCTAAGTGCTTCCTTACAATGGTCAGACAGTAAGCCAGAAGGGATCAGTATCTTCCATTTCTATTGGCCCTTGCCTTTAAAGGCCCTGACCTCTGGGCAATGTGAGGGGGTTGCCCTCCAAGAGGCTCACAACATCTGCATATCACAGCCAGCAAGGCCAATCCAGAATTACTAACAAGACCGGATGAGGACGATGCGCAATCTGGCGCAAGAGACGAACTATCAAAGGCCAAAGAATGAAGAGAGAGGGTTTCCTCCATTAGCCAAGGGTGAATTAAAGCATCTATCCCCAGAGTGGCAGTTCCTTCTGATGACTAAGAACGCTTTCTTTTCGCATTGGCTATGAAAGACATCAGATCAAACTGCGGAGGGTCCCAGTGGTCCAGGATGAGCTGAAAGGCCTGCTGCCCCAACTCCTACTCCCCTAGATCCAGGAGAGAATGACTCAAAAGTCCACTTGTACATTGTCCTTGCCCACAATATGGACCGCTGTGAGGGTCTGCAGGTGTTTCCACCCACCGACAGAGGCATGCTGCTTCCAAGGCCACCGCCCGACTCCTGGTACCTCCCTGTTTGTTGATGTCAGATAATGCCACTACAGTGGCTCACATCATCCTGACCGCCTTCCCCTGAAGAAGAAGCAGGCATTTCAACAGGGCCAGGTGAACTGCCCAGGTCTCCAGACGATCGATGGGCCAAGTCACCCCCTGTGTGATCCCAATGCCTTGGAGTAAGGAGAAGAGGTAGCTGTGGCAGCCCCCTCCCCCCAGACCTGTTTCTGAAGTCAGATAAGCAGATGTGCTGATCTGCAGCATCTGCTTGCAGGCATGCCCAGCCACATGGCCAACACTTGTAGGCTTGCCTTGCCACTGGAGCCAAATTGGCTTACCACAGCGTAAAACCCTCCAACCTTCTTCAGAGTGGCAAGGCTCAACAGCTTCCATCAGAGCACTGTCAGTATCAGGTTTCTCCAACATTACTACCTGGACAAAAAAAGAGCCTGTCCCTGGCCCCTTCAACAAACACCTGAGATTTCAGGTTCTGGCTTTCCCTTCATTAGCAATCCTGCTTACCAGCCCTTGACAGAGATGATAGCCTTCACCAGCACAACCTCTAGCTTTAGAACTGGTGTCAAACCTCGGTCTTCGAGGTCCACAATCCAGATTTTCAGGATTTCCCCAATGAATATGCATAAGATCCATTTGCATGCACTGCTTCCATTGTATGCAAACAGATCTCATGCATATTCATTGTGGAAATCCTAAAAACCCAATCTGGCAAGGGCCGAGGTTGGCCACTCCTGCTTTAAAACCTCAGCTTTAAACTATGCTGCTGCTGTTCTTCTCCATGAAAGGAACTGTGCTTGTCAGCTAAATCTACAGGCAGGCTCCTCAATGTAACGCAGCACCGCCTTCACCATAAAAGTCCTTCAAGACTCTCTTCTCACAGATTTGCCCCAAAGGTTCAAGAAACATCTTTTCAAACTGGCACAGTTCAGGCTTAATTAACCTAACCAGGCTCTCTCTCTCTCTCTCTCTCTCTCAAAGCCACTAATTAGCTCCAAACAATCAAAATAAACTCACCAGGCTCCAGACGATTAATCTAACCAGATTAGCCCTTTTCTAAACTCTGCCACACTACCACTTTTTCCAGGCACCCTCACAGTTTTTTCACATCATAGCCTGATGTTTAATAAACGTAAAACTGCCTAAAAAAAAAAAAACCAAACAAAAAAAACCTGCACACACAGCCTTCTCAGACCAAATCCAGGTACTCACCATCTGAACTCCACTATTTCTTAAGTGTTAGACCCAAAAGAACCCCCTTCAACATCCACTCACGCAGCAGCAGCAGCATCTCTCTCAAGCGCTTACAACACTCACAGAGACAGTAAACTTCTACCATCACTCTCATGCCCGATCAAATAAAACACCTTGAATAAGGCTCTTTTAGCCACTTGCAGTCAAATTCATAACCAAACTTCCAAAATGTTCCCCAGTGTCCCCTTAGTCACTCACTTCCTCATACATGCAGAAAAACTGCTTTTAAAATCAGTGCACGCCTCCATTGTGGAAAAACACTTCCCAGAAATGCTGACAGCCTCACAAACCACTGCCCAAAATGTTCTCAGCCTAATTCTCACACATCTTTATCACCATCAGCAGCGCAGCCCTTCTGCAGTGCGCTTTCACACATGCTGCCAACTTCCACGATTTGCAGCTCTACTGCTCTGGTCATCACCCCCCCTTTGAACTTTCAAATACCTTGCAGGGTCTCCCTGGAAACACTGGCTCACTCAGTCTCCCGCAGCCTTTTTGCACTCCCAGGGCCCTGCTGTAATACCAGGCATGCTCCCGCCTGGTACCAGCCCACTTTAACTCTTCCCTGCGTATATGCAGCTGACCTTCTGCTCCCCCCCCCCCCCCTCCAGTCGGCCCATGGCACAGATGGGTACCAAAGTCACCAGAGCCTAAAAGCAGGCTGCTTCTTCCCTTCAATGGGCCGCACCTGCAGCTCACACAGTGCTCTTGCCACGAGCACTTCCAGGTTCTTGGCAGGACCCATGGCTCCACCCCTTCTGCCTCAACATGCTGCCTAGAGTTTTGCAGAATTAACAGGAGCCCAACAGCAACTGTCCATCAAATCCTCATTCACCCGGGACAGCAGCTCTGGGTGGGCAATTTTTTTTTTCCCGATGAAAGGAAATTAAGAGGTATAACTAAATATTTGAAGCGGGGGAGTCAGAGAAACTAAACAAATTCTCTGTAACCTTGGAGGATGTAATGGGTCAGTTCAGCAAGCTGAAGAGTAGTAAATCACCGGGACCTGATGGTATTCATCCCAGAGTATTAATAGAACTAAAAAATGAACTTGCGGAGCTACTGTTAGAAATATGCAATCTGTCCCTAAAATCGAGTGTAGTACCGGAAGACTGGAGGGTAGCCAATGTTACTCCGATTTTTAAGAAGGGTTCCAGAGGAGATCCGGGAAATTATAGACCGGTGAGTCTGACGTCGGTGCCGGGCAAGATGGTGGAGGCTATTATTAAGAATAAAATTGCAGAGCATATACAAAAACATGGACTGATGAGACAAAGTCAGCACGGATTTAGTGAAGGGAAGTCTTGCCTCACCAATCTAATGCATTTTTTGAGGGGGTAAGCAAACATGTGGACAATGGGGAGCCGGTTGATATTGTATATCTGGATTTTCAGAAGGCGTTTGACAAAGTGCCGCACGAAAGACTCCTGAAGAAATTGCAGAGTCATGGAATCGGAGGTAGGGTATTATTATGGATTAAGAACTGGTTGAAAGATAGGAAGCAGAGAGTAGGATTGCGTGGCCAGTATTCTCAGTGGAGGAGGGTAGTTAGTGGGGTCCCGCAGGGGTCTGTGCTGGGTCCGTTGCTTTTTAATGTATTTATAAATGACCTAGAGATGGGAATAACTAGTGAGGTAATTAAATTCGCCGATGACACAAAATTATTCAGGGTCGTCAAGTCGCAGGAGGAATGTGAACGATTACAGGAGGACCTTGCGAGACTGGGAGAATGGGCGTGCAAGTGGCAGATGAAGTTCAATGTTGACAAGTGCAAAGTGATGCATGTGGGTAAGAGGAACCCGAATTATAGCTACGTCTTGCAAGGTTCCGCGTTAGGAGTTACGGATCAAGAAAGGGATCTGGGTGTCGTCGTCGATGATACGCTGAAACCTTCTGCTCAGTGTGCTGCTGCGGCTAGGAAAGCGAATAGAATGTTGGGTGTTATTAGGAAGGGTATGGAGTCCAGGTGCGCGGATGTTATAATGCCGTTGTATCGCTCCATGGTGCGACCGCACCTGGAATATTGTGTTCAGTACTGGTCTCCGTATCTCAAAAAGATATAGTAGAATTGGAAAAGGTACAGCGAAGGGCGACGAAAATGATAGTGGGGATGGGACGACTTTCCTATGAAGAGAGGCTGAGAAGGCTAGGGCTTTTCAGCTTGGAGAAGAGACGGCTGAGGGGAGATATGATAGAAGTGTATAAAATAATGAGTGGAATGGATCGGGTGGATGTGAAGCGACTGTTCACGCTATCCAAAAATACTAGGACTAGAGGGCATGAGTTGAAGCTACAGTGTGGTAAATTTAAAACGAATCGGAGAAAATTTTTCTTCACCCAACGTGTAATTAGACTCTGGAATTCGTTGCCGGAGAACGTGGTACGGGCGGTTAGCTTGACGGAGTTTAAAAAGGGGTTAGATAGATTCCTAAAGGACAAGTCCATAGACCGCTATTAAATGGACTTGGAAAAATTCCGCATTTTTAGGTATAACTTGTCTGGAATGTTTTTACGTTTGGGGAGCGTGCCAGGTGCCCTTGACCTGGATTGGCCACTGTCGGTGACAGGATGCTGGGCTAGATGGACCTTTGGTCTTTCCCAGTATGGCACTACTTATGTACTTCAGATAAATCCCAATTTCATTTTATCCTGAGGCAATACCAGTGAAGCTTTCCTCCCTTCAGCAGCAGATTCTGTCATAGCACTTCTTCTAGCACCATCAGTAACAAAGCAGTGTGTACTTAAATCATAAAATAGAAGATATTTTAAAAGTTATTGGGATCCTTTTGGTAGAAAAAGATGCAATACAAATATCTGCTATCAATAGAAGTCTTGGAGCCAGACATGTCCAAATCAAATTCTGCACACTGCCAATAGGCATCAGCAGAACCGTTTTGAAGGCTTTCAAAGTAACTTTCTCTCTCTCTCTCTCTCTTTCCTTCATTTTTGGGCCAAGGACCATATAATCCAAAAGTCACTTTGTGACACTTTCTACAGAAAGTACTGCTTCTCCACTGATTAAGACTCTCATATAGAAAAAGTCTAATATAACTGACTTCTATTTTTGCTGCTTCTTTCAGAAACTAGAATTTCAGATAAAACTTGAATAGCTCTGCAGTTTTCAGGTTCCTTCTCTTTAGTCATATTATATCTACTCAAATAACCCTCTATAGATGGAAGCAGGATAGAGTGTAGTCTCAAATGAATAAATTAAAGTCAAAAAGGTGGTCCTGACTGCTACAAGAAGACTATTTATTTTTTGTAAAAACTAGTTAATATTCACTTCCCTGTTCGTCCTGCATCAGTGGGACAAGATTTGAATGGTGTTCTTAAGCAACTGAAAGAGATTAGAGAGATCATTCAGGCTTCATCAACTGCTCTGCCCAGTCAAGGAGCAGCTACACAGCACTGCAACCACACAGTTTTTGCAGGATAACTCAAACCGCTTGTTCCCCTAACAACTTATGAACCTCTTTGCATTTAACTTGAGCAATGGCAAAATCTGCCTATTCCCTTCTGATTTTGTCCATTTTTATTGTTCCCTCCCCCCTTAACTATAACCAGTCTAAAGTGTGTATGAGCAATATGGCTCTCATTTTTAATCCATTGCCAGTGAATTGTGCATTGTTATTAATTGGTCGAGTCAAATTCAGCCACCACAAACAGCATCTGGATGAAATATGTGTTAAGGTTTAAATAAGTGATCAGTTTCTTACATGCTTTTATTTCTAGTAAATTCCCTTAACACTTTGTTTTACATTCTTCGTGCCCTAGAGAGAGAGCTTGAGTAAGAAGAAATCTAACTGAAGCTAAATACAATAGATGCACTGAAGTGAGCAGGATGTTATGCGTGAAGTCTGAGGTAATATGTGATAATATCTATCCATGTTTATATTGACGGAGAAATTCACGGTCAGCTTTGGAGACCCAGGTTCACATTATCATCCTGCTGTTTGCCATGTGGCCATGGTCAGGCCATTTGAGCTGCCCCTGCTCACACCTGGACTGGCAATCCATAAAGGCAGAGACCTTGAGTCTACCACATTTATCTTATATATATTGATACTGCTATAGAAATAACACTTTTTCTGCACAGCTTTTAATATTTTGAAAAGCAGATGAACTTTAGAGCCAAGGTTTGTGTTAGCCACCCATTAGACATCCTTCTACAGGATTTCTGAGAATTCATAAGCATCTGGTGCTAAGTAAAAGAACAAGTTTTCTGTTCAAAAAGACTTATTTATATAACACTAGTAAAAAAGCCCCGTTTCTGATGCAAATGAAACGGGGGCTAGCAATGTTTTCTTCTGTGTGCATGTGGGAGTGTGTGTGTCCCTGCCCTCTGGCCTCTCTCCCCTCCCCCCTCTGAGTCCTTCACTGTTAGAGCCAGCGATTTGATTTCGTGCTCTGCTGTTTTCCTTCACTGACTGTGTTACAGAGAGGGCGGGGCAGACACTCATAGAGAAACCGGATATCTCGCCCCCTTCACACTTCCGGCTGGAGGCTTCATAGAACGTTGGTGTTGCTTTTTATATAGAGAGATATCCCTGCTACCCACATATAGCCTGACGGGTTTCTGGCGTGACCTCCATCCACTCCATAAACACAGCAATAAGGTGTTCAAATTGATATTAATGTTAGCATCATTAGTATGATCCTGGTTGGTGTCTATAATTGGCTGCTGTATGGGATTTTTAGTTCATAAAGCATGGGTCATTTGTTGTATATCTTGCTCTATTTTAAATGGGGTTTTTTTTGTAACTTATTTTACTGTTAGTTACAACGTAAGAACATAAGCACTGCCATACTGGACAGCCATCAAGCCTATAATCCTGTTTCCAACAGTAGCCAATCCAGATTACAAGTACCTGGCAAGATACCCAAAAAATACAATACATCTTATGCTGCTTATCCTAGAAATAAGCAGTGGATTTTCCCCAAGTCTATCTTAACAATGGCTTATGGACTTTTCTTTTATGAAGTTATCCAAACCTTTTTTTAAACCCCACTAAGCTAACTGTTTTTATCACATTCTCTGGCAACAAATTCCAGAGTTTAATTACACGTTGAGTGAAGAAATATTCTCTTTGGTTCATTTTAAATGTACTACTTTGTAGCTTCATTGTATGCCCCCTAGTCCTAGTATTTTCGGAAAGAGTAAACAAGCGATTCACATCTATCCATTCCACTCCACTTTACAGACCTCTATCATATGTCTTTTCTCCAAGCTGAAGAGCCCTAGCCGCTTTAGCCTTTCCTCATAGGAAAGTCATCCCATCCCCTTTATCATGTCGCCCTTCTCTGTACCTTTTTTTAATTCCACTATATCTTTTTTGAGATGCAGCGACCAGAATTGCACACAGTATTCAAGGTGCGGTCGCACCATGGAACAATACAAAGGCATTATGTCCTCATTTTTGTTTTCCATTCCTTTCCTAATAATACCTAACATTCTATTTGCAGTGCACTGTAAAGGGGACCAAGGCCTATATCCCACTCTGTTACACTTGTGATGAAAAGAGTGAGCCCTCCAAAAACCTACTGTACCCACATATAGGTGACACTTGCAGTCATAAGGGTTATCGTAGTGGTGTACAATTGGGTACGGTAGGTGTTTGGTGGGCTCACACTTATCACCACAAGTGTAACAGTCCCCTTCTCTACAGTGCACTGCAACGACCAGTAGGCTAATTCAGGGACCTACTTGCTGCTCTAACAGGACTGGCCACAACATCTGAAGCTGTCAGAGGCTGGTATATACTGTTTCTTCTACATTTTTAGGGGGTGAGGGGGGGTCACTGGAGGAGTAAGGAGGGGGGGTCATGCCTTAATCACCCCAGTGGTCATTTGAGGCACCTTTTTGTGACTTAGTTGTTACTAAAAGAGGTCTAGCCCAAAACATATAGGTTTTAGCTTTGGGCGTTTTTGCTTTGTTCTATTATGGCAGAGAAACATCCAAGCATTAGGAACGCCCAAATCCCACCTCCAACCCCCCCCCCCCCCCCCCCTTGTGATTTGGACACACTGCAGATGAACTGCATAGAAAAACATCTAAACACTGTTTCAAAAATAATGATTTAGACATTTTTGCAAGAAAAACATTCATCTGAGATTTTGTGCCTTTTTTGGATATTTTTCTGTTTCAAAAATGAGCCCCTAAATCTGTTAAACATGCTAATTCCTCATTTATGTATCACGTGGTTTTGATTTGGAATTCCCTTCCAGAAAAAATTAGATGTTTAACAGATTATCGGTCATTTAGATAGATGGTTTATTGGATTAATGGTTAACTATTCTGTAGATACATTATGCTAATTCCTTGTCAGTATTATTCTATATTTCCTGGGATGTCCCCAGTTCTTTTTTGTGACCAGCTTTGAGCTGTGTAGGTTAGCTGTGGGCTATAAGAATTGAAAGTACGTAAGAAAGCAAGCTGCAGCGGAACCTGGGAGAAAGCACTCAAACACGCTGCATGGAAAGCAAGGGAGTGGAGGAGACCCACACTCCTTCTGGCAGGGCCCTGCTAAGCACCTCACCCAGTGCTTGCTTTTAAGCAAGACTGGGGGCAGACAGTAGCACTCTGTGCTCAAACAGGTCCAGTCCATGGATCAGGGAAGGGAACCTGGGAGCCAGTCACTAGGCTTGACAAGGTTACGAGGCAAAGATCTGCACTGCTGAGAGCTAGGCCAGGGACCAGGAGCACCAGCCTGAACAACCGACCATCTGCTGGAGGTAGAAACATCCTGGAGTTTTCCCAATGAGCACCAGCAGGTTACATCAGTGATGCCACTGGGAAAGATCAGTTTCTCTACTTCCATCTACTTGTGGGAAGGGATAACACCTGCTTGTCCAGGATGGTATGGTGGTATGTCATAGACGCTAAAGAAATAGGTAATTTCAGTGTATTTTTTATATTATTATTCTGCTTACATAGAAAAATGAAGGAAGATAAAGACCATATGGCCTATCCAGTCTGCCTAGCCATGCTATCTACCACCCCTTCCACTCCCCTAGAGATCCTATGTACTTGAACCAAGCTTTCTTGAATTCAGATACAGTTTTCCTCTTCACTACCTCCATTGGGAGGCCATTCCATAAAATTACCACCCTTTCAGTGAAGAAGTATTTTCTCAGGGTACTTCCTGAGTGCATCCCCTTTTACCTTCATTCTATGCCTCCTTTCGATTGAAAGAGACTTGCCTCCTGTGCTTTTCTGCCACAGAGTTATTTAACATTTCTATCATATCACCCCTCTCCTACCTTTCTTTCAAAGTATACATATTAACATCTTTACAAATGCAACAAATAAATAAGTCTGTCCCCTTACGCTTCATGACGAAGAAGACCACTGATCATTTTAGTAACCACCCTCTGGACAGACTCCATCTTGTTTATATCCATTTGAAGGATCTGCAGCAGGGCCCATTTTATTCCTATGGGCCCTGCCGCAGATAACTTGAGCTAATCTTTAGTAAAAGGCCCCCTAAATGAGGTCTCACCGGAGTCTTATAGACGGGCATCATCACCTCCTTTTTCCTACTGGCTATGGCTCTCCCTATGCACCCAAATGTCCTAACTTCCACCATCGCTTTTTCTATCTGATTACCATAATTAGTGGCTGGTTAGAGTGGGATGAAAATAATGATGTAGTCGTTAATATGGAATTGAAACAACATTTGAGTTAAAGTACTTGGGTTTTATTCCGTTAACTAGGTTCCATGGTATTGTAATTCTCTGGGCTATTCACAGTTTCCTTTGCACCTTTGTAATCCACATTGAACCTGTTAGGTATACGTGGAATATAAGTCCATAATGTAATGTAATTTAATTTATGTCAGAGGAGGCCATTATACAGGCTGTTCAATCACAGCATGATATCCCAGAAATTGTGACACAATAAGCATGACAATAATGTACCAACTACAAAAATGTTGCCTGTTGAAGAAATCACTGCTCTTGATAAAGTTAACTGATTTATACAGGAACATGGGGCAGAACCTTTAGCAATCATGCAGCTCAGGTAAATGACAGATTTTTTTTTTAATTTTCTTGCAAAAAAGGTATTGCAAACCTAAAACAGCTAAATATTACCAACATTTAAAAAAAATAAGCTATGGCCTATTTAGACCTCAGACTTTATAATACTGTACAGTCCTTTTGAAACTGTGGGTGATACAGAATTGACCCTTCTTTTGTAAACAGTTGATGCAGAAATACTGTGTATCATCCCTGTCAATACATAAACGTTTTCATACTTGATCTTCTAACGCTATTTATTGTTCTTCAAATAATAGGAACTATTTATACACTTACATAACATTGACTCCCAACCACACATACTAAGGGTTCTCCACTGTATACAAATCTGCTGCTTGCATATTCATTTTTTACTAAACCCCATTAATTCAATCTTTATTTTTCAACTGATGCTCTCATGTTGCCTGGAACTGGAGCATAGGAGTGCTAGTTTAAAATTAAACTATACTGCCATTTGGGAAGTATAAACTTCCCCTAAAATCACAGGTCAGGAATCTTGGGATACTGTTAGACCAAGGGGTGGAAACCTCAGTCCTTGAGGGTCGCAATGAAGTCGGGTTTCAGGATTTCCTCAATAAGTATGTATGAGATCTATTTGCATGCCTTACCTCCATGCAATTACATTTCATGTGTATTCATTGGGGAAACCCTGAAAACATGATTAGGTTGCCCACCCCTGTGTTAGGCCCACCCTTACTTTGATCCCATAAGTCAAACTTTAAAAAAAACTGCTTCTATCACCTGCAGCAACTATGAAGTTTCTCTCCCTATAACAAGATGAATCTGATCATAGTGGCCCAGGTTATGGTAACATCACAGCTAAACTCTGTACACCCTGTAGATTGGTTAACCCAAAACCAATTTGCACCAAGTCCCATTCATAGTAATGCCACACAACTAATAGAAGGCTGTAAGCAATGTGTCCACATTACACCCTTCCTGCAAAAGCTGCACTGGCTACCAGTACCCTACAGAGCCAAACTAAATACTTTAGCTTTGATTTTCAAGACCCTAGGACAAAACAGGCCAGAGCCCTCTACACATCTTTGAGGCCTCTAACGCCCTCTCTGAAGGAACATCCCTATCTGTACTCTCAAAAGAAATTGCTTAGTGCAATACAAGCCTTCTCAGGAGTAGCCCTCACACTATGGAACACCCATAGAGGGTCAACCCTTGACTCAAAACTACCTCTACTTCAGGAAGCAGATGAAAGCCTGACTCTTTTCCTAAGCTTTAAATGCCTGTGGCACCTATCCACTCATTCCATATCTAAACTAGTTTGCCGCATACACAGTAACTAAGACTAGTTCCATGTACCCTATTCAACTGTACATATAATTAATCTTCAATTTAGCCACTCATTTATTTATCTCAACGCCTATATCCTACCCATCTTGTCTGTCTATATGTCTGAACTGCATCTGCGCCCTTGGTTGCCTGAAGTATTTATAGCTTGCATTGTGCTGACACTATCTGCGAATCATATCCATCATATCCCTTTTATATGAATGTTCTGTTTTATCATTTGAATCCTGCTGACATTTATAGTTCTATTATACGTATTAAAAGCAACATTGCAAACTGTGGCATATGCTAATACACAAAACATTGCATTCTCAATAGCAGCTCCAAAAATCTGGTACAAATTGGTTATTTGAGACCATGTAGTAGGGTTCACTTCAGGAAGTTACTGAAGACATATTTGTTTGAACATGCATTGGGCTAATTTTGTCTATTTTATTTTGGATATTGTGTAATTCAGTGTTGGTTATTGTCTTTTTTTATTACGTACGTTGGCAGAATAGAAATTTCTAAATAAAAAAAAATAAGAGAATATTCATATATTTATGATTTAACATGAATATCTCTGTTTACCTCATATGTTTAGACATTTTGCTATTATTAGGCTGTTAACATAACGTAAGCAGTTTACAACAAGCTATATCTGTTATACATCACCTTGGGTGAATCTCTTCATGAATGTGGCTAATAAATCCCAATAAATAAATAGCTAACTAAAAAGTGATAGTGTGCCATCTTGTTCTTTAAGATCAAAGAGCATTCAGAAAATGACTGCAGCCTGCTTGTTACTGTGGTTCTAAGACACCGCATTTAGGGGGTCTTTTACTTTTATTTATGCATTCTTGTATCCCACTGTTATCCAAAAACAGTTTTCGGTTCAAAGTGGCTTACAAATTACATTCTGGTTGACAGTTACATTGATGGTTTACTTTTTACAAAGGTTTTACTTTTACAAAGCCACACTGTTTTTCAGCACGCGCCAAACACTAGAGACACCCATTCATATGGGCATCTCTAGCGTTCAGCGCGTGCTTATTTTTAGCACACACTAAAAATGCTAGTGCTCCTTTGTAAAGGGATCCCTTAATGTTTTACAGTTCACCAAAACATTTTTTTCTTAGATAGTGGAAATCAGCCCTTAATTTCATACCCTCACACAAATGCATTCTTGGCTACACATGGGTTAAATATTAGGCAAGCGACAACCTTAGATGTACTAAAATATATATTTTAAAAAAAAAAAAAAAGGGATGGAGGGACTAGGTCTGCTTTTTTCTGTTTTTGATGGCATGGCATTCTAAAGCTTCTCTGCCTCCCCCCCCCCCCCCCCCCCCCCCCCCACGCACAATATCTTCTAGTTCATATGTTATTTGGAATAAAAGATTTGAATTTATTGTGAAGCCACCTGTCATGGGGAAAAAAAGTCCTCTTTTTTCCAAGTTTGTTCAGCAGCTGTTACTGCTAAACTGGTGCTTTGTATTTACAGCTGTGAGGCCTGCAACAGATTTTGCTGTTCCTATCTTCCAGTCCCCTATGGGAGTACCCAAGGAGTAGCATTCACAATATCTCCATACTGTGGAAAGAAAACCCACAAAGAAAAAGTAAAGGATGTATAATACTATAAAATTACATCCAAATTATCTTTGAAATATATAAATAGCTTTGGACAACAGTTTCACTGAATTCTTTAGCATGTCTGCTTAGCCCAATGGTCTTCAAAAGTACTACAGCTCTCCCACCAGTGCTCTACTACTACTACTTAACATTTCTAGAGCGCTACTAGGGTTACGCAGCGCTGTGAAATAATACTTGAGGCCACTAGCCATCAACCAAGTTATTTGTTACACTTGCACCATTTGGCAGCATAAACTATTCCCAAGTAGACACATGATTCCACACCTGCCAACAGGAAAAGAATTTTTTTTTTCTTCCACTGGAGCAAAAACTGCTAAAAACATTTAATTTAAAAAAAAACTTGACCTTGTGTAGTACATTTCTTGGGGGAAGAACCCTGGAAATGCTACTCTTCAGAGAGGGTCCTGAGTCAGCTCCACCGAACACAAGACTTAGACTAACAGACAAAAGAGCCATATTTCCACAGGTGGTCACACACTATGACAAATGGGATGCAGAAAATAACAGGGTGGATTGGAATAGGCCAATTGGGCCTCTTTGCCATCATTTTTTAGAACAGGTTACTACATTCTGAACTTGCTCATATTTAAATGAATCACCCCTAAGTTGTGTAGGAATGTAAACACGGGTTTAACGCACGTCCTCCTAACGTGGCGTTACATTTTTTTTTTTGTTGCATCAATCGAACCCGTATTTACATCCCTACACCACCTTCTCACAATAGTCTTCCGGGTTCCAATTAATGCATACAAAAAAAAAAAAGACCCTCCCCCCACACACAAAAGTTTTCTTCTGGGTTCCTAATGCATACAAAAAAGTCCCCCTCCCCCCCCCCACAAAAAAAAAACCACACACAGCGAATATTAGTAGCAGACATAGGCCTATACTTGCAACAAAAAAATCTCTAAAATAGCAAAAGGCCGTGATTGCCAATCATAAAACATGCATTAAGAAACGGAACCAAAACAAAAGTCAGTCGACTACAACAAAAATTAAACAAGGGTTAAATAAAATCTTTTTTTTTAAACCCCAAATCACTATTTCACATTACCATTCTCAAACAAGCTCTTCCTAAGGTATTCACTTCCATCAGCCATCATAATGTACCCAAACACACACGAAATGTATAGAATATACATTTTATAAAATTCTAACCGATACAGCGTGGAAATCATTTTCTCCCTATTTTTATGCTGTAACTCCAAAACAAGAATGCCCACACGTTAAGTTCACCCAATAGAAGTCAGAAAAGAGCAACCCACCTCGGGCCGACCAACTTTTCCACCGCTCCGCTGGCCTATCCTAAAAATGCTGATGAGCAACATGCGGACAACATGAGGCAGCTCACGATACCTGCAGCTCTGCAGCCGTCCCCGCCAGACCCCAGACTGCCAAAACAGCGTGAGGATGCAGCAGCGCTGCGAAGAGACCGAGCGGCTTTTCACCGCCACAATAGAGCTCCTCTTTTAAAAAAAAAAAAAAAAAAAAAAAAAAACCGACCACGACCACCGTTCCACATCCTAAGCTGCAACATTCCCACGACAACCGGCACAGGAAAAACTTGAGAAGCAAGCACAGCACAAGCCACAATCCTCTTCCGCGCATGCGCATCCAAATGAGAACAGCACGGTCCGTAGACTAAGCGAGCGCCGCTATTTCTGATTCCGCATGTTATGCTACTGCGCATGCTCCCTGCTGCCGCCGCTGACAGTCTTGGCAGAGCCGGTGGGGGGCGGGGGAAGGGGTGAAGTAGTGATGCGGTCGGACGGACGGGAAAAGGCGCGGGTCTCGTGCTGTAGGCGGAGTGGTTCCTTTGTTTTCTCTAAGAAACAAATGGCTGAAAGCCAACTGGAAAACCTGGGGGACTTGCTGCTTTTTCAGCTGAGAGTTTCCCCCTCGGTACAGCCTGCGTGTGGAAGTCTTCAGAAGAGAAGGAGAGGAAGTACATGAGGAGATCTCTGTATCTTTCAGGCAATATGAACAGCTCTTAATTGTGAGGATTCAGTCTTAATGTCAAAAGCCAAACTTAGATTGAGAGGGGTACTGCATTTTCCAGTTTTTATTGAGCATTGGCTTGTTTGGCACTTGGGTGAGCTCTGTGGGTTTCAGGCCATGAACATTAACATTAAGTACGACTTATAGTTCATGCAGATTACATCTTTAAACAGGCTGGACATTTCCAGGACAATACAAGAGGTATTTAATCACATTGATTGTGGAAATGCTGACTCCGCTATCAAGGTAATGTTCATTGGACCCATGTTGGTCCCTCCCACATAGCATTGGTATCGGCACGTTTTTCATTATGACTACTTCTTTGTATCCAGACTTGGTACCCCAATCCAGGAATACTCGAGAAATGGGTACACTCTCTCTGGATTCATTGGCTAGCACTACCTCTGCAGTGCACTCTGGAAGAATAGCATCATCTTCTGACACTAGCTCTGGTTGTAACAAAGTCATGCTAAAGCCACTGTCCACAAGCCCAGTCACCTGGGTCTGATTCACAGTTACTGGAGTGCTGTAGTGTTGTGGAAATCCATCTACTTCCTTGCTTGATGAATGGCCTGTAACTTCTTTGTACTGCAGCAACTGTATGAGTCTCCTTCATGGGACTGGAGCCACCCACGGAAGCCACCAGCCTTGGTGCAGGAACTGGAATGTTCTTTAGTGCAGGCTTGGGATTATCTGGACAATCCGCTTTGAAATATCCTGTGCGCTCACACTAGTAACAAGGAGGTTCATGCCTGAAGTCTTTAGGTTTTTGGGGAACACTGGAGGGTTTGCTGACAGTCTTTGAGGTTACAGGGATATTTGCTTAAGACCCTGGCTGCCCTTAGATCCCGGCGGCTGTGGATAAGTACGACTTCTGTTTGCCAACCAAGGACAGTTAGCCATAAAGATGTCAGCCAACTCAGCTGCCTTTTCTGGAATATGGGGCTGGTGATTTTGAACATGTTCCCTCACCTCTGGATGACAACACTGCAGAAGCTGCTCCAGGACCATCAGGTTTTGGCAGTCCTCCAAGGTTTTAACTTGAGCTCCACTGAGCCACCGCTGATGCTGGTATCTTAGCTGAATCACAAACTCGCTGCGAGTATCCTCCACCCCGTTTTGCAAAGTCCAGAACTTTAGTCTGTATGTCTCGGGGGTAATGGCATAACAATTCAATAAAGCTTTGCGCACCACCTCAAACTGGGAGCACATCTCCATAGACAGTCCTTGAAATGCCACAAGTGCTCTACCAGTGAGCTTTCCTCCCAGATAGCATGCCCAATCTTTCTGAGGAATCTCATTGAGGTGGCAAATTTTTTCAGAGGCAGTTAGATATCCATCTATGTCACCTCTGGTATCATCAAACTGTGAAAACAAGTTTGGCCCGATCTGGGCTGCGGATCCTGCCTCGAGTCTTGGCACAGGGGTTGGGTTGGAGCTTTGGGTGCGAGCCATTTCCAGCTCCATCTTTAATTTCTGAAGCTGGAACTCCCGCTCCTCACACTGCAGCTTTTCACGCCGCAGCTGGAATTCACGTCCTCGTTCCCACTCTTCCCATTCCTCTCACTGCTGCTGCTGTTGTTGGTCCAGCCGCTGTCACTCTAGCATGTAGATCTGCCAGATCTGAGCTGGTGTGGCACCTGGCCCTGCCAATTCACAAGCTGTTGTCCACAAGGAGTCTGGTCTCCCCTCAAGAGAAATCTGCGCAGGCTGGTCCTGCGTTTCCTCCTCGCTAAGGCCATCTGGTTGCTCTTGTGTTAGGACAGGCATCTCCAGAGTCTGCTGGCTGCTGCCAGTCACCATCAGCATGCTGCTAATCTCCTAACTCTACCAAAAAAAGAACCTTTAACAGGAAAGGGACCCTGTTACTGCTGCACTTGTTCACTGTACTCTGTGTCTGGAAGTTACAGATAAAAAAATGACTCTGAAACACTCAGTGGATGGTGACCTTCACGCCACACACTGAATCTGATAATCCCATCACACTACCACCAAAAAAGAAGGATAAAGGTCTGTCACAAGATGTCTAGCCACTCGCCTGGGATTACCCCGTGGCCACTTAGAGGGTTTATCCCCAGCACAGCTTAGGTATGCCTGCACCTGCCACTTGTGCTCTACACAAGCACCCTCCTCCCACCAACTGGGTCACAACCACCTCTGGGCGAGTCTCCCACTCTCCAATTATCCCCAGTGATTTCTAGGTTACTGGAACCACACTCCCAGTGATCCCACAGTTCCCAGAAAGCACTCACAGACCCAATACACAAACCACCAGGATTCTTTATCAGTCCAGACAGGCAGAACAAACAAACAAATGTGTTTATTCTCAGAACTTGGAACAGTGGACAAAAAAAATGTGCAAATAGCAAACAGTAACAAGTAACTGAAAAATGGATTAATTAGAAAACTAAACATTTGCTGAAAACATCCAAAACTCAAGTGGCGAACATAGCGATTTTGGAACCAGGAAAACATCTTTTTGTTTCAAAAATGGTCATGTCCTAGATATTTTGTAGACGTTTTGTGCTCACTGCATCCATCCAAGGGAAAAACACACAAAAACAAGCTGTTGGGACATATGGGGGAGGGCAGCATTCTCAGTAGACTGTACACACAGACATCCCAGTAGAGCAATGGGGTAGAGGGTGCTACAGTGGACTTCACATAAAAGGTCCTAGGTACACATTTCAATATTACCTCCATATATTGTATGGTGAGCCCTCTAAAACCCACCAAAAGACTACTGAACCCAACTGTATACCACTAAAATAGCCCTTCTGCCTGTAAGTGTCACCTATATGTAAGTACAGTAGGTTTTTGGTGGAGTATGGAGAGCTCTAATTTTCCACCACAACTGTAACAGTTGGAGTGGGATATTGGCCTGGGTCCTCTTCTCTATAGTGCACTGCACCAACCACTAAGCTATTCCAGGGACCTGTTTGCTGCTCTAATAGGACTGGCCATAACATCTGAAGCTGTCATAGATGCTGGTATGTACTTCTTCTTTATCATCAGGGGGTGGGAGGGAGTCAGTGACCAGTGGGGGAATAAGGGGGTTATGCCTTGATCCCTCCAGTGGTCATCTGGTCATTTAGGGCACCTTTTTATGACTTAGCTGTAATTGAAAGAAGTATGGACCAAAATGTCTAACTTTTAGCCCTGGATATTTTTGCTTTGCTCCATTGTGGCAGAAAATCATCCAACCTCTGGGAATCCCCAAATCCCCCCTCCCCCAACACACCTCCTTGTGATTTGGACGCACTGCAGTCAAACTTCATAGAAAAAATGTCTTTAAAATATGTTTTGAAAATAGCCATTTAAACACTTTGGACCAAAAACATCCATCTGCCACTTTGTGCCACTTTTGGACATTTTCTGTTTCGAAAATGAGACCCTTGACAAAGTACCTCGTGAAAGACTCCTGAGGAAATTATAAAGTCATGGGGAAGGCAAGGATCCTCATGTGTACTTTAAGTCAGTATAATCAGATTGAGTTATGCTCTTACACATTGAAGCATTTGAAGCTGGATCTGGCTCTCACATAAGCCTAACCAACTCATTTATTTCTTCCCTATTACCTTTTCTCTTCCTTCGCTTTATTTGTTCCTTTGGTGCTCTGATCTCCCATGGCTTTCAGTACTATATTTATGCTACTCTGCACCAGATATTTCACCAGGAATCTTGGCTCATATCTCAGCCTGCTTGTCTGACATCTGTAAAATGAGAAACTGTGCATACCATACTTCATTAAAAAAAAAAAAAAAAAAGCACTAGAGGTAAAGACTCTCTGATCCAAGACCTGTATGCATCTTGCACCATAACTCAGTGGTACTGTAGCCTGCTTCCACTTCCAGATTTGCAGTTGCCTGTTGGAGTCATTGCTTTGTTATGGGATTGTCTCCACCCCTTAGAACTGAAGCAGGAAACTGCAAAAAATTCTCCCACTGCTCTAGATATCTGCCATGTGCCATGGACAGCAGAAGCTTATTCTGCTGCCACAGTTCTGCCTCAGTACTTACATAAACTGCAGAAGAATGCTCCCACTGCTGTATATTTGACCAAATGCAAATATACCTTGGGCAGCTCTAGCCGAAACAGCTACTCCCAGTCTGCACAAAAATCTGACATGGAGCGCATCCCCTCCCTGACACAGCTGCAGGAGATGCTCAGTCTGTTTCTCTGCCCACATATCTGTGTGCAGGTTGAGGCTGGGGCAGAAGATTGGGACTGGAGATGGGCGGTGGGCCATATGTTTGACATTTCTGAACCAGCCCATCCAGGCTGTCTATTTATTCCTGTGTGCACTGCTAAGACTATGTCCAGACTGCCAGCCAGTGTGTAACTACTTGGAAGATGAGAGGATGCTCACCCACATGGTACACTTCCTGCACCATAAGGGTGTGAAACAAGATTTTGGCTCAAATATGTATACCCTAGAAGAGAGAAGACAAAAGAGCATATGGTAGAAACATTCAAGTACCTCAAATATATAAATAATACACAAGAAAAACATTTTCTGGTGGAAAAGAAGTTTATTTAAACTTAATTACATGCTTATTTATATACACATTCCAAGCATAAAATGAAAATTACAGTTCATAGAAACCAAACTTTAGTAAAATACAGTGGTGTAGCTATGGGGGAGTCTTGGCGGCCTGGGTCTCCCACTTTGGACTTGGCCCCCTCCCCCAGAACTGCAGCACCCCCTTACCTTTGTTGGCAGGGATGCTGAAGCCCCACTAGCCAAATACAGTGCCGCCACTCCCCTCCTCCATATGCTGCTTCCTTCCTGCCGAAGTTGGCGGCGTGCTTTCAGCCACTGTTGGGGGGAGAGGAGGGCGGAATGCATTGCCCCCTATATTGGAAGGCTGGAGGCAAGCCTGCTGCCTTCACTGCTGCGGCTGCGACTTGAGGTAAAATAAAAGATTTAAAGGCAGGGCAGCAGGAATGGAAAGGAGGGCTGTCGGGGAGCTAAGGGAGAGCAGGTGGGGACCGAGAGCTGCCTGGAGCTGGGGCTAGAACTGTGAGCCGCCTGGCGGTGGTACGAGCTTACTGGGTTGCGCTGGCCCTGCGTTTGGGGGGGACAATGCCCCCCCAAACTACACCCATGATGCCGGTCATCAAGCAGAGGAAGGAAGAGGGAAAGAAATGCATCACTGCGGGAGAGGGAGACAAATGGCTGTTACCATGGGGGTAAGGAGGAAAGAGAGAGAGGCTGGTTACCACAGGGGGAGGGGGGAAGGACAGAAATTTATGCTAACTCAACTATAAGCTGAGATCCCAATTTTGGGGCCCACATATCTCGGATTAGAGTATATATGGTAGTTTAAACTTCTACTCATCTTCAAGTGCATTCACTCTGTAGTTTTTCATTACCGTTCCTCCTCTTCTTTCTCACACTCATCCTTCTGAACTTCATTCACTAAGAAAGTTATCTGTGGCCTTTATATCCATTGTGAATCCAAAAAACCCACTCTTGACCCTTCTGTTCCCTCCAATTATAGTAAAAAAACAAGGAGTGGAAACTGGATCAGGCTTTTCAAAAACAGACTCAGCACTCCAAAGTAAAGTTATAGTTGTTTATTTAAGCTGACTCAACACGGTATCATATTTCAGCACACATGTGCCTGCCTCAGGAGTCTTGAAGCGTATACTTAACAATCACATTTGTTCTTGGCAATGTGTCTGGTAAAATTAACGTAAGCTGGTCTTTTTAGACTGTTGATGAAAGAAAATGTGAATAGCATATGAAATGCCGCTATAGACGCATTGCCAAGGACAAATGTGATTGTCAAGTGTACAAATCAAGACTCCTGAGGCGTGTGTGCCGAAACATGGTACCATGTCAAGTCAGCTTAAATAAACAACTATAACTTTACTTTGGAGTCCTGAGTCTGTTTTTGAAAAGCCTGATCCAGTTCCCACTCCTTGTTTTTCCCGTGGAATCTTTGTGTTCTTTCCACTTTCTGTGGTCTTTTTTTGCCCTCCAATTATAGACCAGTATCTATTTTAACTTACTTCTCAAGGCATGCTGAGAAACTGTTATTTTCCCTAACTTCAAGAACATTTACAACTTGCATCCTTGCCAGTCTGGTTTCAGACCAGGTCACAGTACAGTAATGTTACTGGCAGCCTTGATACAACCCATTCAGAGCCCCGTGATCTGCACAAGATGTTCCTTTGACCTTTCCCTCTGTCTTCCAGGCTCGTTTAGAATCCAATCACCAAAGTGCCTTTTTCTTCTAGTTCAAATATTTTATTAAGGTTTTCAATAAACAGCAAAGTAGCAAACATGTTTAGCAATATCATGATAATACATGAAGAATGGAACTTCAAAGAAAACTAAGAAGAATCAGAACAGAGCAAACAAGGCATACATTATGCATCATACATCAACAATTCAAGAGATTACAAAAATAAGTCAACAGGCATCCAAAGTTGTTTCAGTGTAGTTCAATTTGATTGTTTTTCATATGAATGTAATTCATATTGTTTATATAGGCAGGCTGTATTCCACCAAAAAGAATAGTTCAGGAATTTAGAAGATTTCCAGTTTTTGAGAACATGTTGAATATTAATGGCTAGCAGAGTATCAATTAGTTTAGGTTTACAGGATGACAACTGAAAGGTGCTGCGAACAAAGTATCACAGCATCATAGGTTATATTGGAAGAAAAGGTGGTAATGGCCTTAATAGTTGGCTAACTTTCTAGCCAGAAGGAATGAACAGTTGAGCAATCAAAATGAATAAGTCTCAGAGAGCCAGGTGTAGAAGAGCAATGCCAGCAGATGTCATTCTCTCTAAGTTTAGCTCTCCACATTTTCCTGGGGGTCCATATCACGCAATGTAAAAAAATATATAAGAACTACATCGTTCCAGTACAGAACAAAGGTCTGTTAACGTGTGACCCTAGTCTGGGCCATTGAAAGCGAAGAGAGATATCATTGGTATCTGCTTTCCAGAAACCTGCTAGCTGTGCAGAAGATATATATAGTTTGTCTCTGAAAATTCTGTAGAAAGTATAGCTTTACCTTCAGTAAGACCTAGGGGATAACTTGAGACTGTTCTATGCCATTAACCATATAGCCAAAGCTATGTTGGAACCTGTGGTAGGACTGGCCCTGAATGCCAAGAAAGCTTTTGATCGCATCGAATGGCCATTCCTATTGCAGGTTCTGGGCTGGTTTGGTTTTGGAAAATACTTTATATTTTGGATTCAAGCAATATCTCTGAAATGATATTCTCTTACATAGAGGTGCCCATCAGGTATGCCCCCTCTCTCCTCCACTATTTAATTTAGCTCTTGAGCCCCTTCTTTCGGCTATTTGTCAATCCCCTTCCATCCATGATATTCAAACCAAAAAGCATCAAATTAAACTGGTTGCCTATGCAGAAGATGTTATTTTATTTATCACTAACCCACTCTCAATTCTCCAGCTTTAAAGTAAATTGGGATAAATCTGAAATTGTCCCACTAAATAATTACTCATCTCCTTCTGATTTTCAACACATGAACTTTATTTGGGCCCATCAGGCGTTTAAATATTTAGGTGTCCTTATTCATAAAGACCCAGAGCAAATTCTTACATCTCAATATCTCTAAAATTAAAGATATAATTAACCGTGATTTAAATAAGTGGTCACCTTTAAACTTAACCTGGTGGGGTAGAATTTCTACTATCAAAATGACACTTATGCCAAGAATTACCTATATTATTTACATGCTGCGTTCTCTATGCCCTAAATCCTTGTACAAATTGATAAGAAACTTACATAATTTATTTTGAAAAAAACATATGTATATAT
The DNA here is from genome assembly GCF_901765095.1 of Microcaecilia unicolor. Taxonomy (NCBI): domain Eukaryota; kingdom Metazoa; phylum Chordata; class Amphibia; order Gymnophiona; family Siphonopidae; genus Microcaecilia; species Microcaecilia unicolor. Next base: position 585,692,239 of record NC_044031.1, on the reverse strand, counting down.
ATATAAAAACCCTTGTATTGCATTGTCTAAATTGAAAGTGTCAAGACTTAATGGCGGTCATAACATTACTGACCCTTATTATTACCATCTAGCTTTTCTAGATAAATATGGGGCTTTCTGGTTATACCCTTCCCCTGACACTGACTCTGCTACTTGATTGGAAGCTGAAGAATGTATATGTTCTGTACCATTGTCAGTGTTAGTAACCATGAGGCTTCCTAGTAATCTTAAACAATTTACTATACTGTCATCTACCCAATTTGCTCTACAACAACTTAATAAACTTGTAGATACTTCTCCACAGTGCACTGCAGCGACCAGTAGGCTACTCCAGAGACCTGCTTGCTGGTCTAATAGGACTGGTTATAACATCTGAGGCTGTCATAGAGGCTGGTATGTACTATTTCTTTGGGAGGTGGGAGGGGGTCAGCGACCACTGGGGGAGTAAGGGGAGGTCATTCCTCTATTCCTCCAGTGGTCATCTGGTCATTTAAGGCACTTTTTTGTGGCTTAGTCATTATTAAAGCAGGTCTAGCTCAAAATGTCTTATTTTAGTCCTGGGCGTTTTCATTTTGTTCCATTATGACTGAAAAATTCCAGGTCTTAGGAACACCCAAATCATGCCCTTAACAGACCCCCTTGAGATTTGGACACACTACAGACGAGCAGCATAGAAAAACATCTGGAAAATGGATTTTGAAAATACGGATTTGGATGTTTTGGAGAGAAAAACGTCCAAATGGTGCTTCAATGTCACTTTTTAGATGTTTTTATCTTTCAAAAATGAGCCCCATATTATCACAAATTGCCTTTACTTCATATTAAATTAAATGGCTGGAGTGGATGTTATTAATATGTGAAATTAAAATTGTGGTTGATTAACCTCTTTTGTGTGGGTAGGCTTATTTACATCTAAACTCAGTGCATCCAAAGATGTGTTTTGCAGATTTAAAGCATTCCACATCACGAGCAAAGTTATAAAATACCCTGTAATTTCAGATGCCATCAAAACATCTTAATATTACACAAAAATAACTTGAAATAAGATGAAAACTTATGCTTGTAACAAATTTGTGCATAGTGCCTCATGGAAACTAAGCTTGGATGCCAAAATTCTGAATGTACTGTGGTGTGTGTGTGCTTGCATTTGTGTGTGGTCCAAATGGTATGTTGGTTTTAAACCTTAATGATAGACATGAAATTAAATTACATATACAGTGACTATGTTTGTCTTTAGATGTCCCATTCAAAAGACGTTGTGTCTGTGTTAACTGATAGTTTGCAAACAAGGATCAACAAAATATGTTCTCTTTATCATCCTCCTAATCTCTTAGCTAAGAAAGAAAGAAAGAACAGTGGGTTAAACTAAAAGGAGCTGTAGTAAGGGCATCAAATCTTTATGTTAAGAGGGAAAAGACTGGTGTTTTGCTTACCAAAAGCCGTGAAAACAACTTATGATCACCTAAACTTCCGGAAATCATTAAAAACTAACCTGTTCAAAAAGGCATACCCTACTGACCCAACTTAAATGCCTGTACCCTGCAACACAACGAAACCAAAGCTCATAATGGACATATAATAACTCTTCCTCTCTACGATTCTCTCCTCTCTCTACGATTCCCTAATTTGTCTGTACACACGAACCTTATTCTACCACAACATTACTGTATTTGTTCATACCGGAATGGGCAAATGCCTTTACGGTACTATGTAAGCCACATTGAGCATGCAAATAGGTGGGAAAATGTGGGATACAAATGTAACAAATAAAAATAAAAAAACAAAGTAAAAATGATTAGCATTTTAAAAGAACAAGTGATCGCAGAAAGAGAACTTGGAAAAGCTGAAGGAAGCAGGGAAGGTAAGTCAAGATGGCAAAGAGGGGAGTGGAAGAAGATAACTAACGCACTAAGGTGAGGTGAAAAGATATTTTTTCAGACATCAGTGAAAAGAAAATGTGCAGAGGTAAGGCATTGTTCAGCTAAGAGAAAGGAAAGGAGGGATGCATACATATTTTGGAGGTAATTTTATAACTGTCTATAAATAATCACCCAGAGGACATCTAGTAGGAGCCTATTCTATAAAGGAATGTAGGCACCTACTTTCCTTTATAGAAAATACATCTATAATTTTGATGGGGACCAATGATGACCTTGCAGCCAACAAAACGGAGAAACAGTCTTTATTAAGCACCACAGCTATTGACTGACCTAAATATCAGACATAAATATGCAGCTTATATTATTTTGTTAGTTACTTGTGTAAATGAGAGTCCCACCCATGCCTTGCCTTACCTACCTGTAAAATATATATAAAAGACTTTCCTGTAGCAACAGCAAGATATAGTAGTTAATTTAGACAAGAAACTCTCAAATGCATAGAGGCAAATGGAGTGGAGGAGTGGCCTAGTGGTTAGGGTGGTGGACTTTGGTCCTGGGGAACTGAGTTCAATTCCCACTTCAGGCACAGGCAGCTCCTTGTGACTCTGGGCAAGTCACCTAACCCTCCATTGCCCCAGGTACAAATAAGTACCTGTAAGCCACATTGAGCCTGCCATGAGTGGGAAAGCACAGGGTACAAATGTAACAAAAAAAAACAGTAAGTTCTTAAAAGTGGGAGGAAGAAGCCTCAAAACCCCACCTTCTATGTTTTAAAGAAGGCTTTGACGGGTAATGACCTCACTGGCATAAAAAGAAAACCTCCCAGAACACTGTTTTGGCGCTATTCAATCCAATAAATTACTGATGGCCCATTAATGAAATCAGTGTGTTCAACATAACAGATCCACCAACTAGTTACTACTACTACTTAACAATTTCTAAAGCGCTACTAGGTTACGCAGTGCTGTACAATTTAAACATAGAGGGACAGTCCCTGCTCAAAGAGCTTACAATCTAATAGACAAGTGAACGGTCAGTCCGATAGGGGCAGTCCAAATTGGGGCAGTCTGGATTTACTGAACGTAAGTGGTTAGGTGCCGAACGCAGCATTGAAGAGGTGGGTTTTAAGTAAAGACTTGAAGATGGGCAGGGAGGGGGCTTGGCGTAAGGGCTCAGGAAGGTTGTTTCCAAGCATAGGGTGAGGCGAGGCAGATGAGCGGAGCTGGAGTTGGCGGGGTGGAGAAGGGTACTGAGAGGAGGGATTTGTCCTGTGAATGGAGGTTACGGGCGGAATGTAAGGGGAGATGAGGGAAGAAAGGTAGTGAGGGGCAGCAGACTGGGTGCATTTGTAGGTAAGAAGGAGAAGCTTGAATTGAATGTGATATCTGATTGAAAGCCAGTGAAGTGATCTGAGGAGAGGGGTGATATGAGTATATCGGTTCTGGCGGAATATGAGATGTGCAGCAGAGTTCTGAACAGATTGAAGGGGGGGATAGATGGCTAAGTGGGAGGCCGGTGAGGAGTAAGTTGCAGTAGTCAAGGCGAGAGGTAATGAGAGCCTGGACGAGAGTTCGGGTGGTGTGTTCAGAGAGGAAAGGGCAAATTTTGCTGATGTTAGGAAGAAGCGACAGGTCTTGGCTATTCTGCTGGATGTGTGCAAGAAAGAGAGGGAGGAGTCAAAGATGACTCCGAGGTTGTGGGCAGATGAGACGGGGAGGTATGAGGGTGTTGTCAACTGAGATAGAAATGTGGAGGAAGAGGAGAAGTGGGTTTTGGTGGAAAGACGATGAGCTCGGTCTTGGACATGTTTAGTTTCAGGTGGCGGTTCGACATCCAGGCAGCAATGTCGGATAAGCAGGCTGATACCTTTGCCTGGGTCTCTGCGGTGATGTCTGGGTGTGGAGAGATACAGCTGGGTGTCATCGGCATAGAGATGATACTGGAAACCATGAGATGAGATCAGGGAGCCCAGGGAAGAGGTGTAGATTGAGAAGAGAAGGGGTCTGAGGTCAGATCCCTGGGGAACACCAACAGATAAGGGAATGGGGGTGGAGGAAGATCCATGAGAGTGAACTTTGAAGGTGCGGTGGGAGAGATAGGAGGAGAACCAGGAGAGGACAGAGCCATGGAACCCAAATGAGGACAGTGTGGCAAGAAGTAAGTCATGATTGACAGTGTCAAAACCGGCAGATCGAGGAGGATGAGGATGGAGTAGTGGCCTCTGGATTTGGCAAGGAACAGGTCATTACAGACTTTAGAGAGTGCTGTTTCTATCGAGTGAAGAGGGCGAAAACCGGATTGAAGTGGATTGAGGATGGCATGAGAGGAGAGAAAATCAAGGCAGCGGCTGTGAACGGCACGCTCAAGTATTTTGGAGAGGAAGGGTAGAAGGGAGATGGGGCGGTAGTTGGAGGGACAGGTAGGGTCAAGTGAAGGTTTTTTGAGGAGAGGTGTGACTACGGCGTGCTTGAAGGTGTCAGGGACAGTTGCAGTGGAGAGGGAGAGGTTGAGGATATGACAGATGGAAGGGGTGACAGTATGAGAGATGATGTTAAGTAAGTTGGTGGGGATGGGATCAGAAGAGCAGGTGGTGCATTTTGAGGAGGAAAGAAGGCGAGCAGTTTCCTCCTCGGTGATGACAGGAAAGGAGGAGAAAAAGGCCTGGGTTGGTTGGTTGAGGGAAAGGGTTGAGGGGTGAAGAGGAGATGGCTTGTTAGTGAACTCAAGGTTGATCTTTTGCACCTTGTCACGGAAGTAATCAGCCAGTGATTGAGGAGAGAGCGAGGGGGGATGGGAGCGGAGGGCACTTTGAGGAGGGAGTTAAGGGTGGAGAAGAGACGACAGGGGTTGGAGCTGAGAGAATTGGTCAATTGGGTGTAATAGTCCTGTTTGGCAAGGAATAGGCTGGAGTGGAAGGAAGATAGCATGAATTTGTAGTGAAGGAAGTCTGAATGGGTGCAAGATTTCCTCCAGAGGCGTTCAGCAGATCGGGCGTAGGAGCGAAGGTAGCGGATGCAAGGGGTCAGCCAGGGCTTGGGAGTAGTACGCTTTGTGGGACGGGAGGTGGATGGTGCGAGGGTGTCCAGAGCAGAGGAGAGAGTGGCATTATAAGCAGAGACAGCCTTGTCAACGGACTTGGAGGACATGATGGAGGGGAGGAGATTAGAAATATTAGAGGATAGGGTGGGAGGGTCAATAGCCTGGAGATTCCTGGAGGTAGTGGTTAAAGTTGGACGGGGCTGAGGGGGGGGGGGTGAAGAAGTGTGAAGGTGATTAGGTGATGATCGGAGAGGCATAACAGGATCAAACAATTCTAAAAAACGAAAAGTACATTCAAACAAATATCTCAGTTAAGTGCTCACAATAATTACAAAAGTGCTAAAGAAACTAATGGGCTCATTTTCAAAAGAGAAAAATGTCCAAAAATGTCATAAAGTACAGTTTGGATGGATTTCTTCTCAAAACATCCAAATCAGTATTTTCGAAACCTGATTTGCTAACGTGTATCTATGCATTTCATCTGCAGTTTGTCCAATCACATGAGGGCATTTCGGGGGAGTTTCGAAGGCAGGATTTGGGCACTTGAACTTTTTACAGCCGTAATGGAACAAAACCAAAACATCTAGAGTAAAAACTTAAATGTTTTGGTCTAGACCTGTTTTTAAAATGAATAAGACACAAAAGGTGCCCTAAATGACCAGATGACCACTGGAGGGATTAAGAGATGACCCCCTTACTCCCCTAGTGGTCACTGACCCCTCCCACCCCCAAATGTTAATAGTACTCACCAGCCTCTTTGACAGCCTCAGATGTTATAGTCAGCTCCATTAGAGCAGCATGCAGGTCCCTAGAGTAGTGTAATGGTGGATGCAGTGCACTGTAGACAGATGGACCCAGGCATGTACCTCCCCCTACCGGTTACACTTGTGGTGGAAACTGTGAGCGTTCCAAAACTCACCAGAAACCCACTGTACCCACATATAGGTGCCCCCCTTCACACATAAGGCCTATTGCAGTGGTGTACAGTTGGAGGTAGTGGGTTTTGGGTAGGTTTTGGAGAGCTCAGCAGACAAGAAAGCAACGGTGAGATGTGTATGAAGTCCTCCAAGCTGTGCCCCTTGGGTGCCCCATTGCTCTCCTGGGATGTCTGGGGGGGCCAATCTACTAAAAATGCTGGCCCTTCCTACATCCCAATGGCTTGATTTTGTGCATTTTTAACTTGTGCGCTTTTTAAGTTGGTGGTTCTCAACCTTTTTTCAGTCGAGACTTGCCTGACAGACGATTCTTACATAGGTGACACACCGCATACATGACCCAGTACTTTGGTCTGATACAGTATGGCAAAAATAAATTAAATGTAAACATTCTCTGTATCCACAAACACCCTATCTCCCACAGATCGTAACTAGCACATTTTCTCTATGCAAGTTACTATACATAAATAATAAAAAAATAAAAATTCTGATTCTCGTGTCATCTGAGTGCAATAGCAACATAAATCTCTCCATTACCAGGCACATTGCGAAATACAAAACCTGAAAAAAAAATCCTAACTCAAAATACAACAGTATCACTAATTCCTATTATTATAACAACATGAACCCTAAGAACAGGCAGCACTACAAAAATATTACATGGGGCCCTAGAACATCAATACACATATACAGGCATAGATGCCTGTTCTGTGGGTGCTTGAGGACCCCCAGTATCGAGCAAACTCTATTATTCTGATGAAGGAGCACTGTAGCACCCCCAATCATTGTGAAAAGTTGGCTTCTATGACTACAGGTAAGACAGAACAAGTTTGACTGCTACAGAGTTCTGCACAGAAACTACATGCACACAGAATACCACACCTCGGTCACACGCAGGGCCGGTGCTATACATGATGGGGCCTAGGGAAGGGGCTCTAAAGCTTGATTGCAGACCATCCCTCTTTCAACATCAGGCAGGTTTGGGGCCCCCTGTAACATGGGGACCCAGGGCAGTTGCCCTGTTTGCCCACTCCTAACGCCAGCCCTGGTCACATGTGATACACAAACTCTCACCAAGTACAGAACAAGGGATCACAAATTAGAAATATAAAGACAAATTTTGAACTGGGAACCCCAAGAAGTCAAACTAGGTATGTACCACAACAAAAGGGAAATAAAAACAGAAACTCCCTTTGTGCTATTACATGGGGATGGAAGGTGATATGGTAGGGTCACAGCCCCTTTTCAGGTGTAGTGTTCTGCTAGTGTGTACTTGCTGTTTAGGTATCTGTAGCAGCCCAGCTTGTTCTGTTTTCCCAGCAGCAGGTATATTACTTTTCTAGGTAAGTGCTTTCTAACCAGTGCTCCACAGTATACTGGTATGCCTTCAGACCCATGTATTTGTTTCAATTTGTTTGTGGGGCACCATGAGAGAAACTACCACGGTTCTAGCTCTACACTGAATGTTTTCATTTTTATCCTTATCTAGTCGCTTGGTTTGCCCACATTTTTAAGATGCATCGCTTCCCTTCTGTTGAGCTGCACAGATTTTTTTGATTTTGTTGTCCATTTTGGGTCTGCAACCTTACCGCAAGCCACGTGATAACCAGGCGGTAATGACCTACACGTGCCAAATGCCACTCGGCACTAGTCCAAAACTTTTTCGGCCGCGCATATCAGATGCGCATCAAAAATGAAAATTACCGCAAGATCCACATGGTAACCTTGCGGCAAACTCCATTTTGGCGCATGTGGGGCACGTGTAGAGCGTTACGCAGCTTAGTAAAAGGGCCCCTATGTATGATCTTCAAGGCCCTCAGACAAAATCGGCCAGAGTTCTTAAAGAATAAGTTAGCCCTTTACACACATTTGAGACCTCTAAGATCCTCTCAAGGATCATCACTATCTGTCCCCTCATCAAAAGAAGTTGGATGATGTGATACCCACCAGCGAGCCTTCTCAGGAGTAGCCCCCACACTCCGGAATTTACTCCCAGAGGGGCTATGTATAACTCAAGACTACCTCTACTTCAGGAAGCAGGTAAAAGCCTGGCCCTTCTCCCAAGCCTTTAATATATAGGATGAGCGACTATACACCCATTCTGTACCTGGACTTGCTACACACAATGTAACTTAGACCAGTTCCTTCTATCTTGATTAACTGTACAAAGAACTTGCTTTTAGTTTAGCCACCCATTTATTTATCCCAACTTGACTCTGTACCACGCATCTTGCCCGCATCCTTATATCTGCATTTGACCCCTCAGCTAGATGGTAAACAATATTGTAGAAAAGCATTAGTATCATAGCAAAAACACAAATAAGAGGTACAGTGCAAGGGGTGAAGTGCATTTGTGCACAAAAAGAATAGCAGGACCTAAGTAATGACCTTAAGGTGGCCAAACACTTAGAAAAGGTGATAGCAAAAGCCAGAATGATGATGTTTGTGTGAACAGGGAAAGGAACGGCCTGCAGGATAAAGGAGGTGATAGTTCCTCTTTATAAGTCTCTGGTGAGACCTCATCTATATACAGGGTGAGGCAAAAAACAAAAAACGTAACTCACTACAGTTTTTTGCTGTTTTCTCAGCAACCACTTGGGAATTTCTGCGTGAAAGTTTACAGCTTTATTTGTTGTTACTATCTACGTTAATATGCCAAGCGGAATGAGATTATCTTTAAACACAGCAAAGTTACAAACTTTTTAGGATGACCACCCTGCGATTTTAGCATGTTCAAAAATATTTGCACTGTAAAACTAGCATTATTTGAAAAAAAGGGTACCAGCTTACTGTTAATTATATCACAGTGATGTAGTTTTTGTCTGGGGAGCAATACTGGAAGCCTATGATAAGATCCACCCAAAGCCACAATCACCAAACTCAAGGAAGCATTGCAAATGATCTGGGACAACCTGTCACAGGGATCAACCGACATGGCTGTTAAGAACTTCCCAAAGCAACTGATGGTCTGTATTAAAGCTGGGGGGTGGGGGGCACTTGAGTATTTATAGTGATTGAAAAATTCTGACACATTGTTAATTGTATTGTTTGAATGATGTTATTTTACTGTATTTTAGCTTGAACACTTTTAACAGGAAAAAAATTGCTAGGTGGTAAAGCTAAAATGCAGTCACATCAACATAGCTTAAGATAATTAAATGTTTAATAGTAATACAAAAGTATGATGACTAAAAAAGTAAGTAAAATTACTTGTTGAACTTCAAAGTGGTTCCTGAGAAAATGGCATAAATTTCTAGAGGGCAGTGGTATAGCCATGGGTGCGTGGGCCCCTCCCAAAATTGGCTCTGGGGCCCCTGGTTTCACTTCTGGGGGTCCCAGCCCCTGCCAGCTAAAGCGTTTGTGCAGCGCTGGTCTCTGGCTCTCTGCCACATTGCCTGCCCTGCTCTTCCTCTCATGTTGCATGCATGCTCATTTTAGTGAAACTGAGTAAGTGCGTTCACTAAAACAAGCATGTACGCAATATGAGGGGAACAGCAGGGCAGGCAGTGTGGGGGAGACCAGCACTGGACAAATGCTTCAGCTGGTGGGGTTGCAGACCCCCACCAGCCAAGGTATGTGAGGCAGCAGCGGGGGCAGCGAGAGGAGGACCAAAATGTGCTCCTCCCCACACACACTTTGGGCATCTGGACCTCCCCCCCCCCCCCCCCCACACCCCACACACACACACAACACATCAAGGTTTGGCTACACCACTGCTAGGGGGTACTTTTTTTTTTTTTTTGCCTCACTCATTTCATTTCAGACTACATCTTTGAAGGATATAAACAGGATGGACTCAGTCCAAAAGGTAGTTTTAAAATAGTCAGTGGCAGGGTATGTATTGTGACAAGTATCTATCAAAATCTGGCACCAGAAAAAATACCTGAGGGGATGTGGCGGTTTCCTAGTAAAGGCAATCTAATCTTGCTATAGTTTCCAGCTAAGCACAGAAGAAAAAAAAAACACTCTAAAAGACATGGTATGAGGTTCCAAGGAGGGATCAGAAAATATTTCTTCACAAAAAAGGTGGTAAATGCATGGAATGGCTTCCCAGAGGTGCTGATGGAGACTAAAATGATAATAGAATTTAAAAAAAAAATACAATCAAATAACAATGGTGGATCTCAAGTTACAAAGTAGTGAGGGGAAAGTCAGATCCATAGTTTATTCATCAGCAATGAAAATGGTCAGATGAGATGATCCTCGTCATCATAGTCTATGTGTCCATGAGAGACAAAAAGGGGTTGAATTAGCATAAATCTGCAACTTGGAATATGCATAACAAAAAATGTGTGATTTTCTAAATGTGTTAGCAAACTTGTTTTAGCTGAAAATCACTACCAAGTTGCTTTCAAGTGCCAGAAAAAAAAAAAAAAAACAGTAGGCTATCTTTCAAAATAGCGGGAAAAGCCTCCGAAACAGAATAATTTTATGTGGCAAAAGGAAATGGGAAATAAAATGGGAGCTAACCAATAAAAATGGAGGCCTATAAAGTTATCCCTATCCACAGAAAACAATGGGTTTATTTATTTATTCTTGTATCCCACTATTATCAAAAAACAAGTTTCGGTTCAAAGTAGCTCACAATTTTACACTTGGTTGAAGTTACAGTACTGTTTTTCAGTTACAAAGTATTATGGAGCATCTGTAGTTTGTGTTTAGTTAAAGAATTTTTTTGAAAAGTACTACTACTAAAAAGTGGGCTTTCAGGTCTTTTCTGAACTGGAGATAGCTAGTGATACTTCTTATGGCTTTGGGTATTGAGTTCCACCATTTTGAGCCCAGGTAGCTGAATCCAGCCATGTGTATGGTTTTGTAGAGTACATTTCTGCAGATGGGTAGGTGGAGAAGTAGGTAGCCTCTGGTTTCTGGGCTTGCACTTCTTGAGGATAGTTTGATTAGGTCTAGCATATATTCAGGAGCTGACAGTAAATAGTTCTGGGAGGGAAATGCCGTGTGAAGCAAAGGAGCACCCTCAATAAGACTAGACTCCGCCCACCCATGACATCACCCTGGTCAGCATTTGAGACTATTTAAGGAGAAGCCTTGCACCAAAGTGACTTGGGCTGAAAGACTGTGTCACTAGCTTGTTCCATCTTGCTGCGGGAACATCTGAAAACAAGCCTTCACAAGTTTAAACATCATTGAGGCTTTTTTTTCCTGGTACTAGACTCTGCCCACCCGTAACATCATCTTGGTCGGCGTTTGAGGTGATTTAAGGAGAAGCCTTGTGCAGGTTGTACGCACATTTGTGCGCTCTGTGGACTTTGGAAGGTTTCTGGGATTGTGCTTTGAGAAATATAGTAAGAGAAGATATGTTTTAGTAATATTAATTAGGAGGGGTAGATATGGTGAATTGCAGAGTAATTCTCAAGGTAAGACTATAAGAACTAGGGAATTGATTACGGTAGACATTTCAAACCTCTATGTATGTTTACCAGTTAGGAATGTTAAAGTGGTTTTAGTAAATGCAAGATCAGTAAGGAATAAAGCTCCCTTGCTTTTTGATTTAGTTAAGGGGCATGCTATTGATATTTTATGTGTGACTGAGTCTTGGCTTGGGGAAGATGATTTAGTAATTTTAAATCAGCTTTGTCTATTAAGTTATTCTGCATTCTTTCAAGCGAGAAAAGAAAAAAGAGGAGGAGTGAGTTAGCTCTTAAGAAGAGTGATGGATTGGAAGTATCGGTATTGTCATCTAGTATAGTTAATTTTATTTTAGTGTATGCAGCTCTGGGGTTTTTTTTTTATAAAGGATTATTCATGTTTTACTGAGTTTATCATTGCGTCCAATTTAAACTTAAAGAACACAATTTTATGGGTGATTTTAATTTGAGCGTTGATTTAGTTAAGGTTGATGATTTAGTTGAAGTTCTTGTTTGGAATCTTTAGATGCATTAGGATGGAGACAAGTTAGAAATGTCCCTACACACTATGCAGGACATATTCTACATTTAGTTTTTGAACCAAAATTGAAAGGGCAGGGTATGTAAATGTAGAATCAGTGCAGTTTATACCCTGGTCAGACCATGGTTTGACTAGCCGTTGAGCCCGTAAAAATGGGCTAGTATAGGATGGGGGGGGGGGGGGTTTGAAAGGCCCCTTCTCCTCGCCGCTGCAAGGCCCCCCCACCGCCGAGCTCGCCGCTGCCCCTCTGAGGTCACCGCTATGGCCCCCCCCACCCCCGGAGTCGCTGCCACCCCTCCACCCGGGCTGGGCCCTTGCTTCGCTATTGAAACAGCGCAGGAACGCAGCACACAGCTCAGATGAGCTGCCGTCCTTCTTCTCTGCCTGTGGACACAGGCAGGGAAGGAAGGCTGACGGCAGCTCAGCTGAGTTGTGTGCTATGTTGACGCTGTTTCTATAGCAGAGCGAGAGCCCGGCCCAGGTGGAGGGTGGGTGGCGGCGGCGACTCCGGGTGGGAGGAGTGGTGGCGGTGACCTTGGGGGGGGGGAAGCGGTAGCAACGGCGGTTTCGTCCCTCCCCTTGCGCAAATGCGCAGTAGAGACCCTCTCTGTCCCGCCCCCGTCATCACATATTGATGTGGGGGCGGGACAGAGAGGGTCTTTACTGCGCATTTGCGAGTGAGTTCGGTCACTCGCCGTTTATATGTTTGATAACAATGAGAGTGACATATTGGAAATAGTGAGTTTTCTTAAAAAACAACAACAACAACAACAATAAGTGGAGTGGAGGAGTGGCCTAGTGGTTAGAGCACTGGTCTTGCAATCCAGAGGTGGCTGGTTCAAATCCCACTGCTGCTCTTTGTGATCTTGGGCAAGTCACTTAACCCTCTATTGCCTCAGGTACAAACTCAGATTATGAGCCCTCCTGGGACAGAGAAACATCCAGTGTACTCAAATGTAACTCACCTTGAGCTACTACTGAAAAAGATGTGAGCAAAATGGAAATAAAAGAAAGCAATGTTAGAAAATAGAAAGCCTTTTGAATTGTAAGGTCTCAAAAAAGAACTGAGTAATGTTTTATCTTTATCAAAATTTGAGGAGTAGATTCATTAGTAGAAAAGTGGAATGTAATGTTATCTGAATCTATGAATGTTGTTGCCCCTTTGAACAGTAAAGTTATGAAAAGATCAAATACAGTTCCATTGTTTGCTGACATCTGAACCATGAAACAAGAATTGAGGAAAATTGAGCATGAATGGAGAAAATATCCTTCTAGGGTGACTCAGGTTGCTTCTCTCGATAAAATGGCTGCATACAGGAATATGACTAATAAAGCAAAATGTGTTTTATGATAAAGAGATTGAACATGCATCTTCAAGTGCAAAAGAGCTTTTCTCAGTAGATAACAAATTGGTTCGGGATGAGGGGAACATAAATTTAAAAATATGTCAGATATCAAGTTTTGCTGATGGTTTTGCTGTAAAAGTAAAATGTATTACAGATCAATTTAATCAGGTGAACTTACCAATTGGTATAGTTCTGAAATGGTTCATATCTTAAGTTTTTGTGTTGTACAAGGGAACAATGTCTCAGATCCTAAGCAATTGTCAACAGGCATCTCACAAGGTTCATGCTTGTCTTCTGTTCTTTTTAATGTTTTTTGGTACCTCTGTCGATTATTGAATTGTTCTGTAATTCAAATCAGGCTGTACTATTCAGATGACATACAATTCCTTGTTCCTTTTGAGAAAAGTGTTCAAGACACATTTAATTATGTGGTCAATTAATTGTTGGATGTCTTCACATGGCTTGAAACTGAATATTAATAAAACTCAGATTTTACTGTTGACTACTTATGATTCTGATATTTTTACAGCGTTTCAGTTCGATAATGATTCAGTATACATTGTGAATGGGTAACTTGACAGCTCTGTTTTAGCGGTATTGGGGAGGGTAGTTTTCATTTAGAAAAGCTATTTAAATTGTCCTGCTATGTGCAAAATAGAAGATTAAATAAAAAGCAGCTGCATTGGTTTCTGTAACCTAAATTATTATATTTAATCATGTAAAGTGAATGTGATCGTGACTGTTCATGTCACACTTTCAACGTATGAGTTGAGGGTTATGCCCACCCCCCCAAACTAGGCCAATCATAAGCACAGTTGTTATGGTGAGGAGACTGAAAAAAAAGAATCCAGCTGGAGTAAATATTTTGTTTGGTTAAATTCAGGCCATAATACTTTGATTTCATTAATTTTTGAGTTACTACTTTCCTTCAAAGCCAAAATTGACTGCTGTCAAAGTTCCATCTGATTTGAGATTTGAAGTACCAAGCATTTTCCCTAAAGACATAAAATGGAGATCCACCTCCCCCTTTCTCCATATGTAGACAATGCTCTTAAACATTATTTAACTATATAATTAATTTAATTACTCTACCCTGATAAACATGAAATCCATTGCATTACTTTTTTCATTAAAACTTAATGTTCAGTACCTAAGAGGGCGTGACTATCCAAAGGGAGAAAGAGAGTGTGCCCCAGGAGTGCATGAGGAACTCAGGCATGTGTGTGTGGTGCGCTCTACTACTACTACTTATCATTTCTATAGAGCTACTAGACATACGCAGCGCTGTACACTTGAACATGAAGAGACAGTCCCTGCTTGACAGAGCTTACAATCTAATTAGGACAGACAAACAGGACAAACAAGAGATAAGGGAATTACTAAGGTGGGGATGATACAATAAGGGTACTGAACAAGTGAGTAAGGGTTAGGAGTTAAAAGCAGAATCAAAAAGGTGGGCTTTTAGCTTAGATTTGAAGACGGCCAGAGATGGAGCTTGACGTACCGGCTCAGGAAGTCTATTCCAGGCATATGGTGCAGCAAGATAAAAGGAACGGAGTCTGGAGTTAGCGGTAGATGAGAAGGGTGCAGATAAGAGAGATTTACCCAGTGAACGGAGTTCTCGGGGAGGAGTGTAGGGAGAGATGAGAGTGGAGAGGTACTGAGGAGCTGCAGAGTGAATGCACTTATAAGTCAATAAGAGGAGTTTGAACTCTATGAGGAAATGGTTAGGGAGCCAGTGAAGTGACATGAGGAGAGGGCTAATATGAGCATAGTGACACTGGCAGAATATGTCGTGCAGCAGAATTTTGATCAGATTGAAGAGGAGAGAGATGGCTAAGCAGGAGACCTGTAAAAAGCAAGTTACAATAGTCTAAGCGAGAGGTGATAACAGTTTGGATAAGGGTTCTGGTAGTGGGCTCAGAAGGGAAAGGGCGAATTTTGGTGATATAATAGAGAAAAAAATGACAGGTTTTAGCAGTCTGCTGAATATGTGCAGAGAAAGGAGAGAGAGAGGAGTCAAAGATGACCCTAAGGTTACGAGCTGATGAAACAGGGAGGATGAGAGTGTTACCCACAGAAATAGAGAATGGGGGATGAGGAGAGGTTGGCTGGTTTCCACGCTCTCTCCTACCCACGCGCGGAAACAAGGTAGTGCGGGAAAAGCCAGGGTATTAGCTGCCCAGTGCGCAAGAAGCTTTTGAGACACATCATGGTGGAAGCTTTGTGACATCACAGGCTGACAGTCTTTGGAGTAGGAACGGTTAGGAACGGTGGCCGCTGAGTGCTCGGCAGTAGAGTGTGTGTTTCATCCTGACGCAACTTTGTGGGCAAACTGCCAGACAACGGAATCAGGAAAGTGCCGGCCAGCAATCACTGAAGCAAGCAATGGAGGCAGCAGCCAAATAAAGTTCAGCGCTTCCCAGTGCAGTATTTAAGATAGGGGAGGAGGCTAAACGTCTCTCCTCTCCCCTCCCCTTCCTGTTGGAAAACTATTACTACTACATAGATAGTTCTGTAGGGCTACTGGGCCTAGCAATGGCATAGCTAGGACTGAATGGGCCCTAGGCGGAAAAATTAAAAGATGGGTCCCCATATAATGCCATCTCTCCCATGGTAAGGGGGGAGCCCTTTAAGAGCTGCAGTAAAAAAAAAAAACCCATATAAAAAGCAAACACACATCCAGGACATGTCACAGTAATAGAAATAGAAAATGAAATGCAAGATATCAGAAATTCACGTTTCCTAGAGCTGCCTTATTACAACTCATACATTCCAAAATAAAATATTTTTCTACCTTCTAATAATTGGTTTGGTCTCAGCGTCTCTTTTCCGTTCTCCTCTGTTTTTAATTGTCTCTTTGGCAGGCCTCCTGTCCTTTTCACATTTCTTCCCTCTGTTGCCCACTATCCATCTTTTCTCTGTGTCCCTATCCTTCGTACCCAGCATCTTCCCTCTGTTCTTGTTCCTATCCTCTCCCCATGTTCAGTAACTGCCCTCTCAGTGTCTCTATTTTCACTCCATATTCAGCATCTCTCCTTTTTTGTCCCTCTTTTACTCTTGTTTAGTGACTGGGGGGGGGGGGGGGGGGGTTGCTATTTCTTCCCTTTTGTCAAACATTGCTCCTCTATGTCCCTGTCTCTCCCCATGTCCAGCTTCTTACCTCTTTCTTCCCTTCTTCCTGCACCCCCACCCGGTTCAGCCTCTCTCCATTCTCTTTGCTCCAAGTCTCTCATTCTCTTTTCCCTTTGCTCCCCTCTAGAGACTTGCAAGGGAATGGGGTTCACACAGGGACGGAAGCAGTTCTGCGGGGTTCCCATGGGGACAGAAGCTGTTCCCGCGGGGTTCCTGAGGGGACAGAAGCCGTTCCGCAGGGCTCCTGTGGGGATGGAAACAATTCCTGCGGGGTTTCTGTGGAAGTGTACGCTGCACTTGCGCCAGCCTCTCACTTACTGAGTACCAAGTTCTTTGACTGCTGTCTCCTTGCTTTAACAGCACAGATGCAGAAAGTCTCCATTAAGGAGGTGGTAGAGACTGAAATGGTAGCATAATTCAAAAAGGCATGGGATGAACACAGAGGATCTCTAATTAGAAAATAGAAGTTATAAAAAACCTAAACTTAAATGACTGCATGTGTGTGAATGTATCGAGTGACGCTTAGATGGTGTCTGTGGCCGTGATGAACTAGGACTGATACTGGGCAGACTTGTATGGTCTGTGTCTTATATATGGCAATCTGGTTTAGGATGGGCTGGAAAGGGCTTAGACAGCAAACTTAGTGGCTAGAACATGAGGACAATGCTGGACAGACTTTTACAGTCTGTTTCCTGCAAATGAGAAGACAAATAGGCTAGAGTAGGCTTCAACGACAACACTAGCAGTTGGAACATAAGGATAGGGTCAGGCGGACTTTTATGATCTATGTCCCAGAAACGCCAAAGAAAGACCATAATCAAGTATATAATATCACGTTCATTGTTGATTTAATTATGAATTAATAATGAGCGTGACTACTAGGCAAACTGGACCATTCAAAGTTTTTATTTGTGTCACTTACTTCCTCTCTGCTCCCAAGCTGATGCGCAGACCTCAGCTCTGACACAGGCACAAGCATCAGATGTCACCTGGCCTACTGGTGCATGCATGTGGCAACCTCTCAGCACAGTGCCAGTGAATCAGAGACAAGTCTTACATGTGTGGACCAGAGTTCCAAGTTCCAATTTCTGTTCCTTCCTTGCCTGCAGTGCTGCGGCTCGAACTCAGAGAGAGCATGAGAGAGAGCCGACCGGAATTTTCTTAAATGTAGCATTAAATTCTTGCAGGGACGGGTAAGATTTCTGTCCCCGTGCAACTCTCAACTCCCCTCCAGATCCAGCATCTCTCCTCCTTTGCAGGTCTGGCATTTTTCCCTGCTCCCACAGGTCTCTCTCTCTCTCTCTTGCATCTGATTCCCTCCTCCCCCCCCCCCCCCCCCAGTTCCAGGATCTCTGCACCTCTCTCACTGCTGCCACCCCTTCCCCCCAAGCAGGCCCAGGATTTAACTTCCAGCCCCCCCTCCCAACTCACACACACATGTGGGACTGGCATTTCTACACACACACACCCGACATGGGACCGACATCTCTCTAAACCCCCTTTTCGCACACTTTCTCCCCTGCAGTTGTCAAAACGCAACGTGTCACTGGCAGAGACGGCGACTGCACGACTGAAACAGACTGCCTCTGCCTTTACTCAGCCCTTCTAGGACCTAGGCATATACAAATTCATAAAATAGAAATAGTCTGTGCTGTATGGTGCCGATAATTTGCTTGAGGCAGACACAAGAGAAATAATTCCTTGTATATAGTAACATAAGAAATACCAAGTCAGACCAAAGGTCCATCAGACCCTGTATCCTGTTTCTAACAGTGACCTATCCAGGTCACCCGTACCTGGCAGGATCCCAAAGCTTACACTAGGGAACACTATGATTTATAAATATCGTTTTAAGCTAAATGGATCAAGAATGATCTTCAGAAATGTTTTTTAAAAACTATTTAACTGAGGTCAGGATCAAAAACTAAAGGGTTGTGGTATAACTAATAAGGTCACAGATATATCTAAGATTTTTATGAAATTGGTGAGAAATACCAAAAAAGGGTAGATTTTTAACTAGGAGCAGTGAAATATCTTTTTAGTTAAAGGGGGCAAACAAATCCATCTCCAGCTTCACCCAGGACTGGATTAACACTATACTGGGCCCTAGGCAAACATATTTGTGCCCCCCCCCTACTAGGACTTAGCTCTGTCGAGCAGGGACTGTCTCTTCATGTTCAAGTGTACAGCGCTGCGTATGTCTAGTAGCGCTTTAGAAATGATAAGTAGTAGTAGACTTCCCCTTCCCCTCTCCCAGATTTACTTCTTTCCTCACCCTCATCCCTCCGCCCCCCCCCCCCACCACCACCAATTTTACTTCTCCAAAAGTAGTACGGAAAGCATGGAGCCTATCAGTGGTTGTAATAGCAGTAATACTTAAGAGTGAGCAGGCAGACCCTGCAAGCACATGCCTCAAATGGCTTAATGGTTAGAACTGGAGAGCTACCAAATTACCCAGTTCCAGGAAGAAACTTCTAAACTTGTCCTGGATTTCTGCAACCCTATCCTGGACATTACAGGACATAGAGCAGTGATTTAACTTGATAGTATCAGGGACTACAAATAACACACTGAATTGGCATCCAAGTTCAACCACTGGATTGGCCAAAGAGTCTCCCTCCTGGAGCTGAGTAACTTAGCAGTTCTGCAGCAGTTGGCAAAGAACCAAAGAAGTTGTGCAAATCATTTTTTACCCTCCCTTGCTTCTAGTACAAACCAGAGGTGCCAAGGGAGAAAGGGACAATGTGCCCGAGGTATATATATTTACAAAGTTGTACGGGTAAGAAAGGTTTCACAAATGGAAGCAGCAAAATAAAAAAAATCACTTTCTTTGGTGTTTATGAAAGGATATAGACAGAGAAAAGGCAATGTTAGGCCAGTGTTCAAAGGAATTTTGTCAGGAAACTTAATAGTTAGCAGGGTAAATTCCCGGGGCTGAAAACTTCCTTTCATTTAGTATGTGTACACATACATTTGTAGCAGTGGATTTTCAAAGGGAGGCTTTTATTTATATGACACAGAAAAATACACAAGGCACTGTCCCCACCTCCACACCATCATGCAAAGTTCTTGCATTTGCTGCCAATTCTTTTACTCAGCCTGCAGCAGACCCTTCACACTTTCTCCCATTCTTCTTAAATTCTTACTCCATTTCAACAATCCCATTCTCCCATGACACTAACAGCTTCTATAACTCCTTGACTTGTAGGGCTCAGCTTCCACCTACTCCAGCCCTAGCAGCTCAGCCCCCTCCTTCCCATAGGCTGGATCCTACTACAGTATCTGCACTGGAAGGGGGGAGGATTGGAGAGTTACACAGGGTTAAACTGTGAAAATATCCGAACACTTTAGCCATCGTTCTGACTTTGAGCTCAGTAACTTATACATTTGTAGAATCCTAAAAAAAATCCAGACAGTTGGCAATCAAAGGCTCCCGAGTCCTCAGCACATCTGATAGTGTCCCCTCTAAACGTTTGGGCCAAGGCAGGTGCCTTAGTCTTGCTCTCTGCTCCACCCACCATAAGCGCTCTTGGTTATTGTTTCTTGTTGGAGGAAATATTTGTTGGGCCATGGCTCCAGAAACTTACCCCATTCTGCTACCTATGGAATATACATACATTTGAAACCGGTGAGCAGCAATGCCAGTTGTCAAGGGTTCAAACTCTGCTGTTTACCTACTTTTGTTATCATGTATTTTTCTGCTGAAATTAGGGAGAAATGATTGAATTTCTGATTTGATGGCCAAGGGTGGGCACAGTTGTGTTTCCCCACTGATTTGTAGCACCCCTGTAAAATAAAGACTCAATCACTCACCACTTCCTTTCCTTTGAGGGTATGTCCAGCTAATAACCAGAATCATCTGTTTTTCGTCCACCTTGCTTCTAGTGAACTGAATGCTACCTGGTGGAGCTGTCAAATGCAACCTCACTGCAAAATTGTGATGATCTACTGAATTAATTGTTCTACTTCTTCACTGCCTTATAAAGATAGCTTAGCTCTTGAAAACTATTCAGAGACATATAAGTGTTAATCCAACTTGCTGGCTGATCCTTGGGGGGGGGGGGGGTAATTCTATAAAGAAGGTGTTATCATTTATGTGCCTGAATATACAACATACTTTTCCTAACACAAGAAGACTATCTCTACTTTAGGAAGTAGGTGGAAGCTTGGCTCTTCAACTAGGTCTTTAATGGAAGAAGTAACTAACTTGCTAGTTATACACAGACATACATACACAGGGAATGACACCTACTGCACATACTACAGCAGGACATGTTTATTCACTCCTGCCCTAAGATAATATTCAAGCACTTTGCTGACTTCATTTGCAACTTTCTTTAACTTAAGAGTAACAGGAGTAAGAAAATAAGGTACTATCTTATCTAAATGGAGGAGTAGCCTAGTGGTTAGTGCAGTGGGCTTTGATCATAGGAAACTGGGTTTGATTCCCACTGCAGTTCCTTGGGATGCTGAGCAAGTCACTCAACCCTCCACTGGCCCAGGTACAAAATAAGTGCCTGGATATAATATGTAAACCACTTTGATTGTAACCACAGAAAGACAGTACGTCAAGTCCCATCCCTTTTCCCATCTTTGCTTACACCCTATGCTGTCTATTAAAATGTTTTATTGTATTGACATTGTAATATACCATACTTTGTATTGTTTGAATATTTTTACTGCTGTAATTGTCTATAGCTTATGTTTGAGTTGTTCTTGCTGTACACCACCTTGAGTGAATTCCTTCAAAAGGCGGTAAATAAATCCTAATAAATAAAAGTTAGAATTCTGGTACATACACATATAAATGCCAAAATTCTGTCTATGTGCTATTCTATAAAAATGCATCAGTGCGTAGTTGGAAGGTGGGTGGAGCTTGGACAGGGTGTACAGTTATATGAATAAATGATAAAATAGTATAACTGAAGGGCTTATTTCCAAAGCCCTCTAAGTCTAATGCAACTAGTATGCACTTAGAGGGCTTTGGAAATAAGCCCTTCAATTGGTTAGGAGTCAAAGTGACTACCTGTTGTAAACCTATTTTAGAGACAGATGGCACCTGTGTCTTGCCCTGCTAAACCTAGAGTTTACATCTACACGTGCTTGATCCACTTTCTACCCCTGCTCTCCAATGCATCCTGAAGGACTGGATGAAAATACAGAATCCAAGGTCAGGTCAAACACATTCATGCTTCTGTAAGTAAAAGCTTAGGGTAGAAAGCAGACAGGAATCAACTGTATCTCAAAAACCTACTCAATACATACTGACAGGTTAAGCCCAGCAAGGTGTTAATGTTTTGCTTTGATCCCATCCTCTTGCTATATAGCAGTGGTTCTCAACCCAGTCCTTGGGATACCTATCCACTCAGGTTTTTAGAATACACCATGAATATTGCAGGAGGTACTGCATGCACATTTATGGTGGGTATCCTGAAAACCTAACTGGCTGGATGGGTCCCTAGATATGGACCAGTTTAGCCCCTGCTGATCTGAGCTAAACTTGAAGATTAAATATGAAATTGACAGATCTGTAAAGTACTCTGTAGGACATCTGAATTTTTAGATTAGGTCATGCATCACATGGGGGAAAAAACCCCCAAAACAAACATTTTATAGGTTTGGAGTCATTTTGTGGTTTCAAGGACCAACTGCTCAGGTTTATTTTTTTGCGCTCTTAGCAAATGTCAAGTAATTTGGTAGATGCATTTTGGTCCTGACAATTATTCGAAGTAGAACTTAATGTTATTTGCTGAGCTGGAAAGCTCCTGAGTTGTGCACTTTTAAAAGCTCCATTTAAAAAAGGGACCAATTTAAATTCACACCCTGTCTTGCCTCAGGCCTATATGCCAATTAGGAACTTCAATAAGCTTTTCTGAGATTATAGTGGCTGTGGCCCCTTTGTTTCTAAGTGCAGTTCATACCCAACTGCTCTCTTGCTTTTATTTTTAAATATAGGTTGTGAAAACCGTGGCAAGTGGAGGACACCAGGCGGACAACTAAGGAAACCTTGTTCAAATCCCATTGCTGCTCCTTGTGATGATCTTGGGCAAGTGACTTAACCCTCCACTGCCTCAGGTACAAACAGATTAAAGCCCTCTGGGACAGGGGAATAGTGTACCTGAATATCACACACCTTGTTTACTACTGGAAAAGTGTGACAAATCCAAATAAATGGTAGTTTCCAATTGTGCCAAACTCAGTATGCCTACATCAATTAATGGTGACCAGGTTAGTACTGAGAGCAATGAGTATATACAGTGGCTTACTACATTTTAGCGAAAAAAATTTATTTAGATATCCAAAATACAAAAATATTAACAAAGAATTTGAGAAATGCATTTAAATAAAACATTGAAGAGTATGGCACAAAACAAAATGAATATCCTGCTTGCTTTTGCCAGAACTGTCAGAACTGTGTTAACATATTTCTATAAAGAAATTAAAGATAGTCAGCAATAAGATATGCTTCTTGAACTGTAGCATTTTGTGTTTGAGAAAAATGTTTAATACAAACATGTAAAACAAAATTGGAAATTCATATCCAAGCATGAAAAAAATGAGTCCCATTTGTCTTATGCCCAAAAGTCTTAAATGAGGCAGTTTGAGGTTATGGCAAGTCTGTCTGAGAACTTGCCAAGGTTGTGTAGTTAATTGATGCATGCCTTGCAAAACATTGTCCACATTCTGCAGACAAACCCCATAATAGTGTCTGGTTTATACAGAGTTCTGTAGCTGTTCAATTTTATGTTTAAATTGTTCTCTTTTCCTCCTCAATTGCTCTCTCTCGGCAATCAGTCTGTGTTCATCTGCCTGAATAGAGAGAATGTATTCTGTGGCCTTTTTGAGGATAACAACTTTGGGGGCCTTTTCATTGTTGGCTACCTCTGGTATCTGATCACGCAGTGCAAAGAAGCTCAGCTTAAGCTCATTCCTCCTCTGACGCTCCAAGACATTGTGTGTCCGTCTCTTGTCATTTTCTTCAGAGTCTGATGTTCTGGGACTTGTGCATTTTCTGTTGTTGCTGATCTGTTTGAGAACTCTGCCACTGTCCAGCTTTGCTCTTTTTGAAGTTGGGTAGTCTGTTTTGGTTGAGGGTGAGGCAGCATAATTGTGCTGATGGATGGGGACATGGCACCGCTTGAGGACAAGGGGGCTGTGGTGTGGTTTACTGTGTGGCTTTGAATGTGTGTTAGATTCAGGTTTCCTCCCTCCAGGATGTCGCTTCTCCACTGTGACAACATCAATTTCTTCTTCCTCATCGTCGTCATCGTCATCATCATCATCTTCCTCCTCCTCCTCCTCCTCATCTGAAACACAACATTTCAGAATAAGCAACAAAGTTCATGAACCCTGCTTTTACTACATTGAAATCTATAGAAAAAGTTAAAGTGTAAACATTACACTTTAGAGTAAACATTCAAATGTTTAAAAAAACAGGCTTCTCAGCTGATCTACACTGCTTAGTTTTCACCCACATGAGACAATATTTCAAGCAGTTATTACCTTAAATGGCAAAGCTGTGATTTATAAAAATGCCATTTAACTTGTTTCCTGAACTCAGCTTCTGTTTTTTTTTTCCAGTTAATAGGTTACTCTGCCACAGCCTTTCAGGTTAGTTTCTTAACCTAGCAAACTACTTCCATGCTTAAAGATCAATTTAAGTCTCCCTGGATTGGAAGCGGCTGAACTGTGCCAGCCTACTCACTGCCTATCAACCGTTAGCACCGCCCTGACCGGAGCAGCTGAAAGGATTACACGCCCTGTTAATCACTGCAGAACTCTGCATTACTAAAGGGGAAAAAAAAGGGACCCAACTCTTACTGGATTAAAGCTGTAAATCCCTCCCCGCCCCAAGAGGCATTCTCTTTTATTACACACCCTACAATAAGGGCAGAGTTTTAACTCTTCCCATGCAAGATCTCTCAAAAACCGTGCATTGCCCCGACTTGCCGAACACAAAAAAAAAAAAAAAACTGGCACATTTGGTTTTTTCCCAAGCATTTTTCTTCATCGATCCTGCAGGCAAGAACGTTAGGCTCTTACCTGAGTCGCTGAAGGGCGGAGAATCCCCTCCAGGGGCAGGGCTGGGAGTGGAGGCGGCGGCAGCTGCTGCAGTTTTGGGCAGGGCGTCGCTCAGAGGGTAAGGAAAGACCACAGAAGGGTCGATGCATTCGGTGGCGGCGCTGCTGCTGCACAGATCTTGCAAATAGCTTGGCATGCTGGAGCTGGAAAGAATATCAACCCCGCCTCCGCCCCCTCCGCCGCCGCCGCTCCCGGCACAGTGTTGCTGCAGGGTAGAGCTCTCTCGCCGCGCCGCCTGGTACGAGGCCAGCTTCTCGGAGACCAGCTTGGCCGCGGCCGAAAAGCCGCTCCACATGCAGTCCTGCAGCACGATGGACTTGGTCAGGGCATCGCCGTCAGGCTCGCAAATGAAGCTCTGGTTCACCACGTCGCCTCCCAGGAACTCCGTTACCATTTCCAAGTGGTCGGACATGAAGGCGTCCAGGCTGCCCAGCCCCCCCTGCGCCCGGCGGCTGGGCGAGAGCGGCGGCGTGGGCAACAGCTCGAACTTCTTCCAGATATCCTCGCTGGGCGCTGGCGGCTGCAGCCCGCTCTGCTGCTGCCCGCTGTAGTAGAAGTTCTCTTCTTCGTCCTCGTAGTAGAAGTAGGGCTGTACCATGTCATAATCGTAGTCGTAATTCCTGCTCGGGAAGCTGCAGCTCAGGGGCATGGTGGTGCCTGCCTGCAAAGTGGACAGAGGCGAAAGAAAAAAAAATCCAGAAATGTAACAGCAGGAAGAGTCGGATAACTGAAGTTTAGGTCTAAAATGAGCTTCAGATATTTTTAGTTGGTAGAATGGATTACGATCTAAAGATTTTCCTTAAGAGCAAAAACACAATAGCACATTACAATTTAAAGTTTACATGCAAATATCGCATGCCTCCCAAAAAGTGAAATACAGCTACATAAATCCTATACAACCTATTTCGAATACGATCTCCCCGCTAACCTACAGAGTTCCTATACTTTTTTCCCCCGTTGGCTTCAAAAGCCCCCTCCTCCGCCACACTAAATCTGGTCTGTAATCTGTGTTTAAGTCAAGAACTAATTATACATCTGAATTTCTCTCCTTTTAATTGGCACATGAAGCTCAGTATAAGACAAAAAAAGGAGGCGCTACCAAAGCTGGCGCACATCACAATTATGACAAAAAAAACCAGGATAAAATAATGCTATTGCAGTAAGACATCACTAAAATATTACAGAAAAGACCAACCGCATTCTGCTAATAAATCCATTTCTTTCCGAGAAGAGAGGAAAGGGGTAATATTTGTAGCTACAAGGCAGACGATTACGTCCACCTTAAAAATTGCAGAGCCGGTGACGGACCTTTAAATAAAAAGCCGGCAAAGCACTGATACTACCACCAAAAAGAATATACTGCAAGACTTAAGAAAAACTCTGCTGTGGTATTACATAACTACTGAAGGGGATCCGACGTTCCCTTTCTCTAGCCCTTCAACATAGATGGGGTTGGTACTCTCTCCCCTCGCCCCTAATCTCAAGAATCTCTGTTGCATAGAAGAACGAGACATATCTGTAGCCAGGCAAGCAAATCTTTAACTACATTTCTTCCAATAAAAGCCACAAACCAAATTAAGTAGCCACAAAATTCAGGATCTACCACAAGTCTGACAACAGTAGAATATAAGCAGTCAGCTATCCAGAGAAAGACCCCCCCTCTCCCCCCCCTAAGAAAAACGAGCCTGCAGCTTTATTCTCTTACCAGGGTGCAGTCGGTCCGTGCGGGCGCGGCGGTAAATCCGGCGCCGGCTACTACTACTGCTGCTGCTGCTATTATATTATTCTATGTCTCGTGCTCGCCTCGCCCAGGATAATTGTAAAATCCAGCGCTCGGGTTCGAGCTCTTCACGGGCGCGCGCATAGATAAATCACTGAAGCGCCAGCAACCCCGCCTCAAACTCTCCTCTACGCTGTGAAGTCAGACTCGATTGTAAGTAAGTACAGAAAAACTTGGCGTGAAGCTTCCTTTTATAGCCTCTTGGTGGATCCTTCCGCTGGTTTTGGCGCGAAATATTCTCTTGCTCTGCCTCTTCAGTGGGATGGTCATGTGTCTGGGGGGCGGCGGCTATGCCGCCTAAGAGATAAGCGACATAAATTTCAAAAGGGTCCGATGATTGCTGTTCTTTTTCCGTAACTTGACTCCTCTCCCTCCATTTTTCGGAGGTGTGGATAAAAAAAAAATAATAATAAAAAGGATTACTTTAGTGTTATTGCGCGGGGCGGGACTGTAGTAAGACACGAAAAGGGCGGTGTTTTAACTCATTCAGGTGTCTATGGCGCGGAAGTAAACATAGTAAACTACTACGAATAGCTTTTTCTTTTAGGCTACCATGGTGGCTGGTGTTTATGGTTCTTTTTAACTGTTCTGTTACTGTCGTGAGTTACAATTTCCTAGATCGACGTTTCAGTTACCCGGTCCACTTCTAGAATCCCTGAACAGTTGCTTAGCTTTTAAGAGCAGTTTTATCAAATGTCTGCTCCGCTTCTCATCTGTATGGACTGGAGACTGCTGATTAAAAAAAAAAAATCATTAATGTCAGTCCCTGCAGATGCAATTAGTAAAAAGAGAATTAGTACTTAATATATACGTCCAACTTTCGCCAAGCTTCCAATTAGTATACAAAAAAAGGACGGACGCATTACTTTTGTTCTATTTTTCATTCGTTTTTTTTTTTCTGTATTTTGTTATGAATAAAGTGAGAGTTTCCCATGGATGACATCTACCCGGAATGAGTGGTTGTAGTTCACCCTAGTCCCCACCCCCAATTCTTCGAAATGTCAAATGGGAGCAATTAACCCATAAAATTTATTCTGCTGATGCTCTCTATTCTTACATCGAGCCAACAAACGTTGCAGGTGTTACCCGTATTGAATTAACGTGTGTGGAAAAAATTTGTAATAAGTAATATTATTCCTTATCGCATACATGAACTCTCCAAGAAGTAGGCAGCATTTTCTTCATTTTATTTGCCGCATAACTTTGTAAAATATTATACAGATATTTATATTGAATTGTTCGATTTTTAGCTCATATATTTAATTTGAACTTTTTAATGCAATTACATCGGTATCTGTACGTTTGTTTGTTTTATGTACGTATGTTGGTGATGCTTCAAAATTTGCCTAGCAAAGAGGTGCTTTTCAAGCCACAAGGAGGAAAAAATGTACGTAAACCCTCTGCGGAAAGGCCGAGCAATTGCTTATTCATGTGGGTGTTTTCTAGCGCCTGTATAGTTTAAATTCACAGATTAGAAGGGCTAAGGGGGAATCCGTAGCCATCCAGCGGTTCTGGTGATCTCATACAGCTTAACATCGCGCAGGGCAAGTGCTATTTGAACGTTCTATCGCTGGTTTGTAGTACGCTGGGCGCAAGGAGGTTTAAATCTCCTTGGCTGGGTGAGAAAGCGGCGCTTGCTGTAGCCCAGCGCTTCCCTCCCCCCACCCCGCTGGACGCCTCGTCCGTTGCTGGATGGGTAACAACAGTCGCGCTCTTCTCAGTCAGCAGTGTTGACCCTTTCCTGTCCTGATTTTGTATACTCCCTCTCCCACCGGCGGTCACCCTTTTTATTTATTCCTCCCAAATTTCTGTCGGAATAACAGCTGTAATCCCAGCTACATTTCGGTGCACCGCTTGATACGCCGGCTTTTGCTGCCAACAAGACACCGCAACCTTTCCCCTACTTATTTCATCGTAGATCTCAGAAACTTTATGTCTCGTTGAAATGGTGATGCCACCTATCTGCAATCCCAAGAAATTAGATCTCGGGCAGCAAAGTCGTTTGGGGCCCCCAGCACTTGGAAATCCCCCCCCCCCCCTCCCCATTGTTCTAAATAATCAGCAAGCTGGAGAGGGTGGGATCCTCCCTAATACGGTGCAAGACTGAGGAATCGTTTGCAGGCAGCCAGCAAGATCAATGCAGGAAAGGCGAGTGCGCTCCTCCCCTTCTCATATAAATCTGGGGATGAAATAGCTGCAGAAGGCAAACAGACGCCATCGAAAGTTTATCTGGTGAACCAGGTGTGCATAAGCTAACCGGCTAAATAATAACAGAATCGGGGAGGGGGGGGGGGACGCTTTTTCTTTCACAGCAATGTAAACACCTGCCTGGCCCGCTCCCCTCCCACATTAACTCAGTCTCGCAGCAGCCGCTCCCTGCTTGGCTTGGCGCTCGCGCCACTTCCCGCCACGACGGGAGGACCCGGAGGAGCGAAGCAGAGGTGCCCTCTAGTGGCCTCATGGGGAAAAAGATTTTATTCTGGGTGGGGCTGGGGCGCAGGTTGTCCTTTGAAGTAATCCTGCTGCTGGGAAGGGAATGCTGCGGAAGCTCCAGGAATCCAGCCCTACATGTACTGTAAAGGGGGAGGGTTAGAGAAAAGTGTTTATGTTACACTCGCAGCTTCTCGGAGAACGCGTTCTAGGAAGACTCCCTTCTTATTATTAGGGATTCAAAAATGAGAAACATTATGCATTGCAGAAGAAGGGGGAGGGGAGGGCTTGTCAAGTCAACCTGGATGGACTAAAAACCTCAATCTAAAAGGAAGAAGGTGGCCACCTTTGTGATTGTGGTAAAAGTTTAATTCAGGAGCGTTAATTTGCTGAATATTATAGGGCAAGGGATAAAAGAGAGATAACAGCAGTGAGCAGTCCCATGCTTTTGTTGGGTTGCGGCTCCCCCTTTTGACCGATGGTGCCTGCAAAAATTATTCCAAAGCTGCTGTGCTTGTCATTTAGCATGAGTCCAGGTGACAATTCAAGAATCTATTGTTTGGTTATGAAAAGCCTACACACACCCTAGCTGCCTGAAGTAGCCATCCCCTGGTCAGTGGCAGGAAGGATGTGCCTATATTTAAAGACCAAATTACTAGCAACCTGATTTTTGGGGTGCTGGTAACCAGGAGACTTTCATCTGAAGGACCACCATAGGGCTGTGTGTGTTGAAAGATCATGAAAAATAGCCCTTTTATGTGTGTGGTGTGGCAAATGGCAGTCAAGCTTAGTATCTCATTTTCCTGTTACTGTCTTGCAAAACGGTTGCTGTCCTTATTGTCTTGGAGACGCTATAATGACTGCACTGCTGTCAGTCTGCAAGCTTTTTATATTTTTGGGAGCCTTGTGTCTTCCTCCCCCGTCCCCTTCTTGTCTTAAACTCATAGCCCTCAGTGGGGCAGTGAATGCAGTCACTGTTCTTTCCCTATGCTGTGCCAGCCTGCAGAGCAGGAGCTGAGCCATGGAATCACACATTTGTTTCCCACAAGGTAGTACTGCCAGGTGATGGGGTTGCCAGATGTATTCAGGTTTTTTTTTTTTCTTATAGGCTGATCCCAGTGCCTGATGTCTCCCCATTGCATGGATGGGCTTGCTTTTCATGGAGGAAAAAAAAAAATCAGAACTGCAGGTCCTGGGATGCAATCAGTAAAATCAGGGCTGGATTAGCCTGTCCTGAAAACATAGATGCAGCTGGCAAGCTATGTTTTATCTCTCCCTCCCGCAAGTAAAAAAAAATGATTCTGGGCGTGATGTCTGTGTAGCTTGCTCAGTTTACCACAGCACTACTGTGAAATACCATTAAAAACAAATACAGCAGCATGGAATAATCAATGAGCATTCAAATTACTGCTGTGTTAAAATTATGGCAGTAATGGGCAGTTCATTGATAAATGTCACCTTTCCTGTCATTGCCTGAGTGGTGACTGGCTTAGCCACTGATAGGAAGAGTGACATAAAAAAAATCAAGCATGCCGCTGCCTTTTGCCTGTCCCATCCCAACCTCCCGAACAGTGTCTGGTGGCACCTCAAAATCACCTGACCTCACTCAGGAGTGACCCAATGGTTAGTGCAGCGGAGAGCGGACTTTGATCCCAGCATCCTGGGTTGGATTCCCACTGCAGCTCCTTGTGACCCTGGGCAAGTCACTTAACCCTCCATTGCCACAGGTACAAAAACCAAGATTGTGAGCCCTCTAGGAACACAGATAATACCTGCTTATAATTGGATTTTAAGCCATATTGAACCTGAACTCTGTTTGGGATAATGTGGGATACAAAAATGTCATAATAAATTTCCTGTGGCACTTTCTCCCCCCTGACAATCTGTTCTCCTGGTGTCTAGTGGCACCTGCTGCAAGAGAGAGTGTGTATTCAAGATGTACCAGATCTGAGGGTGGGGGGGGGGGGGGCACTAGACACCAGGAGAACAGTTTGAATGGATGGGTGGGAGGGAGGCACCATGGGATTTATTTTTTAATATCACTGTGGGGGGGGGGGGGCACAGTCTGGTGATTATGGGGGATGGAAGGGTGCCAGATTGGGGCAGAGGGGAAGGAGATGGGGTCAGTGCTGACCGTGGGGGCTCTATGCCAGCTTCAGACCTGACAGTAGGCTTTTGGTAATGAGCCCCTGTGGTGGACATCAGCGCACATTTCTTCATGCTGCGGGGTAGCCTGATCAGCTATTTAGCGTGCACTTTAATATGCTGTGCCCTAAAGTCTACCATGGGAGTGTAGAAGTCCTGTTAGCATACAGTGACTATTAATGAGCAGGTAACCTGGCTGTTAAGGGTACACTGTAGCCTTTAAAGATTAGGATGTAAAACAGTAAGGTGATCACGGCAGTGGCGTAGCTACATGGGGGCCTGGGCCCCCGTAGATTTGGCCCTGGACCCCCTGCTGACGACCCTCTTGACCCCCCCCCCCCACCGTTGCCTACCTTTGCTGGTGGTGGACCCCAACCCCCGCCAGCCGAGGTCCTCTTCTTCCGGCGCAAGGCTTCGTTCTGTTTCTGAGTCTGACGTCCTGCACATTGTACATGATCATCACGGTCAACTCTTGCCACATAAGAGCAACCCTGCACTTTTCTGTTTTAGTTCTACTATGTGTAACTGAATGTGAAATATGTAGTAGTTGATAACATATAAAGGCAATGCCCAATCTGCACAATTCAGATACTTCTACTTTGGATAGAAGAGCGTATAGATTCACACCCCAATCTGTGACCTCCCACCCCCACCACCCATCCACAGTTTGTCTTTTTCCTGACCTTTGAACACTTTACCCAATATCAGGGGTGGGCAACTACAGTCCTCGATGGCAAGATTTCCACAATAAATATGCTTGAGATTGATTTGCATGTATTGCTTCCTTTGAGTGCAACTAGATCTCATGTAATATTCATTGTGGAAATCTTGAAAACCCAACCAGGTTGTAGCCTTTAACAACCATGGTTGCCCACCCCTGTTCTGTATTTCTCCCAAGCATGTCCAAAATCTATTACAAGTGATGATCTATCCTCTGCTTTCCCTGCCTGTACTGGTAGGCCATCTTGGGTCTTGTTATCTTCAGCTTTGATTCTTTAAAAAAAAAAAAGCAAATCTAGCACCTAAGCTTTCCCCTCTCCCCTTCCATAACTTGTCCCCAAACTTTGTAACAATCCCCACAGCCCCCACAATTTATAAGCTTGTATTACATCCATGGTCCCTCCATGCAGGGGTGAGCTAGTCAACAAGAGCAGGTCTCAACTGGAAGGCACAGAGCAATGGTAGGCCATCCCCAGTGTCTCATATGTAGGCACCAACTCATCACCAGAGGGACAGTTTATTGTCTTTGTAGGTTAAATCCTTAGAATTTTCTCAACCTCACATGAATTGTGCAGCAAGGCTTATAGAATTTTGTGAACAAAATTATAATGTGGTACTGGTGAATCAAGTTTATGGCTGATAATGTAAGAGTAGGTTAAAGAGAAAATACTGACTCCGTATATGGAAAGAAAATGGGGTGGAGGAGACTGACTTTAATTAGTTATCAAAAGCCCTGTTATTACATCTACTTAGTTATTTGTAAGTAAATCAGCCAAAGCTCATTTGAAATCTTTTCAGTCCTAGTCCTGTTGTGATGATTTTTCTATTATTTCACTTAACCTTCTATTTCAATGCAAATCCCCAAAAGAGGCAGATGTGCAGAAATGTTCCAGGGCTGGCATTCATCTGAAGGATGCCCTATTTCCCAGTGCTTATCTGGACAGTTCAGCCTTTGTTAAAAGTTTTGTAGTTCCATTAAACACATTTAATTTGTAATCCTATTTGCTCTTTATTTGCTGTTCCTTCCAGCATTAAAAAAACACACTAATGTTAATCACCTAACTCTTTCACAGAAGAAGGACTTTTCGCAACTCATTAAGACAATGAGGGTGGACCTTGCCCAGTATGAGAATGTTCCCTGGGGAGGTTTGTTCTCTGAAAGCTGGCCTTAACCTAGTTTTTGATGCTGAGCTACTTTTTATGAGTTGCACTCAAAAATTAATGCAAAATAGTGCTTTTAACATTTAAAAAAAAAATCAAAATGGAGTAGATTCTTTAGCAGGAGGCAGACAGGACTGTGAAAAATGATAGGGCTTGTTTATAAAATATTTGACTAAATGGTTCTACTTTGCTTCTGTGTCTTAAACAAAGGTTATTGTCAAGGAGTGAAAGAGGTGGGGGAATCCTCTCCTAAATTCCTGGAATTAGTCCAGTTCTTTATCAATTGTGATCCGTCCTTGAACTGTAGAGGTATAGGCGGAATACAAGAACTGGAATAATAATAATAATAATAAATATGGAGGACAGAGCCAAGCTGAGTTCTCACCTCACCCAAGATACTGATGCAGTGCTGGCTTTGCCCCCCAATGCAGCAACCCCCCCCCCCTCCAGTGACAGGGGGCTGGAGATCCAGTGGACCTTCATTTCCCCTGACCTCCTCCCCCTGACACAGGTTCAGGGAGGGTTGGAGATCCGGTGGGTCTCCAGCCCTCCCCCCAGCATTAGCAAGAAGTTCCTGGTGGCCCAGTGGGCGACCAACGACCCCCCCCCCCCCAGCGACCGGGGGCTGTAGAACCGGCAGACCTATGGTCCCCCGACCCAGGTTCAGGGAGGGCTGGAGATCTGGTAGGTCTCTAGCCTCCCCCCCCCCCAGCGTTAGCAAGAAGTCCCTGGTGGTCCAGTGGGCCACCGTCAATCCCCCCTACCCCTCTACCTTGAGTTGGAAGAGGGAGGTGGCGCCCAGCCCTGCCCAATGTATCCTGGGATGTGCTGGGCAGGGCTTCCCAGGATACACTGGGCAGGGCTGAGTGCCGCCATTTTGCAGGCGGCGTCAAAAGAAGAGGAAGGAGGCCAACTCCCTCCTCCAACTCAAGGTAGGGGGGTGGGGGGATTGACAGCGCCCATTGGACCACCAGGGACTTCTTGCTAATGCTGTGGGGGGTGTTAGGGGGGTTGGAGACCCACCAGATCTCCAGCCCCCCGAACCTGGGTCGGGGGGACCGGAGGTCCACCAGACCTCCAGCCCCCTGTCGCTGGGTGGGGTGGGGGTCGTCGGTCACCCACTGGGCCACCAGGGACGTCTTAGAAATGCTGGGGGGGGGGGCTGGAGACCCACCGGATCTCCAGCCCTCCCTGAACCTGTGTTGAGGGGGGTCGGGGGGACCGGAGGCCCGCCAGACCTCCAGCCCACATTTTGTTCTGCTTGGGGCAGGGGTAGTTGGGGGTCTGGTGGTCCTATGGACCTCCAGCCCCTGTGTTTGACAGGTATGGACTTTTGACAGCCCAGACCTGTCAAACAAGTGCGGGAGGATTCAGGCACAATCCTCCCGCACTTCTACCCCATGATCAGAGTTAATTGTGTGCTTAAATTTGCATGTCATTATCTCTGATCATGGGTCCAATAATGCCCGTGCTGTTCCAGCTCTATTTTTAGAGTGCTGTTTGGAACAGCACGGGGCTTTTGATCATCTGCTTATTAGTGCAGTAGGTAGGGGCAGGGAAATTTTAATGTGCATGGAAGTAATTTCTGTAATACTTCAATAGCAGCATGACAACAGCAATAGGGATCTCTTGTTCAAAAGAGCACAGGTAAGGTGATAGGGGATAAGGATTTATTTCTGCCACAGTGGGTCTGCTGGAACCAGCATTCTATTTCTGACAGTGGTCAAACTGGGTCATTTAGTGGGAATGTCCATTTCTTAATGTTATTTATTGATTTATAATCCAGTTTACCAGAACATTGTTTCTCATTGCTCACTGCTGTGAGTCAGAGGTGATGATCCTGTGGTCTGCTGTGGCTAATCATTGTTAATGGACCTGTTGTCCAGAAATGTGGCCAAACCCTTTAAAAAAAAATTATTTCTGTTCTATTAATCGCAGCCACATCCTCCAGCAACAAATTCCTTAGCTGGATTGTGCATCTACTGGAAAAAAAATCTTCTTTAAATTTGTTTTAAATCTGCTATCACCTAGGGCCCTGTTTACTAAGGTGCGCTAGCGTTTTTAGTTCAGCACTCGCTAAAGCTAGAGGCACCCATGTATTCCTATGGGTGTCTCTAGCATTAGAGCATGCTAAAACATACTGCACCAACAGCTGGGCTTTGTAAACAGAACCCTAAGTTTTATGGCGTGTCCGCTCTAGCCCTAGCACTAATTCAAAGGATAAATAACTGCTCCTTATTAAGCTGCTCCACACTGCACATAATGTAATACATCTCTTCATCAAGCTGCAGTCCTTACCACTGACTTAAGTGAGTAGGTGAGATCCCATCACAACACGTGTGAATTTAAGTTTCATAATTGTAATTGGAAGATGCAGTGTATTATTTAAATGCATGCTGGAAACCTTAAATACTAAAGTGGATGGAAACAGCTCAGTGTGCACATTTAATTAGAAAAAGGTTTTCAGATTAGAATTTAAATCAGCAGCAGCTGGCTGCAGTGTCAGAAAGACTATGTCTCAATCTGTGTGAAGGCTTCTGTGTGCGCATGTGTGTTAAAGGTCATGAGAGGGAGACTGTATGTGAGTCTGTGTGAAGGAGGCTTTGTGTGTTTGTGTGTGGTGGAGGCTGTGAAAGGGAGAGTGTGTGTGTTAGAGGCTGTGAGAGGAAGACTGTATGTGAAGGTTTTGTCTCTGTGCCCAGCAACAGTATAATGTTTATATAGCTCCTCTCTGCTCTCTCCCCTCGTTTTCCTGCTTTCTTCATAAAAAGAAAAGAAAAATTAAAAATTAGCTCAGCACTTGAAAAAAAAAGCAGATGCAGAGAAATAAATATTTCCATCTTGAAAAAGTGATATTTCTGCCCTAAATATCTCAAACTACTGGCTTTTCTGTAGTGTTTTTTTTTTATTAAATATTAAATTTGCTTTCTTCAATTTTTTTTCTCTCTGATACTTTTCAGCAACTCAGATTGTACCTATATATCAGGTTGCCCTAAACCAAGACTGTTCTGGACATCCAGATTCATGCTGCCACCTTTCTCATAACATCTGAGCTCACTGCATGAGGTATTCCAGAAGCTCATGCAGCCGCTGCCAGGGCAGGTGTCACAAAAGCCGACAGGTCAGGATTTGAAGGGTTGAACAATAAGGGGAGGCTGAAGTCATTGCGGGCTGTGACACATTTTACTGGACCAAAATAAAAATATAAAGTAAATTTTGCTAATCACACAGGTGTCTTTCAGAACAGTGATGACTTCCTCAGAGAAAAGGAAGCGTGCACGGCGTAGTCACACACTAAGTTTTGGGTGGGCCTGAGCCCAAAGTGGGTGGGGATGGCAACTGCACCTCCCACTGCCCAGGAATTCTCCCTTCCCCAGGTGATCGGAGGGGGAGGGGTCACTTCACTCCCCTGACCCCTTCCCCGGTACCTTTAAATCCTTTAGTCTTTGCTGGCAACAAGCTTGCGTTGGCTCCGAGCCTTCCCTCTGACACAGCTTCCTGGTCTAGGGTTGCTAACTGGATCCAGATTCACCTGAGAGAGTTGATCCAGTCTCTTTCCCTTTGTGGTTCTGATTTCCCCATTGGATTCCTTAAGGAAAGCAAGGCTATAAGTCCCTGCATGCATTGGGGGTAAGCCCAGGACTGGATCAACCCTGTTGGGTGAATCTGGATCTAGTTGGCAACCCTATTCTGGTCCCACGAAAAGGAAGTTGCATCAGAGGGAAGGCTCGGGCTGGCGTGAGCAGGGGAAATGTGTCGCTGCTGGCAAAGACCTAAAGGATTTAAAAGTACAGGTGGAGGGTCAGGGGAGTGCAGTTAAGTGCCCCCCCCTGATTTCCTGGAGGGAAATATGCGAGGAGTCTTCAGTTGGCAGGGCTTGGGGATCCCCGCCAGCCACATCACTGCTGTACTGCTGCTGGGTGGTCCTGTCCAAAGTGAGTAGGCCTGGGCCCACCCATCGCTATGCCACAGGCATACAGTATGTTCAGATAAATAATTCTGCAGTGTCAGCATAGATGGGCAGGAGTCCATCCACTTTGGGTTCAGGTCCACCTAGCAGTGGTGCTCTTTGTTAGTGTTGCTAGCAGGGATCCCCAACTCCACCAGCTGAAGAGATCCTCTGTGGAGCCCCTTGTACTGTCTGAACAGCACCTATGCCAGCCCCCTCCATGCATGCTCAGTGGAGCATGTGCGGGGTGGGCATCATTTGTGGCTGCCCATTGATCTAACCACTAGACCATTCTGAAAATTGATAAGCAGTATAGTTATTAGCCATAGAAGGGCATGTCCAGAAACATTGAGCTTCTCCTTCTTGTATTACCTATTTTCAGGGTATTGTATACCTTTGCTGTTTCCTGTTGTCCCATCTGCAAAAGATCACATATTACCTGTGCTATTATAATAAACATGATAACCAATGTGAACATTATTATTTGTTGCATTTGTATCCCACATTATCCCACCTCTTTGCAGGCTCAATGTGGCTTACAATACATCATGAATAGTGAGAATACATGAGAAAGTATACAATTAGTATACAATTAGTAATAACAGAAGGATAGTACATTAGCAAGCAATCGTAGTAAGAAATATTTAAGAATTGTGTAAGAATTATATAGAAAATGTGCATTTAGTAATAGAACATGTGTGGACAACAAATATTGCAGACCACAAGGTTATTATAGGTGACAGGTGTGATATTACAGGTAACAAACATCACATGTTCTTTGTAACACAGTAACACACAGTAAATGACAGCAGATAAAGACCCACATGGTCCATCCAGTGTGCCCAATGCACCGTGCAGGTCTTTGTCTGCCGCCATTTTACTATGTTACAGAGAACATTTGATATGTTTGTTACCTGCAGAATCACACCTGTCACCCATAATAGCATTATGGTCTGAAGTATTTGATATCCCACATATGATCACATTGGTTACTTCTAATATAATACTTGCAGTTAAAAAACACACACACTTTTAAGACTTGTGTGTAATTAACTGGTTTTATGCAATTTTCTGGCAGTTTTTTCTCCTTAGCATGTTTGTCTGCCTCAGCACTCTCTGTATTACTTGGAGGTAAAGAGACATGAGATATGAGACCATTAGCAATTGTGAGTTTGCAGGGCAGAAAGACAGAACTGGGGGGGGGGGGGGGGGGGGGGGGGAGAGGTGTGAAGTGCATCAATAGCCAACAGGGCTAGGCAGAGGGTGTGAAATCTGACAACATTCACACTTCATTTAACAGCCCTCTGCAAGCATCTAAGCCTATTTTCAGATATTCTATGGAGCATCACCAAAAAATGTCAGCCCATTTCCACTGACCTCCTTTCCTGTAACAGAAAGCTTTAAGAATATTTATTTATTTATTTATTTGAATTTTGCTAAAAAGATTTGTAACTTGTTTTCCATTTTCCTAAGATTTCTGCTGAAAGGTGCCCCTTGTGCCCTCCCTTTGAGAAAAGGCAGGCAATCCTGAGCTCCTTTCTCCTGTGGCTTTGCAGCCCAAGCAGGTCCCTAAGTTTATTTTAAAATCCACTTTCTTAAAATTTGCTAATCTGTTTTCTTGTTTCCCCTTATTCCTATCCTTAGAAAGTATTTGTTTATAATAAAAAAAAATAAAAGTTAAAATAAATTATAAACTAATCCTCCCTGTCCAACTGGGGCCATTCAGAGTAGTATACAACAAAATCAGAATTTTAATGCTGTTACTATTCTATGATCACTTTCACTTGCACCAGCCAGGACATTGAGCAAATGAAGTAATCCTTATCTGCTGTCCCAGACTTGAAGCTGATTCTCAAAATTGGGGCACTAAACCCCACAGCGCCCACCCCATGAAGCCAGAACAGCACATAAACCTAGCCCTCCAGTGCTCAGAGGAAATGGTATTCAAATTGTGTGTGCATGCTATGAAACCGAAAGCAAGATTGATTATTTATTTATTTATTTATTTATGGTTCATTTATACCCCACATTTTCCCACAAATGCAGGCACAATGTGGCTTACATGAATTATAAAGAAGAAAAGCACAATACATGAAGTTTACAGGAGAATACGGATACAACGCTAACAAAAATTAGGATGACTAAACAGCAGAGGTACTAAGGGAGCATGTTTTTTCAAAAAGGAATGTGGCGGAATGTGCCTGGTACATGCGCACAAGAGTTTAGCAGCAAGCATAGCTCTTGTGCGCATGTCCACACAAGATAGGAAGTGCAAGCACAAGTTGGCACCCAGTGTACCTGAATGTAACTCATCTTGAACTACTACTTAAAAAGGTGTGAGCAAAATCTAAATAAATACAAATTCTTCTGAACCTTTAAATATAAGCTTTTCAAAAATTGTTTTCACTTGAAAGGCTTATACTTGAACGCAGAAAAATAGGCACCGATGTGTGCTTTCACTTTCTGTTTTGCTCAGACTCGCACACATTTGTCTCTGACTATCAGGCAGATGAACAGAAGCCCCACGCTGTTCCAAACAGTGCTCTAAAATTAGTGCTGGAACAGCGCAGGGCATTAATGTCCCAATGTTCAGAGCTAATATCATGCAAATTTAGGGGTAAAAGTGCAGGAGGATTGTGCCTGAGCATGTGCTCAGG
Source organism: Microcaecilia unicolor (assembly GCF_901765095.1). Classification (NCBI taxonomy): domain Eukaryota; kingdom Metazoa; phylum Chordata; class Amphibia; order Gymnophiona; family Siphonopidae; genus Microcaecilia; species Microcaecilia unicolor. Next base: position 585,653,073 of record NC_044031.1, on the reverse strand, counting down.
CCAGTGGTGTACTGAGGGTGGGGCGGTGGGGGTGACCCACCCCAGGTGCTGACCATAAGGGGGTGCTGCCATGGGTATATCCCCTCCACCCCGACTAGTGTGGTGCTGCCATGGATGTTTCCCCCTCCCCCAACTGGTGTGGTGCTGTCATGGGTGTCCTCCTGACTGGTGCAGTACCACTCTCCCTCCTTTCTTTACCCCCCCCCCCCCCGCCCACTGCAGGCCTTTAAACTTCTAGGCCTATGGCAGCATCAGGTATGTAAGCACTGCTTTCAGCCAACCCCAGAAGCCTTCTCTGTACAGCATCCTGCCTGTGCAGGACACTGTACAGAGAAGGCTTCCAGGGCAGGCCGAAGGCAGCTCTTTCATTGCCGATGCTGCCGGTAGGATTAGAAGCCTGTGGGGCGGGGGTGGAGAGAGGAAGGAAAGCAATGCCAGACCACAGGGAAAGGGAAAGAGGGGTGGGGAGGGAGCAGGCCCGTGCCAAGGGTCTGTGCCGCCCCCCTGCAGACGAACAGTTGGCGCGCGCGTGCGCGCCCCCCCTGAAGATGATCGCGGCGCGCCCTGGGGGCCTTTAAATCTTTTACTTGCAGTCGCAGCAGCGTCTGTGAAAGCGGAGCGCTGCCGACGTCTCCCTTCCCTTCACGCTGTTGGTTCCCTCAGTGTCCCGCCTTCTTCTGACATCAGAAGAAGGTGGGACACTGAGGGAACCAACAGCGCGAAGGGAAGGGAGACGTCAGCAGCGCTCCGCTTTCACAGACGCTGCTGTGACTGCAAGTAAAAGATTTAAAGGCCTCGGCGGCGAGGGTAAGCACCGCGGCGGCGCCCTCCAGAGGTGGGCGCCCTCCTGCGGTGCTTACCCCGCTTACCGCATCGGCACGGCCCTTGGAGGGAGGACGATGCGATGGCAGACTGAAGGGGAAGGGGGGTGGAGAGGAGGGAGAGAGATGAGAGACCACAAGGGAAGGGAAAGGGGGTGGAGAGAGGAGGGGAAAATGATGCCAGACCACAGGGAAAGGGGGGTGGAGAGAAGAGGGAGAGCAATGTGATGCCAGACCATAGGGGAAGGGGAAAAGGGTGGAGAGAGAAGGGACAGTGGTTCCGCACCAAAAGGAAAGGAGGAAACAAGAGCAAGGATAAATGAGGGGGGGGGGGGGCAGAAGCTAGACCCACCGGGAGGGGGGAGAAGAGAGGGAAAGGTGGGACGCATGAGGGAGGGGAGACTGGGAAAAGCTGGATCTGGGGAGGGGGAGAACGAGATGCAGTACTATGGGGTAGGGGAGAGAAGAGGGGGAGATGCTCTTACCCTGCCCCGGGCCCGACTCAATCTATCCATGCAGTGAGAATTTACTAGCACCAAGCCATCCAGCCCAGAGGTGTGATTAATCATGCAATTACAATTTTTAATACCAGATTAATTTTGATTAAAAATGTTAGTTGTTGCCCGCTCCTAATTGACTAGCATGTTGTGCAGGATAATCAGCTATGTTGAGCATTTGTTCAAAAGGATGTTTGGGTAAATGTTAAAAAATTGACAAGCATGTGCCCAAAATGCATGCTTTCTTTAAACGTGATTGTGTGATTAAAATTTGTAATTGCGTGATTAATTGTGATTAAAATTCTTTAATCATTGCCCACACATGTAACTTAATTGACTTAACAAGCTAATCAGCGTTGATAACATCACTTAAGCAATAATGAGCACTAATCTAATATAATAATTTGTACCGTCAACGGTTCCTAACATCCTGACATCAGCAAGCCTCCAGCGTTCCATTCCCTCTTGTCCTGCCCTCGCGTAAAGACGAAATGATGTCAGAGGATGTAACAGTGAGAGGGAAGGGAACGCTGGAGGCAAGCTGACGTCAGGATGTTATGAACGCAAGCAAGACAAGTGAAGGCAACGGAATGCTGGACATGGAGGGGAGGACAAAATCGAGGGACATCGAGGAGAGGGCAGGGCACAGGAGAATCAACATGGATGGGATGGGAGGAGAGGAGAGAATCGTGGGACACGGATGGGAGGGCAGAGCAGAGGAGAATCGCTGGACATGGAAGGGAGGCAAGGGCAGAGGACAATCGCTGGACATGGAAGGGAGGCCAGGGCAGAGGAGAATCGATGGACATGGATGGGAGGAGAGGAGAGAATCGCGGGACACAGATGGGAGGGCAGGGTAGAGGAGAATTGCTGGACATGGAGGGGATGGGAGGAGAGGAAAGAATCACAGGACACGGAGGAGAGGGCAGGGTAAAGGACAATTGCTGGACATGGAGGAAGGCCAGAATCGTGGGGCACGGAGGGGGAGGGCAGGGCAGAGGAGAATCGCTGGACATGGAGGGGAGGCCAGAATCGCAGGACATGGAGGGGAGGGCAGGGCAGAGGAGGATCGCTGGAAATGGAGGGGAGGCCAGAATCGTGGGACACGGAGGGGACGGCAGGGCACAGGAGTTAAATTGTACAGCGCTGCGTAACCCTAGTAGCGCTTTAGAAATGTTAAGTAGTAGTAGTAGAATCGCTGCACATGGAGGGAAGGTCAGAATCGCGGGATATGGAGGGGAGGGGAGGGAAGAATCGCTGGACATGGAGGGGAGGGCAGGGGAGAGAGGAAAAATTGCTTCGACGAGAGTCTTGAAAACATAATCACCATTACAAGATAGCCTTGCTAGCGCCCGTTTCATTTTTTTTGAGAAACGGGCCTTATTTACTAGTTGACAATAATTAGAATTTACACGCACAACCTACTAAGCGTATTCTGTAATGAACTGTGCCTAAATTCTAACGTGTGCAGTTCAAAAGGGGTGTGGCTATGGGCGGGGAAATGGGCAATTTGTGGGCGCTCCAAAATTTACGTGCACAGTTATAGAATATGGCCCAGTTCGCATAAATCTACACGCAGGGATTTAGGCCACGTTTTCATTGGCCTAAATGGACACGTGTTGTTTTAGGTGTTAGTGTTTCTGCCTAAGCATATTCTATAGACAACGCCTAAATCTAAGTGGATTCCTTAGTACCCAACTCAAAACCCATCTATTCTGTGGGCTTTCTGGGGGTGGAATCGGCAATTGGTTGGTTAAGTACCAATAGTTAACATTTAGGGGGTCTTTTACTAAGGTGCGCCAGCATTTTTAGCACGCACTAATATTTAGGGCACGCTAAGTATTAGTGCGTGCTAAAAACGCTATTGTGCCTTAGTAAAAAGAGTCCCTTAACCAGCCGAGGTAACTGCATAAACAGGTCCCAATAAAAGTCAGTCCTATCTTTATGTGATTCACCATAGTGTCAAATTGGCACTACCACCTGGCTACCGCGTGCCCCAGGCAGTAACATAGTAGATGATGGCAGAAAAAGACCTGCACGGTCCATCCAGTCTGCCCAACAAGATAAACTCATATGTGCTACTTTTTGTGTATACCTTACCTTGATTTGTATCTGCCATTTTCAGGGCACAGACCGTAGAAGTCTGCCCCGCCTTCCACCACCGGCTCTGCCTCCCAATCTCGGTTAAGCTTCCATTTTTGGCACGCGCCCAGAACACGCAGTTGAAAATATTTTCTATTTTCTACCGCATGGTGCATAGCTGGCGGTAATTGGCAGTTGATGCGCATTGAACGCTTACTGCACAGTTAAGTGCATGAGACCTTACCGCTAAGTCAATGGGTGGCGGTAAGGTCTCAGGCTGAAAATGGACGCGTGCGGGTTTTAATTTTGCTGCACGCCTATTTTATGGCACAAAAGAAAAAGCCTTTTTTCCAAGCACACTGAGGAAATGGACCAGCACGCGTCCAAAACATGCACCTACAACAGCGCAGGCCATTTTTTGGCCCGCTTTAGTAAAAGGGTCCCTGAGTGCTGAATATCACACTTAGGGTCTGCAAATAAGAGGAAGCCCATAGGAATTGAGCAGGAATCACTAGCACAGCTTTGTAAAAGAAGCCCTTAAACGGCTATGGTTTCGCCAGCTCCATAAACCCAGACATTCAATGCCAGTGCCCAGACATAGCCCGGCATTGAATTTCTGGGTATAACACCAGCAGCGGTCAGCAAAATACTGAGCGCCGCAGTATGGACCCCATATAATTATATCCATAGATTTAACTTCATAATCAATTACAGCTGTGTTACAACTGAAGCCAGGCAGTAATTCCACCAAAATAAAAATGTACATTAGTCTTGGTGTATTTATTGAATAGTGTACCTTATATTTTCCTCCTCCTCATTTTCCCTCTTTCTTTCTATTAAATGTCAGAACCTTTGCTGCACAGTTCACTCTTACATAAGTACTTAAGTACATAAGTATTGCCATACTGGGAAAGACCAAAGGTCCATCGAGCCCAGCATCGTGTTTCCAACAGTGGCCAATCCAGGTCACAAATACCCGGCAAGATCCCCAAAATGTACAAAACATTTTATACTGCTTATCCCAGAAATAGTGGATTTTCCCCAAGTCCATTTAATAACGGTCTATGTACTTTTCCTTTAGTAAGCCGTCCAAACCTTTTAAAAACTCTGCTAAGCTAACCGCCTTTACCACATTCTCTGGCAACAAATTCCAGAGTTTAATTACATGTTGAGTGAAGAAAAATTTTCTCTGATTCGTTTTAAATTTACTACACTGTAGCTTCATCGCATGCCCTCTAGTCCTAGTATTTTTGGAAAGCGTGAACAGATGCTTCACATCTACCCGTTTAACTCCACTCATTATTTTATAGACCTTTATCATATCTCCCTTCAGCTGCCTTTTCTCCAAGCTGAAGAGCCCTAGCCGCTTTAGCCTTTCGTCATAGGGAAGTCGTCCCATCCCCTTTATTATTTTTGTCGCCCTTCTCTGCACCTTTTCTAATTCCACTATATCTTTTTTGAGATGCGGCAACCAGAATTGAACACAATATTCGAAGTGCGGTTGCACCATGGAGCGATACAAAGGCATTATAACATCCTCAACTCTTGAGCTGCTGTTGTTTATTTGGGGGGGGGGGGGGGGTGCTCATTTCATGCTGAGGCAATTTTCTGGGTTTTACAAGTTTTCCCATTTTATATTGCTAGTTATGTTGCTGGTTATATTTTAAACTTTTACAGAAGAGAATTTTTCTTTGTTTTAGGAAGTTTTTTTTTCTGTTGAGGTTTTCATTCTCTCTAGCTTTAATACTAGAAATTTAAGCATGATGGTGGTGAGGAGAGAACTGGTAAATAATATTGTTCGACTTCTCAGGTGTTCTCTTCTTCTTGGATTAAATGGAAATGGTTAGAAAGGAAAACGAACCAAAAATCCACCTAATTACTTCTTTATCTGTGAAAAGGAGGGATGGGACACTACCTTTCTTTAGTTACAATGAAAGCGGTTATCATATTATATACGGGTACTTATTTTGCACCTGGGGCAGTGGAGGGTTAAGTGACTTGCCCAGAGTCACAAGGAGCTGCAGTAGGAATCGTAGCCAGTTCCCGAAAAGGGTGCTCTTATTTAAATTTCAGGGGATCTTTACTGTGAAATCTTATTTAAATCTTTGAGTTACTTTTACAAAGGGAACTCACTAAACTGCACACTTTATAGATACATAAACACATTTTGTAGTCTGAAGGGATAAGATAAACAGCTCCATTTCATAATAACAGTTGAACAAGCAAACAGGGTATGCGCAGGGTTATTCTTCACTGAGAGCTGGATTGAGGAAGCTTTTAAGGACTGTGTCAAAGGCTTTAGCAAGACCTTTGACCCAGTTCTATGAGGGCTAAATGAAAATTAATGCCTCCACCTCCATAATTCATCAACAGATGGCAGCACTGAGATGCTACACATGTTCACTTGTTCTTTGAAGTCTCTTTCTTCACCTCAGTTGGTGAGAAGTGTCTGTGTGAAGACTGTTTTGCTATTGCTTGTGAAATGGAAGCATGCAGTGAGCACTCCATACAATATAAGCAACGTGCTGTGATATAATTTCTTACTGTGGAAGGAGTGTCTCTAATTGAAATTCACAGCCGCATGCAGGTTATTTATAGTGATGACTGTATGATGTGAGCACTGTGCATCGCTGACTCAAAAAATGTAAGATTGTGAACCAGGAAGGGCTGATTTGTGTGAAAAAAATGAAGTGGATGACCTGTGACAGCAAAGGACAATGGGAGGATCATTCAAAGTGTTACACTGCAACCTTATAAACTTTGAAAGAACAATTGAGAAGAGTTTGGAAGCACAATAAGAAAAATTTGTTGCAACATGAAAGTACTAGGCCTCACACAGACCAAAACAGTACAGAGGCAATTGCGAGGATGGGGGGGGGGGGGGGGGGGGGGGGGGTCACACAGTCTTACCCCATCTGCCATACAACCCAGACTTAGTGCCATGTGGTTTCCATCTTTGTCCAAAATTGAAGGAATACCTTTGAGGGCATCTGTTTAACTCAAATGAAGAGGTAGAAATGACAGGAAGTAACCTGTTCCGGGGCAAAGGGAACATGAAAACGAAGAGCCGACAGGTGCGCGGCACTCCCCCCCCGGCGGCGTGCACCCGGGGCGGACCGCCCCCAGCGCCCCCTCCTTGGTACGCCACTGCTTACAGAGCAATACAACCACATGTTAACTTGGTAATAAGATACAGAAAAAGGCCTTTGCTTTCATACTAGTCTTGTAAGAAAACAAGCTGAAGAGGGCAAGATCTGAAATGGTCTACCAGTAGAATGGTGGAGGCCCTCAATTTAATGGATTTTAGGCATGCTTGGACTGTGAGATCAGGTAAAAGCCATAAAGTAGGGCAGTGGTTCCCAAACCTGGTCCTGGAGGCAGCCCAGCCAGTCAGGTTTTCAGAATATCCACAATGAATATTCATGAAAGAGGCTTCCCCAGTGCTGCTGGTTTCATACTTTTCAAGTCACTTCATGCAGAAGAAGCATCTAAGTTTCTGTGCATGCATGCCATTTGACTTTCAACTCATGTTTCTAATAACATAATTTTTTTTGTCAGCATTGCCAGACTTGTTCAAGTTCAGTCCTTGAGGGCTGCAAACGTGCCAGGTTGTCAGGATATTCCTACTAGATATGCATGAGAGCAATGGTGTTGGAACGGGGGGAGCCACAGGTACCATTGCACCTTCAAAATTTGCCTTCAGTGTCTCTATGCGAGGTGTTTCTTTCCTTACCTCACTCCTCTGGGTGGAAGGGGGGGAACGACGACTCTATGATCTGCATAAGAGGCATGATGGAACTGACCAGCTTCTGTCCCCTCCAAAACATGAAGTTCAGAGGGGGAGGGAGCTGGCTGGCAGGCTTTGAACATGCGTAGATGCTCATCTCAAGGTGCTGTGCTGTGCTGTGCTGGCCAGCTGAGAAATGGCTTTTGTGAGGTTCATTGAGTCACCGCCTTGGGGGAACAAGGTAAGTGATTAAATACCTCATGGAGGTGGAAGGATAGGGAAGGAAAGAAATGCTGAAGATAAGGGGGGGGGGGGGTTGGAATGCTGGGCACCATGGGCAGGGGGAGAAGGGAAGGAGAGAGATGTAAGAAGGGGAAGGGAAACAGATGCTAGAGACCATGGAAAAGGGAACTAAGGGATGGTAGGGACGGCTTGAGATGTAGCTGGGGATGGGGTTGGGAGCAAAGCTTGGGCACCTCTAGACAAAAAGTTCTGCTGTTCCTGCATGAGAAACATATGCATGCCCACTATCTCCATTTTATGCAGATCTCTCTCATGCATATTTATGGTGGATATCCTGAAAGCCTGGCCTGTAGATGTCTGCCTTAGGCCAAGCATGACATTTTTCACAACTCACATCATGATAATACTGTACTATTTATTTTATTTTTATTACATTTGTACCCCGTGCTTTCCCACTCATTGCAGGCTCAATGTGGCAGGCAATGGAGGGTTAGGTGACTTGCCCAGGGTCACAAGGAGCTACCTATGCTGGGAATTGAACTCAGTTCCTCAGTTCCCCAGGACCAAAGTCCACCACCCTAACCACTAGGCCACTCCTCCACTCCCCTATTATAGGCCAACCAAAAGTGCTTTTTTTTCAGTTTCAGCTGAAACTGAAGCTTCCACCAAACTGTCTGAAAGCTTTCAGCTGAAATGGAAACTACTGCATCTAAAACTTATCATCCAGTTTTGGCAAAAGCCAAAACTAAAACCAAAAACTTAAAGTTGGTTGTCTAAATGTGAACCAGTGAGGGCCGCTGGGGATTGTCAGAGCTTGTAGTCTGCATCCCTCTGCTAAACTCACAGTATCCAAGCCAGAATATAATTTAAATAATGAAAGACCGTATTTTACCGCCAAGGCAGTGGCGTACCAAGGGGGGGGGGGGGCGGTCCGCCCCGGGTACATGCCGCTGGGGGGGTGCCGCCCATCTGTCAACTTCACTCGTTCCCTGCTCCCTCTGCCCCAGAATGGGTTACTTCCTGTTCCGGGGCAGAGGGAGCAGGGAACGAGTGAAGTCGACAGGCGCGCAGCACCCCCCCCAGCAGGTAAAGTTGCACTCGGGGGGGGGGGGGGGTGTCGTTTCGCCAGGAAAACGTTCCATTGTTTCACCGCTGGGGGGGGTGCCGTGCATCTGTCGACAACGCTCGTTCTCTGCTCCCTCTGCCCCGGAACAGGAAGTAACCCATTCTGGGGCAGAGGGAGCAGGGAACGAGTGTTGCCGACAGACGCGCGGCACCCCCCAGCAGATAAAGATGCACCCGGGGGGGGGGGGGTGTCCGTCGTTTCGCCAGGGGGGCTCTGCACCCGGGGGGGGGCACATCGGCGATCCGCCCCGGGTGTCAGCGACCCTAGGAACGCCACTGCGCCAAGCAAAATAGTCTCCACACACATGGACCACAGCTAATGAAAACTAAAACCAATAGCCACGGTGCTTCTATAGTGCTGACTTTGCACCATGCTCAGAGTGACAGCTGAAGTCATAACTTCACATAATTCCTAAGGAGCTTATCATCCCAAATTGAAGGGCCCTTTTACAAAGGCAAGCTGAAAAATGTCCTGCGGTTGTGTAGACACGTGTTTTGTGCGTGTGCAGAATCATTTTTCAATGCACCTGTAAAAAATGCGTTTTTGAAATTTTTGCCGAAAATGGACGTGCGGCAAAATGAAAATTGTCACACGTCCATTTTGGGTCTGAGACTTTACCACCAGCCGTTGACCTATCAGTAATGTCTCACGCAGTATCCGGGCGGTAATGACCTACGTGCATCAAATGCCACTTGGCGCGATGCGAGCCCGAAAATAATTATTTTTCAGATGTGCGTATCGGATGTGCATCATAAATGAAATTACCGCAACAGCCACATGGTAGCCAGGCGGTAGCTCCATTTTGGCACACGGGCGCGCGTAGATGCTTACGCGGCTTAGTAAAAGGGCCCCTGACAGACTTAAATTCCTGTTGAAGTTTTGTATCAGTACAAAAAAAAAAGAATACAAAGAGTAGCCCCCCAGGATTACATTACATTTTCTGATGGTCTAGTGGTGTAGCCACGACAGCCATTTTGAGAGCAGAGCTAGAATGGGTAGGAGTAATGGGGGATTGCCCTGCCCCAAATATACCCCTAGACCAACAGGGATTGTAAGACCCAGGTAGGCCTACAGGTGGGAGAGGGAAGCACTTGGGGGGGGGCAGTCTGGGAAGAGGGGCAACTCCTGTTTTGGGGGAGGCAGGAGACAAATATGACAAAGCACAAATTTTCAGCTTCCACCAAAAACACATGGCCATTTTTGGCCAAACTGAAATTATGGCTGAAAATTAAAATAACCTTTTGGCCGAAACCGGGCAGAAAAAGGATTTGGGGCTGATTTTGATGCTGTAACTGAAACTGAAATGTAGTTGACCTCTGTTTAATGTTGGGTTGCTGATATGAAATATGAAAAGCTGGAGATGAAATTCCCCATTGCATTGAGATATATGTTAAAAAGCTCAGGAATAATTCAAAGTTTTGCTGCACAGATTAGATCTGTTGGCAGGGGTTTTTTTTTTTGTTCTCTCAGTCTCTGCCCAGAGATGATGATGCTTCATCTTCAGCATTGTTCAGTTGTTGCTTCTGATAACATCATGAAGCAAGTATTAAGCTACCAATTTTTAACAAGATTGTACTCACACCACTGGAAAATATTTTTTTCTCATGTATATTTTTTCTGCTGTCAGCAACATTGGTACCGCTCAACCTGGTGCTGCTGGTTTGTCTGGGACGTCTGCCAGAGAAACAGAATGAAGATGTTAAGAAATTAAATCTGTACAACTAATTTAATTAAACACTAGAAAAATTGAGACTGAAGCACTAAAAACCAACCTGTTCAAAAAAGGCATACCACAATGATCTATCCTAAATTCCAGACAACGAAACTTATACCAGAACTTGACAAAAGTGAACCCTTGATACTTGATTGCTTAATTTACTCTGTCACCATTGAACTTTAATGCAGTACCACTTTATTTCTCATTCCGGAAATGAACTCTCTATACCTGACTGCTTAAAGTACTCTGTCACTTATGAACTTTAATGCAATACCACTCTGTATTTCTCATTCCGATAATGGCGATTGCCACTACGGCATAATGTAAGCCACATTGAGCCTGCAAATAGGTGGGAAAATGTGGGATACAAATGCAACAAATAAATAAAATATAAATATGTATTGTTCTGGATGTTTTTGCATGCCTGAGAATTATTGATGTTAACAGGTATAATACAAATCTCATACACATGGATGGAGAAATAAAGACATTTGCTTCTCTAGCAAGTGCCTTTAATGGCCAACCTGTGAAGGTATGAACTGGCTGATTCAGTTAGGCTGCTGTTTCAGGCATATGTGAAGGGACCTCTCTGTAGTTGCAAGGTCAGAGGTGGGAGATGGATCTACGACAGAGTGGGATAGCAGGGAGTAGGCTTAAATACTTAGATGCTTTACTACCACTAGAACCTGCTCTCTGAATATGGCAAAGCCCTCCCAAGGTTCTGCCAGCCAACTTCCAGCACCTTCTAAGTTGTCAGTTCCAGAGATCTCCTATACTGGAGCTTTCTGTAGACCAGCTGGAGCCTTTCCTGGCAGGTGCAGGATGTACAGAGTTCATCAAGAGGCCACAATTAGAATGGACCTCAGGAACACTGCTGGAATAAAATACAGGCACCTCCCTCTTATTGGCTAGCTGGACACTAGCATGACCTTTAGGGAACAGCAGTGAGAAATTCAGGCAGATTTAACCTGCTGAATCTCTCACACAATGCAGTGGAGGAGTGGCCTAGTCCTAGTGGATAGTGCAGTGAGCTTAGATCCTGGGGAACTGAGTTCAATTCCCCCTGCAGCTCCTTGTGACTCTGGGCAAGTTTCTTAACCCTCCATTGCCCCGGTACAAAATAAATACCTGAATATATATAAACCGTTTTGAATGTAGTTGCAAAAACCTCAGAAAAGCAGTATATGATTTCCCTTCCCTTTCCCTCATGATGTTATATATGGAATAGATTCCACCTGTGATACATAGATGTGCTACATATTATTTAGTCACTAGTAAATAAGGCTCGTTTCTGACACAAATGAAACAGGCGCTAGCAAGGTTTTCCTGGGAGTGTGTATGTTTGAGAGAGTGTGTGTGAGAGTGACTGTGGAGAGAGAAAGAGAGCGAATGTGCGTGTGTGTGTGTGTGTGTGTGTGTGACAGAGAGAGTGAGTCAGGGTGCGAGTGTGTGTGTGAGACAGAGTGTGTGCGAGTGCGTATGTGAGACACAATGACTGTGAGAGAGAGTGTGTTTCACACAGATACACTGTGTGTGAGAGAGAGTGTGTGTGAGACAGAGTGTGAGAGAGTATGTGTGCAATACACAGACTCTCTGTGAGTCCGAGAGAGTGTATGAGAGCGAGTGTGAGACCGAGAGTGTGTGTGAGACCAACTGTGTGACACATAGAGAGTGAATGTGATACAGTGCGAGACATAGTGTGAGAGACTGTGTGAGAGAGAGAAAGACACTGTGAGAGAGTGTGTGTGACAGAGAGAGTGTGTGTGTGTGACAGAGATACCTCCCCCTCCCACTGTGGTCTCAGGACCCCCACCCCCTCTCAGGTCTGAGGACCCCCTCCCCCTCTCAGGTCTGAGTCCCCCCCCCCCACCTGTGGTCTCAGGACTCTCGGCCTCTCCCCCCTTCTGCGTGGTTGGCAGCACCATGCGAGTGTGTGTGTATGTGACAGAGAGTGAGACTGTGTGAAAGTGTGTGTGTGTGAGAGAGAGAGAGAGAGAGAGAGAGAGAGAGAGTGTGTGTGTGATTGTCCTCTCTCCCCTGCCCCCCTCCAGCCACCCAGCAATTCTCCTCTCTCCCCTGGCCCCCCCTTCAGTCAGCCAGCTATTCCCCTGGCCCGCCCTCCAGCCACCCAGCGATTCTGCTCTCTCCCCTGCCCCCCCTTCAGCCACCCAGCAATTCTGCTCTCTCCCCTGCCCCCCTCCAGCCACCCAGCAATTGTCTTGTGTCCCCTGCCACCCTCGAGCCACCCTGTGATTCTCCTGTATCCCCTGCCCCCTCGAGCCATGCAGCGATTCTGCACTCTCCCCTGCCCCTCCACCCACCCAGCGATTCTGCTCTCTCCCCTGCCCCACTGCAGCCACCCAGCGATTCTGCTCTCTCATCTGCCCCCCCTGCAGCCACCCAGCAAATCTGCTCTCTTCCCTGCCCCCCTGCCCTCTGCAGCCACCCAGTGATTCTGCTGTGCCCCTGCCCCCTTTCAGCCACCCAGCGATTCTGCTCTCTTTTCTGCCCCCCCCCCCCTGCAGCCACCCAGCGAATCTGCTCTCTTCCCTGCCCCCCTGCAGCCACCCAGCGATTCTGCTGTGCCCCCTGCCCCCCTTCAGCCACCCAGCGATTCAGCTCTCTCCCCTGCCCCCCCTGCAGCCACCCAGCAATTCTTCTCTCTCCCCTGCGCCCCCTGCAGCCACCCAGCGGTGTTCCTCATACCTTTGCCAAACTTTAAGCACCTCCAACGTTCTGAAGCTGACTCCGTGGCTTCGTTGAAGGTTTCGTTGGTTCATTACGGTGTTTTACCCACCCTCGACATCATGACATTTTGACGCAAGGGCGGGGGCGGGGCCCGCCCTCAACGTCATCATACTTAGACGCGAGGGCGGGGCAGAGAGACATGGGCAGAGAGCGATCTACACTGTTACGAAACCCACGAACCCTTGAGTGAAGCCACGGAGTCAGCTTCAGAACGTTGGAGGTGCCTTTTATTATAATACATTAAGTATTATTGTTCTCTTAACTGTCACAGCAATGTTGTAAGCAGAACACCTGAGACAAATACAAGGCAAACCAGAAGCGTAGCCAGGTGGGGCGCAGGTCGCTCCCCCAAACAGCTGTTTCGAAAAAATGGCGCCTATGCGCCCTGTGCCAATAAAATATTTTTTCTGCTCCCTCCTGAGTCCTATCTCTTCTGCCTGTCTTCTCCCTCCTGCGCAGCACTGGCGATTCAGAGTCAGCCTTCTGCCAGCGTCGGGGCCTCTTCTCAGGCGCGTCCCACCTACTCTATTGCAACTTCCTGTTTTCCGCAGAGGTGGGATACGCCTGAGAAGAGGCCCTGATGCTGGCAGAAGGCTGACTCTGAATCGCCGGTTCTGCGCAGGAGGGAGAAGACGGGCAGAAGAGAAGGTGAAAGATGCAACGCTGGGGGGGGGGGGGGGCTGGAGAAGGGGGAAAGCGGGCGGGGGGAGGGGGGTGTGTGGCTGGAGAAGGGAGAAAGCAGGCGGGGGGGGGGGGGGTGGCTGTAGAAGGGAGAAAGCTGCCCCCGGGGGGGGGGGGGGAGGGAGAAGCGGGCGGGCTGGAGAAGGGAGAAAGCAGGCGGGGAAGGTTTAATTGACCAGAGTGGAAGTGAGTCTATCTAGTCCACTTTAACAACGGAGCCAAACTTACTTTCCTTGTGCCATCACTATCCAGCAGGATAGGCAATGTCTTGAAAGGTGGAGGATAAAGGATTTTTTTAATATATATTTATATCACACATTATCCCAAGCAAAGTTGGATTCAGTGTGGCTTACATTTTAAAATACAGTGAGACAGAATAATAGAATTTAGTTATATCATGGGAATAAATAGATGGATGTGTCTGAAACATTTTAAAAAATTGAGATTAGCATATATACCCAACTGGGCATTTAAAAGTTTGTCCTTTATTGATACCACATGTTCAGAAATCATAGCCATAAGTATAGACAGTTATTCAAAGACTATCACATGGGAGGGGAAGGAGATAGGGACACAAAGAGGACACTACTGGAAAGGGGAGGAGGAGATAGTGACAGAGAGGGGCACCACTGAAAGGGGGAATGGGGATATGGGGACAATGGTGAAAAATGGGTGAGATGGAGACAAAGAGGTAATGCTGGAAAAGGGGGAAGATGGTAACAGTGGTAATGCTGGAAAAAGCAGGAAGATGGGGACACAGGACAATGTTAGAAAAAGGGAGAGGTGGGGGACACCAGGACGGCAGATGCTAGAAAGTGGGAGATGAGGAGACCAGGTAGGCTTGTGCTGAAAAAGGGGGAAGGTGGGGACGCAGAAAGAGCAGATGCTGAACTTGGGGGTAGGATAGGGACAAGGAACACAGAAGGGATATGCTGGACAGGACAAATAGTGGTGCAGAGGAAAAAAGGATGGTGCACTTGGAGACAGAAGAAATGTCAGATGGGCAAGAGACCCTGTAAAGGCAGAAGAAACAGAGAAAAACAGAAAAGAGACAGTGGGACTAAAGCAAATGAGAAAACACTAGAGGGGTTCGAGTGCATTTTCTTAAGTCATTTTGGATGTACTGCAGCACAGATTTTGATGGGTAGAATCAGGGACTGCAAATCCCACTTGAATTTGGGATGTGAGTTCACACTAGGACTGGTTGAAAAATCTCCCTTCTGGAACTGGATCATTTGGCAGCTCTATACACAGCTATTTGATAGTGGGGCCATAAAATGAAAGATCAGTGCCAAACAGATGTAGAGAATGAAAGGAAGAAGATAAGAGGTGAGAGAAGAAATGGAAAGGTCAACCTGGAAAAGAATTTGTAAGGCTGACTCATGGAACATGGAAAAAAAGACTATTCCCAGACAACAAAGGTAGAAAAATATTTTTATTTAATACTTTGTAAGCACTGAGATGTACCTGCTTTGTAAAATGTACATTTTTTTCTATTTTTATTTTGCAAAGTACAGGAGAAAATGCATTTCTGTCTCTTTTTTTTTTTTTTACCAGTATTGCACTGTTTAGAGTCTGGCTTCCTTGGGCAGGGAGGGTCTCTATTTCAATTTTTGTTGTTTTTTGGGGTTTTTTTTTGTGGCTCCCTATTCTTCATTAGATTGGTAGCATGGAATGTTGTCACAATTTGGGTTTCTGCCAGGTGCTTGTGACCTGGGTTGGCCACTGTTGGAAACAGGATACTGGGCTAGATGGACCATTGATCTGACCGAGTATAGCTACTCTTATGTTATATAGATGAGGGTCTGTCCATGTTCTGCATGTGTGACTGAGGTGAAGGATTCTGCCAGCATGTAGCATCTGTGTAGGAATGTGTAACAGTGCAGCTTGTTCCAGTTTCCAATAGTAGGTATATGGGTGTTTTAGAGCCCAGTGTAATATATATAGCACTGTCTTCTGATAGGTGGTTTAGGGCTGTTATGGTGTGGTAAGTTTTGAGTTCTAGGGCAGTCCTGGAGTACCCCCTTGCCAGTCAGGTTTACAGGATATCCACAATAAATATGCATGACATTGATTTGCATATACTGCCTCCATTACATGCAAATCTTTTTCATGCAGATTCATTGTGAACAGCCTGAAAACCTGAATGGCAAGGGGGTACTCCAGGACCACCTAGGGAAACACTTCTCTAGGTCCCACTGTAATATTTATAGCATTGTCTTTTCATAGGTGGGTTAGGGCTGTTTTGGTGTGGTAAGTTTTCAGTATAGGTTTTGGGTGTCTTTTTGCAGAGGTTTATGTTATTTCACAAAGTGTCTAGCCATATTTGAAAGTGGGCTCTGGGCAAGGGCCCTTGTCACCCAAAATAAAAATGCTCAAGACTAGTGTTCTTCACATCCTGTAGAGTCACCACACAAACAAAAGCCCATCTTGCTTTAAACAAGGTGTCTAGCAGTGGAAAGACTGGGTGTGCTATTCCTGAGGTGATGGTCACGATTTGAATATTTTTATTTGAAATTAAGAAGACAGGTTGCCTGCTCTGGCCAGTCCAGGGTCCTCTTCTCCGTCCTGCCTACTGATGTAACTTACTGTTTCCTTGTAGGCAGGACGCAACAGAGACAGCCTGTATTAATCATTGCCCGCCAAAGCCCTTGAACAACAACACAGACACTGCTGTCTAGCTGACACCAACCGGCGCCTATTTTATAAAAGTCTGCTCCCCCTGAGATCAAAACCTGGCTACTCCTCTGAGGCAAGCATATGTGGAATGGGGATCTAGTTCAGTAAATATGGTAGGTAATTGGTGGATCTGCAAAAGGAGCCTTTAGCTTGGAACAGGCATGGAAGGTGACTTATCTGAAAGGAAAGATCAGTGCCAGAGAGGGATGTAGGGGAGGAAGTAAAGAAGACAAAAAGTAGCACATATGAGTCACAAAAAGTAGCACTTATGAGTTTATCTTGTTGGGCAGACTGGATGGACCGTGCAGGTCTTTTTCTGCCGTCATCTACTATGTTACTAACACGCTTATTTTCGAAAGAGAAGGACGCCCATCTTTCGACAGAAATTGGGAGATGGGCGTCCTTCTCGCAAGGCCGCCCAAATCGGCATAATCGAAAGCCGATTTTGGCCGTCCTCAACTGCTTTCCGTCGCGGGGATGGCCAAAATTCATGGGGGCGTGTTGGCAGGGTAACGAAGGCGGGACTGGGGCGTGATTAAGAGATGGCCGTCCTCGGCCGATAATGGAAAAAAGAAGGGCATCCCTGACGAGCACTTGGCCGACTTTACTTGGTCCATTTTTTCTTGCGACCAAGACTCAAAAAGGTGCCTGAACTGACCAGATGACCATCGGAGGGAATCGGGGATGACCTCCCCTTACTCCCCCAGTGGTCACTAACCCCCTCCCACCATAAAAAACAAGGTTAAAAATACTTTTTTGCCAGCCTCAAATGCCATAATCAGGTCCATCGCAACAGTATACAGGTCCCTGGAGCAGTTGTAGTGGATGAGGAGTACTTCAGGCAGGCGGACCTGGGGGGGAGGGAGGTTGGGGGGCTCAGCACCCAAGGTAAGGGAGCTATGCACCTGGGAGCAATTTGTGAAGTCCACTGCAGTGCCCCCTAGGGTGCCCGGTTGGTGTCCTGGCATGTGAGGGGGACCAGTGCACTACAAATGCTGGCTCCTCCCACGACCTAAGGGCTTGGATTTGTCCGTTTTTGAGATAGACGTCTTTGGTTTCCATTATCGGTGAAAACCTAGGTCGCCCATCTCTAAGGTTGACCCAAATGTTGAGATTTGGCCGTCCCCGACCGTATTATCGAAACGAAAGATGGACACCCATCTTGTTCCGATAATGCTGGTTTCCCCGCCCTTTCATGGTGCCGTCCTTAGAGATGGGCGCCCTTATAGATGGGCGCCCCCATTCGATTATGCCCCTCCATGTTACAATAGCATAGATTAGAAATGCAAATGGACAGGAGACCCTAGAGAAAAAGTTAAGAGAAGACAGAGAGAGAGACAAGCAGAAAGCAAAAGACTAGGACCAATATGATTAGAAAACTAAAATGTCTGGACAAAAATGGTAGAAAATATAATTTATTTTGAATGTATTAAATAGAATTTGTCAGTTTTGGGAAATGTGCACTTCTGATGTATTTTTATTTGCTTAGTCTGAGAAGAACTACATTTCTGTTTCTGTTTCTTCTAGTGTTGCATTGCATGCAGAATCTGGCTTCTTGATATCCAGGTTTTTTTTTTCTGAAAATTTCTACTGTGACCCCCTATTCTTCTGGTGAAGGTCTATCCATACTCTGAGTGTGTGACTGAGGTGCAGTATTCTGCTAGTTACTTTCTGTGTGGAACCCTGTAGAAGTTTGACTTGTTTTGTTTTCTATTGGGGTTCTAGGGCTTCATACAATACTTCCTTTTCATAGGTAAGGTTGGTGCTGGGGGTGAGTTCTGGCAGTTAGTGCTGTAAGTTCTGAGTGTACCTTTACAGGGTTTTATATTACTACATAACATGAGTGTAGTTTGCCTGCTTATTTTGGATAGGCCTGGATTAACCATTAAGCAAAATAAGCATGCGCTTATAGCACCAAGGGAAGGGGGACACCACAGAGTTTTTTTTCCCTAGCTATCATGCCCTTACCTCTAAACTAACTACCTGTTCCTCTGATCCTATTCCCACCCATCTACTTAACACTATCTCTCCTGCTGTCATCCCGTTTATCTGTTATATCCTCAATCTTTCATTGTCCACTGCGACTGTTCCTGATGCCTTCAAACATGCCGTAGTCAAACCACTCCTTAAAAAACCTTCATTGGACCCTACCTGTCCTTCCAACTATTGCCCCATCTCCCTCCTCCCTTTCCTATCCAAGATACTTGAACGTGCCATTCACCACCGTTGCCTTGACTTTCTTTCATCTCAAGCTATTCTTGATCCACTTCAATCTGGCTTTCGCTCCCTTCATTCAACTGAAACAGCGCTTGCTAAAGTCTCCAATGATCTGTTCCTAGCCAGATCCAAAGGTCTCTATTCTATCCTCATCCTTCTCGATTTATCTGCTGCTTTTGACACTGTTGATCACAGCTTACTCCTTGATACGCTGTCCTCACTTGAATTTCAGGGCTCTGTTATTTCCTGGTTTTCTTCTTATCTCTCCCAGTGTACCTTTAGTGTATATTCAAGTGGATCCTCTTCTACTTCTATCCCACTCTCAGTTGGTGTACCTCAGGGATCTGTCCTGGGACCTCTTCTCTTCTCCATCTATACTTCTTCCCTTGGTACTCTGATCTAATCCCATGGTTTTCAGTATCATCTTTATGTTGATGACTCCCAGATCTACCTCTCCACACCAGAAATCTCAGCCGAAATCCAGGCCAAGGTATCAGCCTGCCTGTCTGACATTGCTGCCTGGATGTCTCAGCGCCATCTGAAACTAAACATGACCAAGACTGAGCTGCTTATCTTTCCCCCTAAACCAACCTCTCCTCCTCCCCCATTCTCTATTTCTGTGGATAACACTCTCATCCTTCCTGTCTCATCAGCTCGTAACCTTGGGGTCATCTTTGACTCCTCCCTCTCCTTCTCTGCACATATTCAACAGACTGCTAAAACCTGTTGTTTCTTTCTCTATAATATCAGCAAAATTTGCCCTTTCCTTTCTGAGCACACTACCAGAACCCTCATCCACGCTCTTATCACCTCTCGCTTAGACTATTGCAACTTGCTTCTCACAGGTCTCCCACTTAGCCATCTCTCTCCTCTTCAATCCGTTCAAAATTCTGCTGCACAACTAATATTCCACCAGGATCGTTATGCTCATATTAGCCTCTCCTCAAGTCACTTCACTGGCTTCCTATCCGTTTCCGCATACAGTTCAAACTCCTCTTATTGACCTATAAGTGCATTCACTCTGCAGCTCCTCAGTACCTCTCCACTCTCATTTCTCACTACATTCCTCCCCGGGAACTCTGTTCACTGGGTAAATCTCTCTTATCTGCACCCTTCTCCTCCACTGCTAACTCCAGACTCCGTACCTTTTATCTTGCTGCACCATATGCCTGGAATAGACTTCCTGAGCCGGTACGTCAAGCTCCATCTCTGACCGTCTTCAAATCTAAGCTAAAAGCCCACCTTTTTGATGCTGCTTTTAACTCTTGTTCACTTGTTCAGAACCCTTATTTTATGTTTGTCTGTCCTAATTAGATTGTAAGCTCTGTCGAGCAGGGACTGTCTCTTCATGTTCAAGTGTACAGCGCTGCATATGTCTAGTAGCGCTATAGAAATGACAAGTAGTAGTAGTAGTCTTTCACTTCCATCTGCCACATTCAGTACCCAACAGTGTTTTTCTAATCATTATAAACATGTGTTATGTTTTATTTCATACAATAATGATATTTCTCAGCACTTATTGAGGCTTAATGCCTTTTAGTTAAGCAATGGAAGGGCTGAGGGGCAGCATTGTTGGGCTGTGCTTCGGGCATCAGTTGGACTTAATCCAGCCCTGACTTTTAGGGAGAAGGAAAAGGATAAGGGTGGTGATAGGGGACCAATTCAGCAACGACACCCACAACATTTGGTGGGTAACTGACCCAATGTCCCCCCCCCCAAAAAAAAAAAAATTACATCTATGTTTCATAATGTTCCTGGCAGTGGCAGGAAGCTGTGATGCTTTTATAATGTCCAAACATAGTCCACAAAAAGGGGAAAACCATATGTAATGTATCTTTCATTTCGATAATATGGCTGGGGACGCCCAAATCCTGAAATTTAGGTCATCATTAGAGATGTCCCTAGACTTGGTCATTTCTGATTTTCGGCGATAATGGAAACTAAGGACGCCCATCTCAGAAACGACCAAATGCAGGCCCTTTGGTCATGGGAGGAGCTAGCATTCATAGTGTACTGGTCCCCCTCACATGCCAGGACACCAACCGGGCACCCTAGGGGGCACAGCAGTGAACTTCATAAATTGCTCCCAGGTAGGGTTACCATATTTTGTCCTCTGAAAAAGAGGACACATGTCATGCCCCCTGCCCTGCCCACACCACATCCCTTTTGGATCCTTATCTTGCCCCCTGTCACATATTCCCCTCCCCTTCCCTGGGTCACATACTCCCCTCCCCTCCCCTTGTCTAGTGACCTCTTCGAGGCAGGAAAGAGCCCCCTCTTTCCTGCCTGGAGCTCTGCCTGCCCTTGCCCTGCATCCTTCTTCAACTCTCAGCGGCCATTTTGAATCCCCAGCTGAGACTGAGAAGGATGAAGGGCATGGCAGCGCTCCGGGCAGGAAAGAGGGGGCTCTTTCCTGCCCTGAGGAGGTCACTAGACCACCAGGGCAGATAGTAAGTAAGGGAAGGGGAGGGGAGACCCACGCGGCGCCGCTCGCCCGCCCGTTTGTCCAGAAATCCGGACAAACAGGCGGGCGGGGCAAAACCTGCCGACGTCCCGGACATGCCCTCAAAAAGAGGACATGTCCAGGGAAATCCGGACAAATGGTAACCCTACTCCCAGGTACATAGCTCCCTTACCTTGTGTGCTGAGCCCCCCAATCCCCCTCCCTAAAACCCACTACCCATCACTGTACACCACTACCATAGCCCTTACGGGTGAAGGGGGCACCTAGATGTGGGTATAGTGGGTTTGTGGTGGGTTTTGGAGGGCTCACATTTACCACCACAAGTGTAACAGGTAGGGGGGATGGGCCTGGGTTCGCCTGCCTGAAGTGCACTGCAGTACCCACTAAAACTGCTCCAGGGACCTGCATACTGCTGTGATGGACCTGCGTATGATATTTGAGGCTGGCATAGAGGCTGGCACAAAAGATTTTTCAAGATGTTTTTTTTGAGGGTGGGAGGGGGTTAGTGACCACTGGGGCAGTAAGGGGAGGTCATCCCTGATTCTCACCAGTGATCATCTGGTCAGTTTGGACATCTTTTTGTGACTTGGTCGAAAGAAAACAAGCCCAGGTAAAGTTGTCCAAGTGCTTGTCAGGAACGCCCTTTTTTTTCCATTATGGGTCGAGGACGCCCATGTGTTAGGCACGCCCAAGTCCCACCTTCACTACACCTCCAACACGCCCACAACAGAAAACAGTTGGGGACGCCCAAAATCGGCTTTCAATTATGCCGATTTGGGCGACCCTGGGAGAAAGACGCCCATCTTCCGATTTGTGTTGAAAGATGGGCGTCCTTCTCTTTGGAAAATAAGCCTGTTAAGGTTTTTCAACCCAAAAAACAACAAGGCAAACGATCTGCAAACTCCAACGTAGACAACAAAACAGCAGATACAAAGCGGAAGAATGTTCAAAAGTTTATTGATGATGTCAAATACCAGACTTATTGCAATAAGTATGGTATTTGACATCATCAATAAACTTTTGAACATTCTTCCGTTTTGTATCTGCTGCCAAGGTTTTTCAACCTCCAAACAAGCATAGGTAGCAGGGACCTTGGGCAACCAGACACAGACATGCCAAGTCACACACATTCAGGGAGTCTTTTACTTAGGCACGCTGGTGTTTTTAGCGAGCGCTAAAAATAGGTGCATGCTAAACGCGCCCTTAGGAATACATAGGTGTCTTTAGCGTTTAGCACGCACCTATTTTTAGTGTCTGCTTAAAATGCCAGTGCGCCTAAGTAAAAGACTCCCTGAATGTGTGTGACTTGGCATGTCTGTGTCTGGTTGCCCAAGGTCCCTGCTACCTATGCTTGTTTGAAGGTTGAAAAACCTTAACAGGCTTATTTTCGAAAGAGAAGGGTGCCCATCTTTCGACACAAATCGGCCCCTTAAGCTCACATGCTTAAGGGGCCTGATCTCACACATTTGCTCCCTACTTCCCAATGACCTGGATTTCTTTGTTTTCCTTCCTTTACTCATGCAGCTCAGCATCTGTCACTTTCTCTGTTGCCCGTCCCCATGGTCCTCCAACCTTGTTTGCACTGGTAGAGCTGTAGAGAAGCGGCTTCCAACAGTGCGGGTGTCTTTCTCCTGCTGCATCCCACCTCTGTTGATGCTACTTCTGGTTTCAGGGGTGGGGCGTGGCAGAGGAAAGATGCTGGGTCAGTTGGCAGCCTTGTCTCTTCAGCACTAATGGCCACAATTAAGGTTGGAGGGCCGTGGGGTTGGAGTGCAGCAGAGAAAATGAGAGATGATGAGCCATGGGAGTAGGGGAAGGAAAGTGTGAGAGAGAAGCGGGGGAAAAGAAAGGAAAGGATGCTGGATGGTGAGGGGAGGAGTGATGAAGGGAGGGAAAGTAAGAGATACCAAGACTTGCAGGGAAAGAAGAAAGAGGGAGAGGTGCTGGACTTACACAAGGGAGAACAGGAGTTAGGGAATAAAGGAACTCTTGCTGAACCCTTGGGAGGTGGGGCAGAGTGAGAGAAGAGAGAGGGAGAGATCCTGGCCTGGGGGGCAGGGAGGATGGTATAGGATACAGAAACGTTATATCAGACAGGATAAGAATAGGGACACAAAGATGGGAGATACTCAACATGGCAGGAAGATAGGGACAAGGATATAGGGGTGATGCTGGGTAGGATAGCTAGGGATGCAGAAAGAAGATGGATGGTGAACATGGAGACAAAAGAAGTGCCAGATGGACAAGGACTCTGACAAGATAGTTAAGAGAAGTCAGAGGAAAGCAGAAACCAGAGACTGGCATAGGCGTAGACTGGGGGGGGGGCGAGGGGGGGCAATGCCCCCCCCCCAAACGACGCAAGGCGCCGCCGCGCCATTAGTTTTAAAAAAAAAAACCACATGCAGGCACGCGCTCCTCTCCGTCCGCTTGGCTTCCCTGCCCTCTCTATCTGCGTCCCGTCTTCCTCTGACGTCATTCCTTTCGGGCGGGACGCAGACAGAGAGGGCAGGGAAGCAAGCGGACGGAGAGGAGCGTGTCCGTCTACCCCTCTCTCTTCCTCCCTCCCTCCGGCGCAGGCAGCAGTCTTTTCCAGCGTTCCTGGCAGTGGTAGCGTTGTACACGCTGCCTTTGGCTCTGCCCCGAAGCCTTCTCTTCAAGTTCCTGTTCCCGCATAGGTGGGAACAGGAACTTGAAGAGAGGGCTTCCAGGGCAGACCGAAGGCAGCGTGTACATCGCTACCGCTGCCAGGAATGCTAAAAAAGCTGAAGACTGTTGCCTGCACCGGAGGGAGGGAGGGAGGAAGAGAGGGGGTAACTGAGTCACCATCTTGGACCTCGCGGGGGGGGGGGGGAGCAGAGGGAAGATGGATGGGACTGGGAGGGGTGGGAAGCAGAGGAAGGAGCAGGAGATGGATGGGACTGGGTGGGGTGGGAAGCAGAGGGAAGGAGCAGGAGATGGATGGGACTGGGTGGGGTGGGAAGCAGAGGGAAGGAGCAGGAGATGGATGGGACTGGGAGGGGTGGGAAGCAGAGGGAAGGAGCAGGAGATGGATGGGACTGGGAGGGGTGGGAAGCAGAGGGAAGGAGCAGGAGATGGATGGGACTGGGAGAGGAGGTGAGCAGAGGGAAGGAGCAAGAGATGGATGGGACTGCGAGGGGTGGGGAGCAGAGGGATGGACCAGGAGATGGATGGGATTGGGAGAGGTCAGGCACAGCAGAGGGAAGGAGCAGAAGATGGATGGGACGGAGGGATGGTGAGCAGAGGGAAGGAACAGAAGATGGATGGGACTGGGAGGGTGGGGAGCAGAGGGAAGCCTACTGGAAAGAAGACACTGCATAAAACAGAAGACACTGGGATCAAAGCGAATAGAAAAACTAAATGATCAGACAACAAAGGTAAATAAAAGTATTTTATTCATAATTTATTAATTGAAATGTGTCAGCTTTTTGAAATGTGCATCTGTGATATTTTGCCTGTAAATTTCATTTCCTTCCTCCATATTAGCATATTCATTTGCATATGTATATATGCAAATGATATGCTAATATGCTCCGCCCATTCTTTGCCCCCCCCAAATGAAACAGTCAAACTACGCCTATGAGAGACTGGGACCAACACCATTAGAAAAACAAAATAACCAGACAACAAAGGTAGAAAAAATAATTTTATTTTCTATTTATTGATTAGAATATGTCACTTTTTGGAATGTGCATCTGCCAGAACTGGTTTTAGACATGGCTGGGGTCCATGAGAAAAACCTTATTCGCTAGCCGTCATTCTCCAGCATTTTATTGCCAACCAAACTTCCATAAAGTTTTCAGATTTAGCAGAAATATTCACCTTTCATTCAATTTGACTCATTGTATATCTCACACATTTTCAATAGTAGCTCACGATGAGTTACATTTAGATAAACTAGGTATTTTCCCTTCCCTTCTATCTCCATTGTGTTAGTTTTTATTGGTCAGGGCTAAAGTAAGGTTCAAACATATGATTCACAGGAATTACAAATAAGAAGAAACTTTTAGTGGTCATGCCTATCAATCATGGAGAGCTGAAGAAAGTGCAAGAGAAAAAGATCTAGATAGCACAAGTTGGTGACAACCAGTTTCTATTAGTGCTAAATAGTTTTGTTCTGTTTTGTTTTTTTTTTGTTTGTAAATCTCAGTTATAGAAGATGTCAGATGAATCCGGAAGGCTCTCTGATAATGCTGTTATATGAATCTCTCTCCGGTCCCAAAGTAATAAATCATGGCTTCCATAGCACACCGTTTTTTTCCTTGACATTCATGTACATTTTTCTGTTACTTTTACTCCCTATTTATTACTAGTGTTAGTGTGAAAAAATGCATAGTATTTTGCTGATTTGTCACAGCAGCTTTCCATTTACTTCCATATTTCTGGACTCTCTCACCTCTTCTAAAACTATTTGAACCACGCAGTGGGCCATATAAGCAAGTGGAGGAGTGGCCTAGTGGTTAGGGTGATGGACTTTGGTCCTGAGGAACTGAGTTCGATTCCTGGCACAGGCAGCTCCTTGTGACTCTGGACAAGTCACTTAACCCTCCATTGCCTGCTGCATTGAGCCTGCCATGAGTGGGAAAAAGTGCGGGGTACAAATGTAACAAAAAAAAAAAAAAAAAATAGCAACTTTAAAAGATTCAAAGTAGAAAATGACACAGGGACCCACGGTAATCCCCAGTAAAATTTTTTGTTTATCAAGGTTTACCGTGGGAGTAAAACTTATTACCTCCCCATGGTAAAATCTAAAATAAAAACCATGATTACAGTGGGTCCAACGCCTCCTCCCGCCTTCCTTTGTTCTTCCCTCCCTTACCTTCCTTCCCGTCGTGACGCAAGGCGATTCCCCGTAGGTCTGCTGTGGGGCCTTCCCTCCTCTGCTGACTCCCGTAAGTTACAGCAGAAGAGCTGGGTTTGAGGAGCTTCATGGTTGGGCCGCTATGCTTTGAGGCTCTGCCGCTCTTCATCAGCGCTGTTCCATCCTCCGCTGGCTCTGGTCGTGGCTACAGAAAGTGGCGGCGGAGGGCACCTGAACTATATCTGGTCGGGAACAGCGACCAGTCAACACACAAGGAGGAGGTAATTGGGAACAGGAAACAGCTTGTGGGAGGGGGGCTACCGCTGCTGCCGCACAAGGAGGTAATTGGGAACAGTAGATGGCATGAAAGGGGGAGGGGGCTGCTGCCATACAAGGAGGTAAATGGGAACAGGAGATGGCGTGAAAGGGGGGCTGCCACCGCACAAAGAGGTAATTGGAAACAGGAGACGGCATGAGGGAGGGGGGCCACTGCCACTACCGCACAAGGAGACGGGCCTGCATTGCTAAGAGTAACCAGCCAGCAACCTTTAAGGTAGTGAAGTGGGGGGAGAGGAAGAGGCTGTGATAGCAGTGCAAGCTAGAAGCAAACTCAGAGTGCTAGTGCGTGGAGTTTAAATTGAACTCTATAGCAAACGAGCAACCAATGGTAATATTTAAACAGGGTAATGGTCAAATTTACAAATATTACCCAGTACTCTCACAGCAGCATTTTGAAGTGTACATTACTACATGCTCTTCTGAATTCACAGATTGATTACAGTAATATTATGTGCAGGTCTCTTAATATTATTACTTGGGAGACCTGCATATAATATTACTGTAATCAATCTGTGAATTCAGAAGTGCATGTAGTAATGTATGATGAAGTGTTGATTCATTAAACAAAAATACCTGTAATGTGGATCATACTTCCCTTCCTGACCAACTAGTTCTCTTACTTGGAGTACATATGGAATTGGTTATTGATTATATTTTGCAGCCTTCCTGAAAATGCTTGTACAATTTATAATGTTCATTATTTGATGTATTTTTCATCTGCATTGTTATTATTCTGGTTATTATGATAATAAATAAAATTATTTGAAATAATGAAGTTGACACAAGATAGAGAAACCCCCTCTTAAAACACTGGACACTTGCTCATCAAAAGTTAACTTTGAATTGATTATGACCCCTAAATACCTAAAACTGTCAAATGCTATTGTAGGCCTTCCAAACAAAAAAAGTGTGATAATGGATTCTGTTCTGTTTATAATCAAATGATATTCAGTTGCTTTTCCACTCAAGTTAGGTGATGAACTGGAATTATAACAGCCGATTGGGCTGAGCGGCTTAGAAATAATGGTCTATGACCACCACACAGCTAAAAAGAAGGAAATATGATTAGGAAAAGAAAAGTGGAGAGACTGGGGGGGGGGGGGGGGGGGGGGGGGGGGGAAGGGGTAATGATTCCTTTTTGAGGAGTTTTCATGTTTGGTTGGATAGCAACCAGATATTTGATGCTCATGTTGTTAAGCTTGTTTTTGGTCATTTACAAATTATCCATCAGATCTGGGCATTTAATTACAATTATATTCAATTGTGCATCCATGATTTGTTTTTGTAGACTGTATTTGGCATGCACTATTTGTGAATTTACCAAAGAATTCATTATGACACTTGTAAATACTGCAAAATAATACAGTACAATGGATCTGTGGATTGGGTACTCAGGAATATTTACACCAATTTTGGAGAGATTGCATTGTCTTCCAGTAGAATATAAGTGCTGGTTGAAAAGATCTGGAGCATGGTATTCAAGGTATGATGTAGCATGAGACTGTTGTATTTGCCAGATCTACTGGCTGTGTATCAACCACAAGAGACGCTGAGATCAGCTAATGGAATTACTGTGGTTACCCACAATAAAGAATTTGCGGTTGCAGTTCACAAACCATAGAGCCTTTTCACTGGTTGCATCAAACTAGTGGAATACATTGCATGAAACAGTGCAATTGGAATGGGATTATCTACAATTCCATAAACATGTTAAAGCTTGGCTATGGGAGCAAGCTTTTGGAGTCATGAGAGTACAGTGATATTGAGGGTGGTAGTCTATCTCCAGTGTGTATGAGTGTGGGAGGACTAGGTAGGATTTTATTTATTGCATTAGGTAGATGGAATGGAATGTGTTTTTGTATAATACTAATGTTATTGTAAATAGCATGGGGTGATCTGGTAGAAGCAATGGATAAATATGAATGAACACATAAAGGGTAACAGCCAACATTAATGCAATTTGGCACTTCATCGCCCCTGAATTTAGTGATGCGATGATCTCAGTCTAGCAGCCATGTGCAAGAAGAGGAGCTTCCTTGATATAATTCATTGACACAAGGCCAAAGCAAGGAAGTCATGTTGGGGTTACTTTTAAAACACATTCTGTGTGTGAAGCATGTTACATGCAAGAAATGGCTATTATGAAATTATGTGGATGACACTTGCATAAAGCACAGCACCTAGTTTTACACAAAGGACTAGACTCAGTAAATGGCACACAAATTTGGGTGCCAAGTTGAGCACCATTTATAGAATAGTGCTGGGATCTGTTCCTGAAATTGAGCTGGAGGATTTACAGCAACTGAAGCCTGGTGTAAGGGAAAGGGATTAGGAGTTGATATACTGCCGTTTCTGTGGTTACAATCAAAGTGGTTTACATATTACATACAGATACTTATTTTGTACCTGGGCAATGGAGGGTTAAGTGACTTGACCCAGAGTCACAAAGAGCTGCAGTGGGAACTGAACCAAGTACCCCAGGATCAAAGTCTGCTGCGCTAACCACTAGGCTACTCCTCCACTAGCAACATTCCATGATCTAGAATCTCAAATAGGGAAAGGGAAATAGGACTTGTATAATGCCTTTCTGAGGTTACAATCAAAACAGTTTATATATTACGTACAGATACTTTTTTTGTAGCTGGGGCAATGGAAGGTTAAGGTTAAGTGACTTGCCCAGAGTCACGAGGAGCTGCAGTGGGAACTGAACCCAGTTCCCCAGGTTCTCAAGCCAATGCACTAACCACTAGGCTAAATCCTCACACCCCAAATTCTATAACGATGCTTGCATCTTTAGTGAATGCTCCAACCTACTCATGTCCCTTCCTTGGCCATGTCTGTTTTCATTTACACATGCATCTTTATAGATTAGCACCTAGCAAGATGTGTGTAAATTAAAATTGGTTACAGTTAGCACCAATAATTGTTAGCGCCCAATTTTTAGTGCTAATTGGCTTGTTATTTGATTAAATTGCGCATACAAATTGGGCACACGCACAAATTTGCATGTGCAATTTTGAGCACCACTTATAGAATTTGTTGGCATATTGGGGCAATTCTGCAACTGGAAGTCTCCATTTAGGTGCCTGCAGGACGTGTGGTGAGTGTCATTTGGACACCCAGATTATGTTTTAGAATATTGTCATAGCAGTATCAGTACACTTAACATCTACACACCCACAGTTACATCAGTCATAGGCCTGGTGTAATGGGGCAAGGATGCATGTATCTTATAGCACTGGTTCCCAAACCTGGTCCTGGAGGCGCCAGTTAGGTTTTCAGGATATCCACAATGAATAATATACATGAGAGAGATTTGTATGCAGTGGAGGCAGTGCATGCAGATCTCTCTCATGAATATTCATTGTGGTTATCCTGAAAACCTAACTGGCTGGGGTGCCTCCAGGACCAGGTTTGGGAACTACTGTCTTACAGTATTCTCTTAGGGCCCGATGATCATAGGTAAATGTGGGTGCCAGAGACCACTAGCGCTGGACTAGAAGGCATCAGGTGTGTGCATGCAGGGAATACCCTCTGGTATTCCACCCATATGATCAGAGCACTGCTTGGAACTGGCATTAGGGTTAAGGCTGTTCCTCCCCCCATCCATGCTATGCAGCCTGGGCTGCCACCGTCAGTCCTGGGGGGCCCATTGGATCCCCGGATCTCCCAGTGGCTGAGGTTCTGGCAGTACCCTGCCCAGTGCATCCAAGAAACTCCCTTATATGGTAGGGAAACCTCACCCAGTGCAGCCCAGGATGCACTGGGAGGGCAGGGCACCACCATTTTGGAAGCGAAACTGGAAGAAGAGGGAGTGCTAGTCTCTACTCCATTACACAAGGAGGTATGGGAGGAAGGGGGCTGCTAGACCACCAGGGCAGGTGGGGGATGGGTGTGTAGCCCAATGGGCCACCAGTGATTTTTGGGAGGGAGGATGGGGGTTAGGGG
This sequence comes from Microcaecilia unicolor, assembly GCF_901765095.1. Taxonomy (NCBI): domain Eukaryota; kingdom Metazoa; phylum Chordata; class Amphibia; order Gymnophiona; family Siphonopidae; genus Microcaecilia; species Microcaecilia unicolor. The sequence goes on along the minus strand of NC_044031.1, from coordinate 585,622,965 downwards.
AGGAGAGGACCTCCAGCCCCCCTGTGTCCTTATGTTAGGGGGGTAGGGGGCTGGAGGTCCGGATCTCCAGCCCCTCGTGTCACTGTCCAAGGGTGTGTGTGGGGGCCTCATGGACCTCCATCTCCTGTGTTTGACAGGTCTGGGTTATTGACAGCCCGGACCTGTCAAACAAGTGCAGGAGGATTGTGCCCAGGCACAATCCTCCCGCACTTTTCACCCGATGATTAATACTAATAATGCTCCTAAATTAGCATGTTATTAACATTGATCATTGGGGAGTTAATTCCCTGCACTGTTCTGGCACTGTTTTTAGGACACTGTTTTGGAACAGCACGGGGAATTGATCATCGGACCATAAGTTACACGCATTAAGTGGGAGTCCCATGCTCTGCCCATATGTACATCCCCTTGTATTTATATGCTATGTAAGGTGTGTTGTTACAGAGTACTGCTTCGGTATCCTGCTGGCACTTTCATAGATAAGTGTAGCCTTACGCATAGTATTTACACATTTATGCATGCAGGGGGCACATAAATGTCAGCACCTAGATTGTACAATTGCCCTTGTCAATGTCAATGTGTCTCTTATATGCTACTATATCCCTTCACGGGTTCACTGTGGTTTACACGGGTTTATAACACAAGCATTAAAATCTAAAAAATGAAATTAAACCCATCAAATTAAATCATTATCCGTTATCAAATAAAAATGTCTTCAGTTTCTTATAAAAAGATAAATAATTTGTTTCCAATCTAACCCTTGAAAGTAACATATTCCAAAAAGAAATTGCCACAAAAGAAAATAACGAACTAAAAATTGTTTAAAAGCGAACACCCCTAGAATTTGGAAGTTGAAAAATTAGCACAGCTCATAAGTGAGAATGACCAAAGAGATATGCTAAACAAATTAAATAATAGTTCAGAGCTGTGACTGTAAATCATTTGAAACAATAAACAGGTCGAATTGAAAAAAACTTCTTTTACAACCAGAAGCCAATGAAGGTCAGCCAGGCATGGAAAAATGCTTTCAAACTTAACACGTACAGGTGTTTCTGGAGCATAGTTTGAGCAGAGCAGGGGGCAGAGTTGTGATGTACATGCCTTGAGTACAATATGAAATATTGAGGACTGGAGCTGTTTCAACCAACTCTATATACATATATATACTCCAGAAAATTAATGTGTTATAGACGTCACAGAATTTTAGTGTTATATTTTGCAGAAGGAAAAGCCTCAGAACCCAAAATCTGAATTAGTGAAAACAATGTTTACTTATCTTGGAAACACTGACCACCGTCGGGTGGACCTCTCTTCCAAAAGCTTTGAACACTTCCAAGATAAGTAAACATTGTTTTCATTAATTCACTGACTGAATATTTTTAAAGAAACTCTTTGGATTGTAAGAGAAAGTAAATTATAATGAAGTGAAAATTAGAAGACCTGTAACAGAAGATTTTTATGCTGATGATTGAGTGACACCCAGACATTGATAGACCAGATTGTGGGGCCTGAGACTTTCCCTTCTGCAGAATATGACACTAAAATTCTATGACTTCTGTAACACAGTAATTTTCTGGAGTATTTATATGTATGTACAGTTGGTATGCCTAGGATACACACGTTTGCATCTGCCTTGGAGTAGGTGTAAACATGTGTGAAAGCATTTTTGCACTACTGGAGATAGGTTTAGGATAAGCAGCATAAAATGTATTGTTTTGGGATCTTGCCAGGTACTTGTAACCTGGATTGGCCACTGCTGGAAAGAGAATGCTGGACTTGACGGACGTTTGGTCTGTCCCAGTATGGCAATACTTATGTACTTATGTACTTATGTTCTAGGAGTCTATTTTATAAAAGGCACATAGGCACTTATGTGCATTTCTAAAGTAAGCTCTCTGAATTATACCTAATTGCAAACAGTCTCTTGTACAACTTTACACTTGTTCCAAATAAGGTATTAGTGTGTACACTTAGTCTGTGTGTGTGTGTCTATCTATCTATCTATCTATGTGCGTGTGTATATGTTTAAATATGCATGTGCATCACAACCCCCCCCATCTCCATCCAAACTATGTGTAACGTCCCTTTGCCTGGGCCCTTCTGGGTCTGAATGGGCTGGAGCCTCTGCGAAGGAGGTTGACATCTACTCAAGTTGCTTTGAACACCCTGCGCCAGGAGCAGACCTGTTGTTATTTCATAAGTATGAATTTTTTTAAATTTGGGAACAAAGCGGGTAAGCCCCTGGCGCAGGTTACAAAGTCCTGGAGTAAGTCCAAATATATTCCCACCATTAGAACCTCCATGGGGACTCTTACACCCAAAATGGAAGATAAGGCAGATTGTATTGCTGCTTATTTGTAGACGTCTGGTCTCCCATGCCTTCCTGTAGAGGCTGTGGAGGCCCTGAACAGACAGTTGACTGTAAAAGAGGTGCAGCAAGCTGTACGGGCCCTCAAAGTTGCATTCTGCTCCTGGTTCTGATAGATATACTGGGGAATTTTATAAATTGATGCAAATTCATTTGAGGGATATAGAGCGGGTTTTTGACTAAGTATAGCGGTCCTTTCTCTTTCAATCCATAACCTATGTAGGAATTGAGGGCTGTTTTTTTTTTCAGGCAGTTGAAGGTCTTTATTTTAATCCCCGAGCGTCTCTGCTAGTAAATGCTGTTCATACTGCCTCATTCCTCATCGTATGAGGGACATGCCAGGGCTGTCCTCTTTCCCCTCTGCTTTTTGTGCTCTCCTTTTTGTGATAACCTTAAGAGTGGACTAACACGGCTACCACACTCCTCTACTGTGCTCTCCCTAAAACTATTATTATGTATGTTGTGCAACTGAGAAGACATAATGGGGGTTAATATCCAGGGTGTGGACATCAAAGTTTTAGCCCACGCAGATGACTTGATGTTGGTGTTAAAACATCTGTAAGTTGCTCTACTTTGATTATTATGTTTACTACTGGAGTTATGGCAACCATGCGGGATTTAGGCTTACCATATACAAATCTCAGGCTCTTCCGATGTCTCCAGAGGTGGGTATGGGGTGGAGGAGGGACTTTCCACTCACATAAGCTGAGGGACAGTTTCATTATTTGGGAGTCATTTATTCCTTCTGATCTTTCTAAACTGTATGATTGTAACTTACAAACCGGGCATCTGGCATTCCTATCCGGTCTCTCTTTTGGGGAGGATCAACCTGTGTAAAATGATGTTAGCTCCAGGCTGGATTTATGTTTTTCAATTGCTTCCTCTGTATCTAAAGGTTCACGATGTATGTCTTTTTTGCAAGGAGCTTCAGCTTCAGGGGGTTTTGTGCGGGGCCAGTGCGCCTGATTGCCCATTTCAGTTATACAGAAATCTAGAGAAGATGGGGGGCTGGGTTTATAGAATGTATGCTATTTGACTACTGCATGTACCATGAGACACATAAATGTTTGGTTTAGGGGGCCCCAGAATTGAAACATCTTTTATCTCTAAGGAACATTTTAGTTGGTTGCTACACACTCACTCCACATGAAACCTGGAACAACGCCCAATGTTTTACGGAGAAATCTCCAGCCGGCACGCATTACCTGGCAGCGGTTGTGCAAGTGCCACCATTTTTCTGCAGCAGTGACGCTGTTTCTGTCAATTGGAGGGAACCTAGACTTTCCCCCAGGATTGGACTCCAAGGTCTTTGTATGCTGGGGATCGCTGGGAACCCATTACCTGTGGCAACTTTTAACTGAGGATGGCAAGTTATGGCTTTTTATGGATTTATGAATGGAGTAGTCTTTGCCAGCAACTGATCACTATATATGTTCAATTGTGCCACTCACGTGAGCAGCTTGGTTGGGTGAATTTGAGTGAGAAGGTCCAAGAGACTCTTAATAAGGCACTTATGCTGGGTTCCCAGAACAAGGTGCCGCTGGCATATCATCATAGATACCTATAGGATCCTGCTGAGGATTTGGATTATATACATTCACTTTGGTGTGGTCCAAGGAAATACAGGTTGAAAGTACTGCAATACAGGTGAAGGACTGTGTTCTGGGAGTCCAGTGTTACCTATATAATGCATTGCTGTAGGAATTACAGTATAAAATTGACTTAAGACTTTATATGTCCCTACTCTGAGCTCACAAAATGTCACTCAGTGCTACTGCTGCCTGCCCTAAATGTTAACACATCTCATCGACCTTGAGTCATATGTTTTGGGCCTGCTCACACATACAGTCTTTTTGGACTCAGGTGATCAACAATGTTTCTGCAAAATGGTTGAGACAGATGTCTTTGGCTCCTGCTTTGTTATTTGAGGATTTTTATATATCAGCACCCACTCCTCCTGGCCTCCAGGCCTTTCTTCGACATGCAATGTTCATGGAGATGAAGACTATCTTGCTGTGCTGGCGAGAATCCACTGCCCCTACTTTTGCAACGTGGAGGGTACAAATGATTTTGTTGCTTGCTATGGAACATTTAGAAATACAGGATATTTGCTCAGCAAAAGGGGAGCGATTTGGGAACGCTTCCGGGAGACCTTACAACCTGCTGCCCGCAGCAGAATTCTCAATTAATGGCAGTTTGATAGAAATTGTATTGTTCTTTTACACTGTGCAGTGCAGGGGTGGGAGGGGAATGGGATAGGAGGAGGGAGGGGTTCTTTTCTTGTAAATTGGGGCACTTGAAATGAAGCAGGCTTGCTTGTTTACTGAAGTTGTATTGTTACTGTTTGATGGTGTGTTGTTGGATTGTTGTCAATGTACTGTACTGTGTTTAATAAAAAGGATTTAAGTTAAAATTTTGAAATGCATCCCTATGCAGAATATATGGTAATCCCCATATCTGACCATCAAGCTTATCCGCTGTGGCACCTTAACCAAGCGTAACCTAATACAAAATTAAAGTTCCAGTAACAATTGGCGTGCTCTTTAGAAAATGAAGAAAAAGCCCTCAGAAACCGTGGGTAAAATACCCAGGGTTTAGTGTGCGGTTATGTAAACTTTTATAACACACACCACGATTCGATCATTGGGCTAAAAAAACTTCATTCTGTAGTAAGCTTGCAATTTTATAGCTTTTTTATACTATATTATTATTGTTATTTTTTAATTATTTTCTAATGCATTCTTATTCTTTCCCACGTTGGAATAATCAATTCAAATATCAAATCACCAAAATGTGGCAGTAAGGCATAAAGTATTGCGTTACTTAGCTTTAGAATCAGGCACTCTTCATTGTCCGTTCTACGGGAACCCGTTTCGCCTAGAAACGTGGCTTCTTCAGGAACGGAGTGCTTTAGAAGTACTGAAACATAAGACATTAGATAAAATTATTATCGTGGAAAAAGAATCTAAAGTACAATTAGCACATAATATATCAACCTGAGGTCAAACATACTTTAGGGAAGCACAAACATGATTCAAAAATGGCGCCTCAGCGTTCACGTAGGTCCTGTTGTCTAAAATACTGACGCTTACGTTACGTGATGACGTCAATAAAAGTTGTGCCAATCTATGGAGCTATTGAGTCCATTCGGCTCCAAGGTGTCAAACTCAAAAATCCATTTGGTTTCCCTTCTCAGTAAATTAAGTTTGCGGTTTCCTCCTCTGTGATGAGCTTCCACATGATCCAACACGAAACATTCAAGTTCTTCAAACTTGTGCTGATGAGAAATACAATGTTCGACTATCGGCTCCTTGATGGCAGATCTGTGAATATTGGATCTGTGTTCCAAAATTCTCACTCGCAATGATCTTGTTGTCATGCCTATGTAAAGTTTCTTACAAGGGCAACACAAAGCATATATCACATGATCAGAAGAGCAGTTCGTGAAGTGTAGCAATTTATAAGTTCTCTTCGTTTTCGGATTGGTGAAGTGTTTAATCTGTTTGGTGATTTTGCATATCTGGCAATGGCCACATTTGTAATGTCCCTGTATTTTTTTATCTTTGGTCATAGGAGATCTTGCGTCAGCTGGACTAATAATTTCTTTGATGTTGTTTGTTCTGGCATATGCAATACGTAAATCAATTTTTTCAAACACAGTAGTTGATTTCATGATGTCCCATCTGTTCTTAATCAAACTGGCAAGAAGGGGACTGTGTTCATTGTGTTGCATGACCATTGTTAGTACATTCTCATCCTTTTCTTGTACTGGTTTACTGGTCATGAGTAAATTTCTATCATTGTATTTAGCCCTGCGATATGCATGGCTCAACAGCTGTAATCCAGACATTCAATTCACAGAACAACACTCGTCTGATCGTATACATTTTCTTGATGTAGAGATCAACATTGTGTCAAAAAAATTTGTCACGAAAGTATATAAAAAAACTACTGACAGAAACACATTTCTACACAACACAAGTTGTCATCCTGCACATCTCAAGAACAGTCTTCCTTTTTCTCAAATGTTAAGGCTTAGACGCATTTGCACTGATCTCTCTACATTTAAAGTCCAAGCAAAACAACTTATGCTAGACTTATCAAAGAGAGGTTACATGGAGTCGACTCTCAAGAATGCATATCGCAGGGCTAAATACAATGATAGAAATTTACTCATGACCAGTAAACCAGTACAAGAAAAGGATGAGAATGTACTAACAATGGTCATGCAACACAATGAACACAGTCCCCTTCTTGCCAGTTTGATTAAGAACAGATGGGACATCATGAAATCAACTACTGTGTTTGAAAAAATTGATTTACGTATTGCATATGCCAGAACAAACAACATCAAAGAAATTATTAGTCCAGCTGACGCAAGATCTCCTATGACCAAAGATAAAAAAATACAGGGACATTACAAATGTGGCCATTGCCAGATATGCAAAATCACCAAACAGATTAAACACTTCACCAATCCGAAAACGAAGAGAACTTATAAATTGCTACACTTCACGAACTGCTCTTCTGATCATGTGATATATGCTTTGTGTTGCCCTTGTCAGAAACTTTACATAGGCATGACAACAAGATCATTGCGAGTGAGAATTTTGGAACACAGATCCAATATTCGCAGATCTGCCATCAAGGAGCCGATAGTCGAACATTGTATTTCTCATCAGCACAAGTTTGAAGAACTTGAATGTTTCGTGTTGGATCATGTGGAAGCTCATCACAGAGGAGGAAACCGCAAACTTAATTTACTGAGAAGGGAAACCAAATGGATTTTTGAGTTTGACACCTTGGAGCCGAATGGACTCAATAGCTCCATAGATTGGCACAACTTTTATTGACGTCATCACGTAACGTAAGCATCAGTATTTTAGACAACAGGACCTACGTGAACGCTGAGGCGCCATTTTTGAATCATGTTTGTGCTTCCCTAAAGTATGTTTGACCTCAGGTTGATATATTATATATTTCTGGAGAAAACCAAGGTGTGCATTTGTGAGTGGGGCATAAGACCTTTTTTAGTGGTGCCGTTTTCTCTAAGTTCTTGGCTAAGTGTGTGTTGAAAATGTCAACCTGTTCTGACACTGTAGTTGTCTTTTCATCCACATGTGGATAGTCCAAGGCCTGTAGGAAATTCTCAACAGTCAGCTTTTTTTTTTTTTTTTTTAAGTGAAATGACATTTAGAGTAAATCAGCCCTTTAATATATACAGTTGTGTTTATCTGTGGTTGCAGTTCCCTTTCCTTTATCAAATGTCTTTCTTATACATGTCCAGAGTCTTTGTAGCGCTCCATGGTGTAACTGCCCCTCAACTACTGTGTGCAGTTCTGGTCACCACATCTCAAAAAAGATATAGTGGAATTAGAAAAGATACAGAGAAGGGTGACAAAAATGATAAAGGGGATGGGATAACTTCCCTATGAGGAAAGGCTAAAGCGGCTAGGGCTCTTCAGCTTGGAAAAGAGATGGCTGAGGGGAGATATGATAGAAGTTTATAAAATACTGAGAGGAGTTGAACAAGTAGATGTGAATTCCTTGTTTACTCTTTCCAAAAATACTAGGACTAGGGGGGCAATGAAGCCACTAAGTAGTAAACTTAAAACTATTTCTTCACTCAGTGGGTCTTTTTCTAAGCGGCGGTAAGCCCAATGCAGGCTTATGCTCGCTAAACCAGAAGTACCGCCAGACTACCGCAGCAGCCCAGCAGTAGTTCCCCCCCCCCTCCCCAGTGTGAGCCGTTTCCGGCACTATAAAAATATTTTTCTTTTTGTAGCACCAGTGTTTACCCGGCGGTAATCAGGCAGTGCCGCACGTGGCCCAATTACCACTGGGTTAGCGTGAGAGTCCTTACCACCACCTCAATGGGTGGCAGTAAATGGTCCCCCTGAAATGGCCATGTGGAAATGCTTTACTTGCTGCATGACTATTTCTTAAAAAAAAAACAACCTAGCCTTTTACCCACTATGGTAAAAGGGGGCCTCAGCATGCATCAAAAACGCTGACACCAGTGCAGGCCCCCTTTTGCCACAGCTTAGTAAAAGGACCCCTCATTAAGTAATTAAACTCTAGAATCCGTTGCCGGAGAATGTGGTAAAAGCAGTTAGCTTAGCAGGGTTTAAAAAAGGTTTGGCTCATTTCCTAAAAGAAAAGTCCATAAGCCATTATTAAGATGGACTTGGGAAAATCCACTGCATATTCTACGATAAGCAACATAAAATCTATTTTGCTGTTCTGGGATCTTGCCAGGCACTTGTGACCTAGATTGACCACTGTTGAAAACAGGATACTGGGCTTGATGGACCTTCAGTCTGTCCCAGTATGGCATTGCTTATGTTCTTATGAGCCCTGTTCAATAAGGGATTTCTCTTGTTTTGAGCCTATGACAAATCATATTAAACAGGATACATATCGAAAATTTATTATGCACAGTGTGTTTTTTCTAGCGAAAAGGTGCCGGTACTCAAATGCCAGGCCACCCTTCAGGAGTGGGGTGAGCATTGAGGGACCCACCACACAATAGCCAGCCCCCCCCTGCAACTAGTCACAGAATCTATGAGAAGGCAGAATTGGTGTATAGGGCCTGAGCTCTTTCATTAAAACTTGGGGACTATGGGTCAATTTTAGCAGACAATGGAAAAGGTCCTGTACTCAGTACCCCCAAGTACCCCCCCCCCTCAAAAAAAGCCCTGATTATGCACCACTTTCCTCTTTTGCACCTTCCAGGAGGTTCTAGGGGGAGAAACTGAGAATACACTGCCACCTATTTACATTACAGCTTTTCCCCTGGCTGTACAAATGAAGTGTTCAAAACATCTTTCTCCTTGCAACAGCTAACTTGTTCTGCTGCCAAGAGAAAACAAGTCCTGTGTCCCACTGTGAGGGAATTGGGTCAGTAGGACAGTGTGCCTTTGAGTTTTATCATGCTTTTATATTTAGACTGAGGGATTAGTCCACATTGGAGGAACAGAGGTTTATGGATTTTCTATTATTGGATTATTTTCCTCATAAGCTGAACTGAAATAAGCCCCTTTGGTGGGGATCTGGCTACTGTCACTTCTATGATTCTGATGTGAAGCCTGCGTTTAGTGATAATTATTACAAATGAGTGATTCTGGCTACTGGGATTAGTGATCCTTAATTGAACTAGACACAAGCTAATCAGAAATAAACTTCCATCACAGACTGAAAAGGAACAGAAGGGCACACTTCCCTGTAATTTATCCAGTTGCAAACTATGCCAAAATATTTCACAGGACCCCAAAGTCATCCACAAAGGAAAGATATTCAACATAAAGGGATCTTTCACTTGCTCATCTTCCAATGTGGTATATATCATTCAGTGTAAAAAATGTAACAAAGGATGCTATATTGGAGAAACAGGCCAGATGCTTAAGACAAGATTCAATTTACATAGACATCACATGAACAACACTGGTGCCAGTAGGGTTCCCACACCTGTTGGTCAGCATTTTACAGGACCAGGACACTGTACCAGTGACTTCACAGTGAGAATTCTGAAAGGTAACTTTAAAACCATACAAGAACGTAAGACCTTTGAAGTCAGAATGATTGAATATTTTAACACCCAACAGAAAGGACTTAACAAGGATCTGGGGTTCCTAGCCCATTATAAACCAACAGATGTCTCTGTTGATCACCCCACCCCTCACCTATCCACACCCATCCTGTTAGAATATCAATGATATGCTTGATGTCCCCATGCATACCTCCTACCCACCCCCATCCTCCCACCCTGTCAGACTGTCATAGTAATGCTTGAATGTTTTCACTTATATACACTGTCAGCTAGCACATTTGCTTATTTCCGATCTGATGAAGAAGGGCAACCTTTGAAAGCTAATCAAGAAATGTATTAAGTTATGTCCAATAAAAAAGGTATCATCTTATTTTCTTTTCCATGTTTTATTTTGTTTGATTTCTATTGATAACCTTAAGAGTGGACTAACACGGCTACCACGCTCCTCTACATCATTTTTTAAAATTATTTGTTGTGTAAAAGCTCAATGTCCAGTATTCATATTTGGTATTCATACTTGGCTGAATAATATTTTTCATTATTTGTATTTATCCGAATAGTAAAATATGCTATTTGGTACACCTCTAGTATATATTGCAAAACAAAATAATTCAACTTAAAATCTAAAAAATATGTATGTGTAACCCAGGTCTCGTTGCTAGCACTAGCTCAGTTCCACGGGGTTCGGATAACCCCTTTTGAACTGGGCCACAAGAAGACATTTCTATCAGGCTCTCTGCAGCTCACACAGTCACAGGTGTCATCTTTGGAGTGGGTCAAGGTCCGGAATAGAGATCCGATAGCAATGGTGAATGAAGTTGGGCTTTTAAGGGGTTCTCCACCAGTCCAAGGAGCAAGCGTCCTCAATCCCGCTCCAAAGAACCACACAGCACTCCAAGCATTAAGTCATTATGCAAATTCAACTTTATTGAACTTTCTGCAACGGGCAGGTAAACCATTTTATAACTTCTTTGGTACAGTCAACTATTGATATCAGTGTTGGATTATTTGTAGTAAATAATTAGCAGATTTTAGTACACACAGCTTCAGCTTTAGAAATGTTAATTTCTTTCTTCATCTCTCTCTCATTCACCCCTGAATAATTCACTGCTGAGTCACTTTAAAGTTGAAGTAACAAAACATCTGTTTACTCACAGTTTGTAGTTAGATTATAATCAGACAGGCTTATATATACATATTACTATACATTTGTATTATCAGCTCCTTCCATGTGCTTAGATGGTAATGGATGCTCACACCACCATAGATCCTCTCAGGTTAGGAGAGATCATGAGCTCCATGTGCTCCATGTGCTGCATCTGCTGTGTCTAACCCCCACAGGAAGTTACATAGCTGTGTGACCTCTCTAAGTAATTCACATCAGAGGTCACAGAGTAATCACAGAGAAATAATAGGTGACAGGCAATGCATGTAAAATACAATTACATTCCAACAAACCCCTTCTCATGCATAACTGTCATGCAATTATTTATTCATACAAAGTCCAAGCTTTATACGCAGATTCACAAAATGTTCTCTGGGTAACGGTTTGGTCATGATGTCAGCTGTCATCTCACTGGTGTGACAATAGTGTAGACTGATGACCCCTTCTTTTGCCAACTCTCGCACGTTGTGGTATTTCGTTGCGATGTGCTTGGTGCGTGACTGAACCTTGTCATTCTGTGACAGTCGGATGCAGCTCTGATTATCTTCCATTATCTGGATTGGTCTCTTTTCAGCTATTCCAAAATCCAGCAAAAGTTTTTCAATCCACATCAGTTCTCTGCACGCTTCCGATACGGCCACGTATTCAGCTTCTGTAGAAGACAGACTCACAATACTTTGTTTATGACTGGCCCATGAAATTTGTACATTTCCATACATAAACACATATCCACTTGTGGATTTATAATCAGAATGATCCCCTGCCCAATCTGAATCACAGTAACATATTAGTTTTGGATTACTATTGGCTGAAATCTTTAATTTACAATCAATGGTACCCTTTAAATACCTTACCATCCTTTTAACTGCAGTCCAATCTGATTTGGTAGGTGAGCTGACCCTTCTGCTCAAAATTCCTACTGCATTTGCTATATCAGCCCTGTACGTGGTAGCTAGATATAAAAGCTTACCTATGGCTGATCTATATTGGATGTTATCTGGTAAAGGTTCTCTTACTGTTTCATCCTTCAGAAAATCAGTGATCATGGGAGTGCTTACAACTTGGGCATCTTGCATACCTAAACTTTCAATAAGCTCATTTATTTTCTGCTTCTGGCTTAGAAGATAAGAACCATCATTTTGTTTCTCAATTTCTATACCAAGATAGTATGACACATTACCAAGTTCTTTTATCTCAACATTGAGGTTTAAACACTTTACAATGTCCTTGTACTCTTGCTCACTTTTGCTTGCAATGAGCAGATCATCAACAAAAGCTAAAATGTATGCATATTGTCCATTTGTGCACCTAGTGTACAAACATTTATCTGCTTCACCTTGCTTAAATCCTAAATTTGTCAATATTTCATGCAATTTTTCATTCCAACATTTTGCACTTTGCTTTAATCCATAAAGACCTTTGTTTAATTTACACACTAGCTGTCTTTGTTTTGTATTTATGAAACCTGTTGGCTGTTCCATGTACAAGTCTTCAGTTATATCTCCGTGAAGAAATGCTGTTTTCACATCAATGTGGTTGACTTGCATGCCTTTTGAGACTGCAATGCTCAGAAGTGTTCTTATTGTCGTGTGTTTCACTACAGGTGCAAACACTTCATCAAAATCTTCTCCATATTTTTGAAGATATCCCTTTGCCACTAATCTGGCTTTATACCTTTCCACTTTTCCTTGTGCATTCCTTTTTAACTTGAATACCCATTTGCATCCTATAGCTTTCTTGCCAGGAGGTAATTTTGTAAGAATCCAAGTATTATTTTTATCCAATGCATCAATTTCTTCTTGTGCAGCTTTATGCCATTCAGCAGCTTCTTCTGCTGGCATTTTCTCAATCTCATCCCATGTTAAGGGCTCTTGAGCTTCTGCTGACTTTGTTAGGTAAGACAGTCTTGGGGGTGGAACACCTTTGTTTTCCCTGGATGAGCGTCTGACAACAGGTTGGTCTGACCTTTCCGCATCCTCTAAATCTGAGAGTTCTTCTCCAATTGATTCCCCTTCTCCAACTGTACTGTCTTCTTCAATGATCCTTTCTGTGTCTGTTTCCTCTGCCTGTTCCTCGTTAGATACAGATGAGTTGCTTTCAGACATCTGCCTTGGTATGGCATTTATATACACTGGCATGTCTATTATGGTTCTAGTTTCATATTCTGGATGATAAGGCTCATCTGGGATAATCCAGCCTTTATCAACCCTTTTGTTTTCATCAAAATATGTAACATGTCTTATGCCAACAATGCCAGTTTTCAGATTCAAAATTCTATATCCTTTGTGTCCTGGAGCATAGCCAACTAAAATGCCCCTTTCTGTTGTGGAATCCAGCTTATGCCTTCTTTGCTTTGGTACATGAGCATATGCTGTACTTCCAATGTTCTTATGTGTGACAGGTTTGGCTTCCTACCATGCCATGTCTCATGTGGTGTGCGCTCAGCGCCTTTAGTTGGCATTCTGTTTTGTAGGTACACTGCTGTGAGAATGGCTTCCCCCCATAGTCTTTTAGGGAGATTGCTATCTGACAGCATACATCTGGTCATTTCCACAAGTGACCTAAATTTTCTCTCTGCAACAGAATTTTGCTCTGGTGTATAAGCTACTGTTGTGATATGCTGAATGCCTTCTTGTTCTAGAAATGTGCGCATGCTTTGTGAAGTGAACTCACCACCATTGTCGGTCTGAAGAACCTTTGGTTTTCTTTCAAATTTATTGCTCACCATGGCTACGTATTTCTTCAGCATGTCTGTGACTTGACTTTTCTCTTTCAGCAAATAGGCCACACAATATCTAGAGAAATCATCCAAGAATATTAGCACAAATCTGTTATTTCCCAATGATGGGATATTAAACGGTCCACATAAGTCACTGTGTATTAAGTCCAGCACTTTATTACTCCTATTTCCTGTGTATGCAGGAAATGAGGGTCTCACACCTTTTTGAGTGACACAGTCTATGCATTTCTCCATTTTACCAGCATCTGCACTTATCTGAATGCCGGTGGCTAGTTGCTCACTGCGAAGATCCTGGATCACCTTAGAATCACGATGTCCCAGGCGGCGGTGCCAGATTTCCAGACTACATTTACCATCATTCTTCCTTACTTGCGCCATATGTGAGGCTTCACCTGAAATGTTCAGCTTATAAACATCATTATGCATAAAAGCTTCAGCATACACTTCATCATTTTTAGAGATTGTGCACTTACTGTTTTCAAAATGAATCGCAAATCCCTTCTTATCTAATGTAGATACACTAAGCATATTGCAAACTGCTTGGGGAATATACAAGACATCACTTACAGGAATTTCTTTAACTTCATTAGACACTTTGCATTTTAAGAATCCAATACCTTTTGCTTGGATCTTAGCAGTCCCTGCGTTTGCAGTTTTAAGAATACCTTCCTCTGGACACATTTCCTGAAAGAAATCTTTACAATTGGTTAAATGGCATGTGCTCCCTGAATCCAAAATCCAAGTACTTTCATTTGAATTATTATTTACCATAGTCAAAGATTTTTCTGCCATTAGAAAGCCCTTGTGTTTATCTTTGTCCTTCATACATTTCCTGGTTTGAAAATTCTTTAGTTCCATTGGCTTAGGTGAGCTAGAGGGAGTGTTTTGTGTTTCCTTACACCATTTAGATACATGTCCCTCCTTTCCACATGAGTAGCAAATCAGCTTGCCCTTGGGTGGAGTTTTCCCATAGCTCCGCCTTCCTCTGTTCTTTGCCAAGAAATTTGTTTCATTTCTCTCTGACTTGCTTTGAGAACACATCTCCTCAGAATCATTTATTATGCATTCCTGCCTTAGTTTTGATGTTGCCTGTTCAAAAGATTGCCCTTCAATGGCCTCATTTACAGACCTAAAAACATCAAACTTCTTTGATAGTGAGGTAAAAAGAAATGCTCTTTTCAATGCATCACACATGGGAATTCCAGAAAGTTCTAACTTTTGAAATGAAGACATAAGATGCATAATGTGATCATTACATTTACTTTTATCCCTTAATTTGGTTTCATTCAACTCTGCCAACCAAATTGGTTGCTGCTTTGCATATGTAGTTGCATACATAGTTCTCAGTTTATATAAAATGTCCTTTGGTGTATCTTTTCCCTCTACTAATATGGCTTGTTTCTCTGAGAGAGCTTCCAAAAGCATGCACTTCACATAATAGTTTGCATTGTCCCATTCAGCCATATTTTCAGCTGTTCTGTCTTGGTCTAAGCATATATTTAATCCTTTTGCTCGAAGGAGACATATGAATCTTAGTTCCCACTTCTGATAATTAAACTCAGTTAATCTAGGCACCTTGAGAGAATAGAAAAATGGTGAATTTCTTCCCTCAGCCATTTTCTTAGCCTTCTGTCTGCTGTGTGGGGGGAGAGAGAGAGACAGACTGAATCTTTCCTTTAAAACTTAAGAGAAAAATGTGGCCTTTTTTTCTGCCTGGTAATATTTCTCTTCTTTTTCAATTCCTGGCCCTGGGCCCATAACCCTTTTGTTGGATTATTTGTAGTAAATAATTAGCAGATTTTAGTACACACAGCTTCAGCTTTAGAAATGTTAATTTCTTTCTTCATCTCTCTCTCATTCACCCCTGAATAATTCACTGCTGAGTCACTTTAAAGTTGAAGTAACAAAACATCTGTTTACTCACAGTTTGTAGTTAGATTATAATCAGACAGGCTTATATATACATATTACTATACATTTGTATTATCAGCTCCTTCCATGTGCTTAGATGGTAATGGATGCTCACACCACCATAGATCCTCTCAGGTTAGGAGAGATCATGAGCTCCATGTGCTCCATGTGCTGCATCTGCTGTGTCTAACCCCCACAGGAAGTTACATAGCTGTGTGACCTCTCTAAGTAATTCACATCAGAGGTCACAGAGTAATCACAGAGAAATAATAGGTGACAGGCAATGCATGTAAAATACAATTACATTCCAACAATCAGCAGTTCTCCTGTTCACTCAAGATTGTGTATTACAACCTCAAATCACTTTCTAATTAATCTCCTCCAGTAACCCCCAAGGTATTTATGTTTAAATCTTTTTTATTGTCAACGGCAACATGACTTGTACAAGTTTACCAAACATAACACAAACACGTCTTGTCATCGTCTGAGCAAGTGTCACCATGCAGATTTACATTTTCTCCCCCCCACCCCAACCCTTGCACCTACTAGCATCTCACCCTCCCCCACCCGAGCCTTCCTCCCCACCACCTTCCTTCCCCCCCACCCCGTCCAAAGGACCTCCCCCCTTCCTTTCCCTCCCCCCAGCACAAGAGTCTAATCTGTTAATTTATCAATTCACACTGTCAATAGTACTGCAAATTGAGGATTCGGCTTCTTGCTCCCCAAGGTATTTATATAGATACAGTTCTTCCTGTCCATTTTCCCGTCATCCCTTCAGGCTACCAATAATCCAAGGCTGCTCCTGATACTCCTGATCACAATCCAGTTCTCTCTCAGGCACACAATCTTTTGGCTGTTATCCTTCCAGTGATGCAGTTCTCAGAGCTCCACCCTTGCCTTGAACAGGCTGCCCCTGCTCTGCTTCTTTGCTCCCAGGCTGGGTTCCCCTTGCCCATCTGGAGCTCTTCACTCCTTCTCAGTTGCTACTGTTAGGGGCAGCAACTCTCTTTATTTCAGCCTTAGCTTATTCTGCCACTCTAGGACCCCCCTCTCCTCTAAGGATTCTGTCGGGGGTACGGACAACCAAAGACCCTGTGTAACTGTGTTCCCTTCTGCAATCCCTTTATCAACTCTAACTCCTCCCCAACTGTCAATCATTATTTGACAGCTCTTTATTTCTGCAAATCATTCCAGAACCCACTCCCTTGCGCTGGCTGGCTCCTGTCTCATCTTACATCTATAACCCTCCCCCCAGTAAATCTGGAGAGTTCTAACTATACTTCTTTGTAATCCCCATTATAATGGGGAATTACATATGTATAAATTAAAACAAGTAGGAAAAGTGTAGGTGAAACTCCTCTTTGTGGGTGGGTTTATTGAGAATAAGGAGAGAGAAGAAATCTTGGAAAAGTGCCTTTAAAATACAATCAGGTTTATTCTTCCTCTTCCTGAGGTGAACTGGGAAGTTCATCACTGCCAGTTTGGCTTGCCTGGGTAGAACTGCATAGGAATGTAGCTGATTGAACATTGTTACATTGCAGGAGGGGATGGGCCCCACAGCACTGCCTGCATGCAAATGAGAGCAGACAGGCAGGCTGGTGGGAGCACCTTTACACATTTTGAGGGAGGTAAATCAGTGAAAGGAATTAAAGCTTGTGGGATAAATGATGCACATGCACTGATTGGTGAGAGCTCGATCAGAATAAGGGAATTAGAAAACCTGCTTCCCATGAGTTCTGATGGGGTGAGGGTGGGGGTGGAGAATGGTGGCCTTCCCAGAGAGAGAGAGAGAGAGAGATAGCGAGCTCTGGGGTGGATTTGAGTTCACCTTGGGTGAACAGCTTGTCTCTAGTTGAACCATCTCTGACGGCTGAAGAGATGTGGTATTAGTCTCAGGCTGAAATGGTAGACAGTCTTCTAGTGGGGGGAAACCCTGTTACTGGTGGTTGCAGAGCCTTGTTAAGGGCTGGTAATTCTGAACCCCAGCATGGAAGTACTCCTAGAGGCTCTTCTGAAGACAAGAAGAGCAGTAACCTTTGGGAGCAGTGCTGAAGGCACAGGACCCTTTAGGAGCATCTCAGGGTAGAAGAATCGGTGCCTAGGGCTGGAAGAGCAGAGGTAGTCTTCTAGTGGGAAACCCTGTTATTGGTGGTTGCAGAGCCTTGTTAAGGGTGGTAAGACTGAACCCCAGCAAGGAGAAACCCAGGAAGCTCCTCTTGAAGAGAAAACCAATGAGGGACAAGGCTTCCAGGGTGCAATCGGCACTAGGGGTCCAACAAGGTTTAACCCTAGAACGCATGACGTTAAAAATATACATATTAACGTCATGGGGGCCTTTTAGGCCCCCATGCACATAATGTAGAAAAACACACTTAAATAACTTTCACAAGTTTATTTCAAAATTGCTCAATAAAATATGAATAGTGGACAACATTTTAATTATAATTTTTCACAGAAAACACCAAAAAATCTTTTTTTTTCCCAAATTTCACGCAAAGACATGAAAAACACACAAAAATGCATAGAAATCTATAGCAAACTAGCTGCAGCTACATTTTTATTCTAACTTTCTTTTCTATTATATTAGTCTTCCAAACAATTCTGACATGTTATTTTTTCAGAAGAGTGTTCTTTGCAAACAGTTTCCTTACAAGTGGAACAATATCGCTCAGTTTTCCTCTCTATGTTTCTTGGACACATGAAACAACGCTTTCGTTTTCTTTCTCCTGGCTCTGGAGTAATCTGAAACTGTACGCCACACCGTTTCATTGCTTCTTTAGTTTTCTTTGGCAAGCATTTCAAGTCGCTTCGCTCTATCATGTGAGGTATTACAAGTTCATGACAAAGGTCCTTCAAGAATAAGCGTCTCCTGTCCTTCCTCTGTGCATGAAATTCAGGATGAGTTTCTGTATAAATAATGAATGAATTTAGGGCTGCTACATCAAGCATATTTGAAAATAGTACTACAGGCCATCGTTTTGTTTGCCTCTTACACGAATATTCTCCCACCATCTCATCCATTTTATCTACACCTCCTTTTGTTGCATTGTAATGCAGGATGATTTCTGGTTTCAATTTTTGGTTATTGCTGTCAACACTGCAATCGTGATGCATGGTACTGAGTAAAATTACAGATTTCTCCTTCTTTGCCTTGTAAGATACCAAAGTCGCTTGTTATTGAATCCAAAGACACTCTCATAAAGTGCTCGCTGACGATTGTGTTTGAGTGCTGCTGGAATTTCTCATCTGTTTTGCTTTATAGTACCAACAAGTGTAATAGCTTTTGCAAGCAGAAAATTGCCTAGTTCAACATTGGTGAAATAATTGTCCATGGTGATGTTTCTACCTGAATTGAATATTGGAACAGCAAGAGTTTTGACTATTTCAGACCCCAGATCCTTCTGTACTGGTGCACCAACCTCTTTGCCACAGTAGATTACGCCATTTATGCCATAATAATTTGCAGAATCACACATCCAGAAGATTTTTATACTGTACTTGGCTGGCTTGCTGGGCATGTATTGTATGAATTTGCAGCGTCCTCTGAACGGTACAAGTTGCTCATCTACAGTAACATTAGTACTAGGATTGTAAAGTTTTGTGCAATTTTTGATAAATATGTTCCAGATATAACTGATAGGGGCTAATTTGTCTGTTTCAAACCTCGCTGCACGAGTTCGCTTATCATCAAAGCGAATGATCCTTCTAATTTCCTCATATCTGCCCACTGACATTGTCGCCTTATAGTGTGGATCAGAAAGTGGGTCCAGAAATAATTCTCGTATTGGGACATCATACGATTTTTGACTCCCTGCCAGCAGGAAAAGTCCAATATATGCATAAAGTTCCTCTTTTGAGATATTTTTCCAGGACTTATTTTTTGCTGAAGCGATACGTCTTCCTTCTAGGTTTGAACATAATAGGACCTCTTCTGCAATATTGTCAGAAAAATAAGTACAGAATACATCTTTAGGGGTAAAGTAACTGGGACTTCCCACAGCTCCTTGAGCCTGTCTCACAATATTGTGTATTGGAGTACGTCCGACTAATGTAGGATTACTGTCCCAAAAAACATTCGTTTTGGATGTTCTACTTATCACTTCTTGAGGATCCACTAGATTCACTTCTTCATCATCAGAAGAATCACTGGATGAGGATGTTTGATTAGCTGGTGGCAGATATTCTTCATCAGACAAGATAGTTCACTTTCATCATCGCTTTGAAACATAATCACTTCAATCTCTTGGTCAGTCAGACACTTGGAGGAAGACTGTGCCATTGCTGACTAGATGTTAGAAAATGAAACAGATTTCCTCTCAACAGCTTATCTTATCACAGGTCCTTCAGCAATTAGCTCACAGTGTATACTGTCCTCAGTGTTCAGAGGACCTGAGGTGATGTCATGGCCTTATCACTCCCTCCAAAAATCACATGACATCCTCACATGTTATTATCCACACCCTGGCCCCTCCACCAGCATTACTGAGTACAAATAAAGTAACTTGAGACACAAACACTTCTGAGAACATGATAAAAACAGCGGGGGCCTAAAAGGCCCCCAATTCGTACAGATGTAGTTTTCACCAAACAAGCATTGTTACACCATAATGCCTATGAAAAAAAATTATATGAACAACTGGATATTATCAACAATGACATACTTGAGTAATACCTTGAGTTTCAAAATTCTAACTAAAGTAATTTTGCAGATAATAGCAAAAATGTAAGCATGGGGGCCTAAAAGGCCCCCAATATGCGTTCTAGGGTTAATGGGACAAAGTCAGCATGTGGTAACAGCAATCAGTATATCTAGGTTTAAAAATGGGTTGGACAAGCTCCTGGAGGAAAAGTCCATAGTCTGTCATTGAGATGGACATTGGGGAAGCCACTGCTTGCTCTGGGATTGGCAGCATGGAATGTTGCAACTTTTTGGGTTTCTGCCAGCTACATGTGACCTTTGGAAGTAGGATACTGGGCTAGATAGACCATTGGTCTGACTCAGTATGACTAGTTTTATGTTCTTATGTGTGACCAGCACTAGGAGTCCAGTGGAGAAGGATAGCTCTTGGGAGTATAGCCGGTCATCGGAGCCCAGGAGAGTCTTCAAGAAGGATGTAGCAGGGTCAGGCATAGCCAGCCTGGAAGTCCAGTAGCCACCAGCCCAAGAGGACTCCAGCTGAGGGGTGAGATCTAGGGGACTGGGTGAGGATGGACCAGAGTGGAAAGGAGAGCAAGGACTTAGACAATACAGTCACACCCACACACAGACTTAGCTATGTGTAGACTTGATGAGACCAAAGGGCCAATACTGGGCTACAGTATGCCTGGTTGTATACTAAAGTGTTTTGAACAACTGCTAGTGGGTCAATACTGTACTACATCATGTTCACTATTACAATTTTGTTTGTATGTTAGAGTGTTTTATTGTACAATGCTGTCTCTTTAACTTAGATTGTCTCCACCTAGAACCTGATGGTTAAGAGGATTATAAATGCCAAAATTAAATTAAATTAAAAAACTGGGAAGGACTTATAGCTACTACCTTAGCAATCAAGAATGAAGGGGTTTAAAAGAGTGTGAGATACTATAAGTTACTGGTTCTGAAGATCTGGGTTAAAGATTTATGCAGTTGATTTGAGTGCACAAATTAGAAATTATTTGCTATACTGGTTTAAGAGCTTGAGTAATAAGACTGTTGATGTTTGTTTATGGTAACTGAGTTAATTTGATAAGAAATCCTTATTTTGTAGGTGCATAAGATGGTATATATATATATATATATATATATATATATATATATATAGAGAGAGAGAGAGAGAGAGAGAGAGAGAGAGAGAGAGAGAGAGAGAGAGAGAGAGAGAGAGAGAGAGAGACAGAGTTTCCGGATTTAATTTGTGATGTGCTATCTCTCTCTGACCTGATGTGCACCTGTGTTCAAATCAGTCACCTTTCTAATTCTTCCTACTTTCTTACCCATCTATCTGTTAAAACTTTGCCTTTCCCTTCACTACCAGTTATAATGTTCCATTAGTTATTGTGTTGACATTGCAAGTAGTATACCATGCCATACTTTGTATTGTTAGTTGAATATTTTTACTGCTGTACTTGCCTATTGCTCATGTTTGATCTATTCTTACTGTACACCGCCTTGAGTGAATTCCTTCAAAAAGGCGGTAAATAAATCCTAATAAATAATAATAAATAATAAAAACTTTTCTCAAGATCCTGGTGCTGCAGGATCGGGGTGGTTATAAAAGCCTGCTTAAGATGGTCAATGCATCTATAGCCTCAGATGATCACTCCCGGGGATTCGCCTCCTTCCGAGTGAGTGGTCAAGGTCACTGCAATGGTGGAGTAATCCCTGATGAATTGCCGATAGTAATTGCCAAAGTCCAAGAATCTCTGGAGAGCATGGTGGCCCACCAGCCAAGGCCACTAGAGAATCACTGATAGCTTGGCTGGGTCCATCTGCAGCCCCTGGTCTGAACTAATGTAACACAGGAATGGCAGCATGGTGCATTTGAAAACACGTTTTTGCAATTTGACATGCAGTTGATTTTGCCATAGATGGAGAAGTACCACCTTAACACATAGCTGTGTTGTTTCAAGGATTGCGACAAGATTAGAATGTCATCCAGATAATCGCGTACACATTTGTACAGTGGATCCTGAAAGATATTATTAATGAAATTCTGGAAGACGGCAGGGGTATTTACAAGACCAAAAGGCATGACTAAATATTCATAGTGTTCGTCTTGGGTATTAAAGGTAGTTTTCCACTCATTTCCCTCCTTGATGTGGATGAGGTTATATGTGCCTCACACATCTAGTTTGGTGAAGATACAGGCCCCCTGCAGGTGATCGAATAGTTCTGAGATCTCTAAGCAAAACACAGCCTTCACTTTGGCAGATATATTCTCTCTGCAGTTTCCAAACAACAAACACAGCTTTAGCTTTGGTAGATGTGGAGGGGCATTTTTGAAAGAAATGTCCAAGTTGTGATTTGGACGTCTTTGCAAAACGGCGAAATCCAGGGGCGGGGAAACCCGTATTTTCGAAACAAGATGGATGTCTTTTGTTTCGAAAATACCGTCAGAGACGTCCAAGTCCTTAAATTTGGACGTCCCTAGACACGGACGTTTCTGACTTTCGGCAATTTTCGAAACCAAAGACATCCATGTAAAAAATATCCAAATGCAAGCCATTTGGGCATGGGAGGAGCCAACATTTGTAGTGCACTGTCCCCCTGACATACCAGGACACCAACTGGGCACCTTAGGGGGCACTGCAGTGAACTTCATAAAATGCTCCCAGGAACATAGCTCCCTTACCTTATGTGCTGAGCCCCCCCAAACCCATCTAAAACCCACTACCCACAACTGTACACCACTACCATAGCCCTTACGGGTGAAGGGGGTCACCTATATATGGGTACAGTGAGTTTGTGGTGGGTTTTGGAGAGCTCGCTGTTTCTTCCACAAATGCAACAGGTAGGGGGGGTATGGGCCTGGGTCCGCCTGTCTGAAGTGCACTGCAGTACCCACTAAAACTGCTCCTGGGACCTGCATGCGCTGTCATGGACCTGAGTATGATATCTGAGGCTGGCACAACTTATTTTTAAAGATGTTTTTTCAGGGTGGGAGGGGGTTAGTGACCACTGGGGGAGTAACGGGATGTCATCCCCGATTCTCTCTGGTGGTCATGTGGTCATTTCGGGCACCTTTTTGTGCCTTATTTGTAAATAAAACACGTCCGGGTGAAAACGTTCAAGTCAGGGATGTCCATGTTTTTTTCGATTATGGGTCAAAGACGTCCAAATGTTAGGCATGCCCAAGTCCCGCCTTGGCTATGCCTCCAACATGCCCCCTTGAACTTTGGACGTCCTTGTGACGGACTGCAGTTGGAGATGTCCAAAATCGGGTTTCGATTATACCGATTTGGATGTCCCTGGGATAAGGACGTCCATCTTCCGATTTATGTCAAAAGATGGACATCCTTCTCTTTTGAAAATGAGCCCAATAGTCTCTCTGCAGTTTCTAAACAACAAACATAGCTTCAGCTTTGGCAGATATAGAGGGACATTTTCGAATGGGGACACCCATCGCTAAAGGCACCCATCTCCGAGGACGGTGTGGAGAAGGGGCAGGGCCAACCGTATTTTTGAATGAGATGGGCATCCATATTTCATTTTGAAAATACGGTTGGCCCCACCCAAATCTCGACCTAAATGCTGAGATCGCCGGATTTAGAGATGGGCGCCCTTGGTTTTCCCCCATAATGGAAACTGATGGCGCCCATCTCAAAAATGAACCAAACCAAGGCATTTGGTCGTGGGAGGGGCCAGGATTCATAGTGCACTGGTCCCCCTCACGTGCCAGGGCACCAACCGGGCACCCTAGGGGGCACTATAGTGGACTTGGCAAATTGGTCCCAGGTGCATAGCTCCCTTACCTTTTTACCCCAGCTTGGGTAGCCATATACTCCTGCTGGCCTATATGGTAACCTTATACTGGCCATCCTGGGCTGAAACACTTTCCTCTGGTTCCTTCTCTCTCCTCCTCTCTGCCCCTTAGCTCCCTCCTTTCTACTGCAGGAGTTCTCAAGCAGCCCCTCTCTTTGTGGCTCCTCCTTCCCTTGATTGACAGCCAGGAGTCCAGGGAATCTAGAAGCTTCTACCTTTAGGTGGTGTCCCTGTTTCCTAGGGAACACTAACACCCCTGTCAATCCTTCTGCTCTAGGTTTACTTTCCCTCCCAAGCTCCTTTATGCAACCCAAGTGAGAGAAGTAGAATGGATGCCCTATGACTACTCCTCTCAACACCACAGTACATATATGCCATTTTGTCTTGGTCAATTACACACACACACACACACACACACACACACACACACACACACACACACACACACACACACACACACACACACACACATGTTTCTTAATGACATATATGTAAAAACAAACTCATACATACAAGATAGCCCCCACTCATAAATCAGGAAACATTCTTGGTGATATTCAAAAACACTTCAGTGGTTAGTATCGGGTTCAGCTCATGACTATACTTCGACCAGACAACTTGATGTCTGTCCAAAATTTAATCATTTACATTTAGGAAGGGTCAGAGGTATTTCAAGGGTGGGTCCAAAATTTATCTGGATACTGATGATATGTTATCCAGATAAATGTATCCGTTTAGGGGAATTGCTTAAACAGCAGTCTTTTAACAGAGGAGTTATGTTTCTATTTAGGACCATATATTTAGCGATCCTGCTTAATACCAGGCACAAAAGACAATGGATTTATTTTTATTACATTTGTACCCTGTGCTTTCCCACTCATGGCAGGCTCAATGTTGCAACGGAGGGTTAAGTGACTTGCCCAGAGTCACAAGGAGCTGCCTATACCTGCAGTGGGAATCAAACTCAGTTCCTCCACCACCCTAACCACTAGGCCACTCCTCCCCTCCTTATTATATGCAGTTACCATGGTTTTGAAAATTGATCCTCTTCTCTCTTGTGTTTATACAGTTGAGATGTGGTGCTTTAGTGGAGGAGTAGCCTAGTGGTTAGTGCAGCAGAAGTTGAAACTGGGTTCAAGTCCCACTTTAGTTCCTTGTGACTCTAGGCAAGTCACTTAACTCTCCATTGCCCTAGGTACAAATAAGTACCTGTATGTACTATGTAAACTGCTTTGAATATAGTTGGGGAAAAAAAACCCACAGAAAGGTGGTATATAGAGTCCCTTTCCCTTTTACTATTCAGACCAGACTCTGATTGTGTTTTGTACTCTGTTCATTGCTCAACATCAAATAAAGGACAGCATGCTTCAATTTTATTAAAATGCCTTTGACTATCATAACTCCCTCCCCTTCAGGAAATCAGAAAGTGAGCCTGGTATTCTGTCTGTTCCATTAGAATCCCACATGTTTGTATTTTATGACACTTCCCCTGCCCACCCCCCCCCCAAAAAAAAAAACCACACACTCCCTCTCTCTATCTCTTCCTCCCAAACCCTTGGAATGCTGGTGATAATAATTTGGTCACGAAAATGGCACAGCAACTCTCAGCGGCCTTGTAGAAAGCCATAATGTACATAAAACTGTAATGTTCCTCCAAGATTAGTTCATCCTTTATTTAAAGGTTACTGTGTCCTTCTCTTCTGTTTCTATGGCTGAAGTGGGGAACCTGGTCAAAATGAGGCAATTTAGGTTACCAAGTGGAATTAAGGTTTATGAGCCCTGTTAGACACTAGAAAAGGATAGAGGTCCCCCCCCAGGCAGTTTCATTTTACCGCTTTGCTTCTCTGATAAAAAATATTTGTGGAACACTTTCCAGTAAATAATTAAAAACCCAATATTATTACCCATTGAAAACAAATACAGGCTTATAAATGTCAGCTTTGAAAGAATTGCTATACACATGAGCACCAAAGTGTCACAAAAACATGGGTAGAATTGAACTTCACTACATGCTTTTCTCTTAGGAAAATTGCTGCTATTAGGTGAAGCTTGCTTACATGGTAAATAATTGTAACAGTCTCTTAGAGGGCCTTTTACTAAAGCTTAGCACAAGTTATCTGCAGCAGGGCCCATTTTATTCCTATGGGCCCTGCTACAGTTAACTCGAGCTAAGCTTTAGTAAAAGACCCCCTTTGTGAAATCCTACTACATGCATTAACATTCAGATTAACCTGGGATACCTGCTCCCAGTTAACAAGGAACCTTCTGTTTAGGAGGTGGTAATCAGTCCCATGTTAACACTGTGTTAGCTATTTAGCACGCAGTAACCCACAGATTCTATATAAGAACATTAGAGTAGCCAATACTGGGTCAGACCAGTGGTCCATCTAGCCCAGTATCCTACTTCCAATAGTGGCCAATCCAGGTCACAAGGACCTGGCAGAAACCAAAATAGTAGCAAACCCATGTCTGTCTCAAAAGCAGACTATGGACTTCTCCAGGAACTTGTCGAAACCTTTTTAAAACCCAGATACGCTAACCGCTGAGCGAGTCAAAGAGCAGGATTTACAAAGGAGCCCCTTTACTAATTGGTCATAGGTAGTGTGCAGCAAAACAGCACGACCGTCGGGCATGCCCAGCGATAGTTTTGTGCTTGCTGCATGCTGTTTCCTGTGCCAGAAAATAATTTTGTATTTCCCGGTGTGTGGGCAGGAATAAGCGTGCCCGGCAGTAATCACGCAAATAAACGCACGACCCGATTACCTCTGGGTTAGCGATTGAGCCCTTACCTTCTCTTAAATAGGTGGCGGTAAAGGCTCAGGCAGTAAATGGCCACGAGCCAATTTTTATATTAACGCATGGCCATTAACAAGCTCCATTTTAAAAATAGCCTTTTTCCCGCCATGGTAAAAAGTAGCTTGTTGCACGGCGATTCCACGCTCCCACACCAGCGCAGGCCACTTTTTACCACAGCTTGGTAAAAGGGCCAGATTTGAGGATTAAGCAAACTTATGGCACATAAATATACAAAAGGCCTACAATGCATAAATTGGGCACTTTATAACAAATATAACACACAAAAGGGTTAAATCAGCACAAAAGCAGTGCACGTTGTCGAGACAACTGCCTTGATTAGTGCCACCCTTCACAAGCAGAAAGCTGATGCTAATTTAGCCCTATAGAGATGTGTCTTTGGCTTATTAGTAAACCTTGAAAAATGTAGCACGTGCTAAGCTCATTTACCACCTATTAACCTGTGAATTAATGTGCGTTAAGTTGATTACTGCACATTGAAAAGTTCTAATGCTTGTTAAAACTTTTTTTATTAAAATGAATGGGTGACATGAAGCAGAAAATGGCCTGAACAACAGAAAGTATGAAAATGACCCAAAAACAAACCAAAGGAGTCCTTTTACAAAGCAGAGGTAAACCCAACGCGGGCTTACTGCTTGCTAAAAGGGAAGTACCGCCAGGCTGCTGCAGCAGCCCAGTTTTAGTTCCTTCCCCCAGTCCATGCCATTTCCGGTGCTGCAAAAATATTTCAATTTTTATAGCGCCGGTGTAATCAGGTAGTGCCGCATACTGCCGGTTAGCACAGAAGCCCTTACCACCAACCTCAATGGGTGGCAGTAAGTGTGCCCCCTGAAATCGCTGCACGGCAAATATGAACTTACCTCACGGCCATTTCTTCTTTTGGCCTTTTTACCCACTTTGTTAAAAAGGGCCTCTTTGCGCGGTAAAAGCAACCTCTGCTGATAGGGGAGGGAAAGGGAAATGGGACTTGATATACCACCTTTCTGAGGTTTTTGCAACTACATTCAAAGTGGTTTACATATATTCAGGTATTTATTTTGTACCTGGGGCGTCACAAGGAGCTGCAGTAGGAATTGTACTCAGTTCCCCAGGATCAAAGTCCACTGCACTAACCACTAGGCCTCTCCTCCACTCCTAGCACTGATAGCACCTTGGTAAAAGGGGCCCCTAAGAGAGGGAGTTAGATGTAAAACACTAATAAGGCAGGCTAAGAAAGACTTTAAAAAGAAGATTTCTGCACAGGCAAAAATGAATAGCAAGCAGATTTTCAAGTATATTCAAAGCAAAAAAGCCTATAGGGTAGTCAGTTAGACTGTGTGATGACCAATGGGTGAAAGAAATGCTGAGAGAAGACATGATAATATCAGAAAAACTAAGGGCTCCTTTTATGAAGCTGTGCTAGTGGTTTCTGCACGACAGTGCTCACACTTTGAATGAACTATGTTGGTATTACTGCACCGGTGGCCGCTAACATGGTTTTGTAAAAGGAGGGGTAAATTAATTCTTTGCCTCCATCTTTTACTCATATCTATGATGGAAAACTACTTTGATGATGATGATGATCAGAGCAACTGTAGACTATAACTCTAAATCTAGAAGGTGTAATAAATCAAATTGACAAGCTAAAGAGAAACAAATCACCAGGACTGAATGGTATTTACCCCAAAATTCTGAAAGAACTCAAACATGAAATTGATACCCTGTTATTAGTAATTTGTAACCCATCATTTAAATTGGCTGTGGTACCTGAGGACTAGAAGGTGGCCAATGAAATGCTAGTTTTTAAAAAGGTCTCTGGGGTGATCTGGGAAACAAATATCAATAAGCCTGACATTGGCGTTGGGAAAAGTGGAGGAATCTATCCTAAAAAGCAAAATTAGCTAACATATAGGCAGATATGGCTTCATGGGTTTGAATCAACATGGGTTTAGCAAAGACAAGTCTTACGCTACCAATTTATTAAATGTTTTTGAAGCTGTTAACAAATATTTGGATAAAGGTGAATAGTATATTTGGATTTTCAGAAGACAAATTTCACTTTCCACTGCGACTGTCCCTGCTGCCTTTAAACATGCTGTGGTCACACCTCTCCTTAAGAAGCCTTCACTCGACCTTACTTGTCCCTCTAATTACCGACCCATCTCCCTCCTTCCTTTTCTCTCCAAATTACTTGAGCGTGCTGTTCACCACCGCTGCCTTGATTTTCTTTCCTCACATGCTATTCTTGACCCACTACAATCTGGTTTTCGCCCTCTCCACTCAACCGAAACTGCGCTTACTAAAGTCTCCAATGACCTATTACTGGCTAAATCTAGAGGTCAATATTCCATCCTCATTCTTCTTGATCTTTCCGCTGCTTTTGACACTGTCGATCACAGCATACTTCTCGATACCCTGTCCTCACTTGGATTCCAGGGCTCTGTCCTTTCCTGGTTCTCTTCCTACCTCTCCCTCCGCACCTTTAGTGTTCACTCTGGTGGATCCTCTTCTACTTCTATCCCTCTGCCTGTCGGCGTACCTCAGGGTTCTGTTCTTGGTCTCCTCCTCTTTTCTATCTACACTTCTTCCCTTGGTTCATTAATCTCATCCCATGGCTTTTCCTACCATCTCTATGCTGATGACTCCCAAATCTACCTTTCTACCCCTGATATCTCACCTTGCATCCAAACCAAAGTTTCAGCGTGCTTGTCTGACATTGCTGTCTGGATGTCTCAATGCCACCTGAAATTAAATATGACCAAAACCGAGCGTCTCATTTTCTCCCCCAAACCCACCTCCCCGCTCCCCCCGTTTTCTATTTCTGTTGATGGCTCTCTCATTCTCCCTGTCTCCTCAGCTCGAAACCTTGGGGTCATCTTTGACTCTTCTCTCTCCTTCTCTGCTCATATCCAGCAGATTGCCAAGACCTGTCGTTTCTTTCTTTACAACATCCGTAAAATCCGCCCCTTTCTTTCCGAGCACTCTACCAAAACCCTCATCCACACCCTTGTCACCTCTTGTTTAGACTACTGCAATCTGCTTCTTGCTGGCCTCCCACTTAGTCACCTCTCCCCTCTCCAGTCGGTTCAAAACTCTGCTGCCCGTCTCATCTTCCGCCAGGGTCGCTTTACTCATACTACCCCTCTCCTCAAGACCCTTCACTAGCTCCCTATCCGTTTTCGCATCCTGTTCAAACTTCTTCTACTAACCTATAAATGTACTCACTCTGCTGCTCCCCAGTATCTCTCCACACTCGTCCTTCCCTACACCCCTTCCCGTGCACTCCGCTCCATGGATAAATCCTTCTTATCTGTTCCCTTCTCCACTATTGCCAACTCCAGACTTCGCGCCTTTTGTCTCGCTGCACCCTACGCCTGGAATAAACTTCCTGAGCCCCTACGTCTTGCCCCATCCTTGGCCACCTTTAAATCTAGACTGAAAGCCCACCTCTTTAACATTGCTTTTGACTCGTAACCACTTGTAACCACTCGCCTCCACCTACCCTCCTCTCTTCCTTCCCGTTCACATTAATTGATTTGATTTGCTTACTTTATTTATTTTTTGTCTATTAGATTGTAAGCTCTTTGAGCAGGGACTGTCTTTCTTCTATGTTTGTGCAGCGCTGCGTACGCCTTGTAGCGCTATAGAAATGCTAAATAGTAGTAAATAGTAGTAGTAGATAGAGCCCAGAGGTAATGCCCTATTCTGGATTAAAAACTAGCTAAAGGATAAGAAACAGAGTGGAGCCAAAAGGTTAATTTTCTACATGGAAAAGGGTCAATAGTGGAGTTCCCCAAGGGTCTACACTGGGACCTGTGTTTCTAATGTATGCATAAATGATCTGGAGAAAGGAGCAATGAGTTAGGTGATCACATTTTCAGATGACACAAAATCATTGAAAGTTGATAAAATAGCATAAGATTTATAGAAAGATCTTTCGAGATTAGGAAATGGGAAATCTAAATAGCAGATGAAATTTAATGGAGAGAAATTTAAGTACAAACATAAACAACTTCTATTTCACAACGTGCCCAAAGGTTTAATACGGATTACAACAAATCAAGAGCGATTAAAAATCTCTGAACAATACATAACAAGGAACTATTACATAAGAATGCACAAATCATGTCTTCAGAAACTTCCTAAATAAATGGGGTTTTAACAATTTACAAAATTATAAGTAGGAAGGTTTGCATCTAATCAATTCCAATATTTAACAGCTTGGTAATAAAATGATGCAAGATGCATCAAAAAAATCATCCATAGTCAATCCGTTTCACAGATGGAAAAGCAAGGAAAGGTTACTCCTAGTACTTCAGCATTTAAGTAAAAACAACTGTGGAAAGTAACTGGGAGTGTTACCATAAACAATTCTAAAAACAGTAGTAAGGAGTTTGAACAAACAACATGCATAAATAGGGAGCCAGTGAAGTACTGTATTGTGTTTCATGATTTATATTCCTCTTTTAACCAAGCAGTGCAAAGACAAGATAACAAGAGTAATCCCAATCGGAAAGAATTTACAATAAAAAAAATTACAATCAACTATTATAACATCCATTGTTGAGATTGCAAACTATGAATCAGGATACTGAAAGGAAAACAAGTACATTCTGAGTGCTTTTTGAAAGGAAATATAAGGTGTAATTAAACGTATTTCAAAAGGTAAATTATTCCATATTTTAGCTCCCTGAACTGCAAATGAGCATTACCGTACCAATTTTTAAATTCATCTTCTTTACAGAGGAAAAATCAAGCAGTAAAGTTTTAGAGTTTCTCAAATGATTCCTATTAATTGGGAACAAAAGTAACTCGCCTACATTTTCTGAGTTTAAGCCACAAAGGTTTTCCTAAACTAGACAGGTAACTTTAAAATAAATGCGAGATTCCAATTTTTGCCAATGTAAACTAAACTCACCCAATTTAAAAATTAGTCTGGCAGATGTGTTTTGTAAAAGTTGGAGTCTTTTCAGTAATTGTTTGTTTGTTTATAGAGCAAGTGTGGAGGAGTGGCCTAATGGTTAGTGTATTAAGCTATGATCTTGGCAACATGGGTTCAATTCCTATTCCAGATCTTTGTGATCCTGGGCAAGTCTCTTAACCCTCCATTGCCCTGGGTACAAAAACGCAGGGGCCTTTTTATAAAGGGCCCTGAAAATGGCCTGTGGTAGTTTAGATGTGTGTTTTGGGTGCACACAGAATCGTTTTTCAGTGCACCTGTAAAAAATGCCTTTTTAAAAATTTTTGCTGAAAATGGACGTGCGGCAAAATGAAAATTGCCACGCATCCATTTTGGTCTGAGACCTTACTGCCAGCCATTGACCTAGTGGTAAGGTCTCACGCGGTAACTGGGTGGTAATGGTGCGTAAAATTCCGATTACTGCCCACTCATTAGATTAGTAATAATATACCCAAGAGGCAGTCTTAATAAACAACTGCTGATAGGGTGAAGCTTACACTTCATTCATTGGGCAAAAACTCCAAGTGAAAAATGGTACAATGTGTGCATCCTATATAATAATTCTCACCTCCAACGTTCTATGCTTGGGACCGTGGATCCCTGGCTGCAAGTGGTCTGCGAGGCAGACACGCACGGACGTCACTGATGTCAACACAGCTGATTCCAAGGCAAGGGGAGGAGTAGGGAAACACGCTGCGCGTGTTTCCCTACTCCTCCTACTGCCTCGGAATCAGCTGTCACCCCCCCCCCGCGCTATGGCCCCCTTGAAACCCACCCCCTCCCGCGAACCTGTCGATCCCCCCCCCGGAATGCCGAAAACGTCCGCCACCGCCGCCGCCGTTGTTGTGCTACCTTCCCTTCCCTTCCCGTAGGTTGTTCAATCATCTTCTTAGAAAGTTTAACTCCGTGCGCAGACGCACGGAGTTAAACTTTCTAAGAAGATGATTGAACAACCTACGGGAAGGGAAGGTAGCACAACAACGGCGGCGGTAGTTTTCGCTGGCACGGGGGGGGGGAACGACAGGTTCGCGGAAGGGGGGGGTGAGGGGGCCGTAGCACGGGGGGGGGGGGGGAATTGCCTGCCTAAGGCCCGTTTCCTTGCCTACAGAAACGGGCCTTTTTAAATAGTTTTTATATAAAGTACAGTAAAATACATATCATATTTATAAACAGTCTCAAACAAATCAAACAGGCAGCTCAAAGTTCACACTATCCAGTACTTCAAAAGTAAAAAGCACTGTAACAAAATAACAATAATGTGCTACTTAGCTTTGTCTCTTGATATAACTCATGTAATTCATTGCCAGAGAATGTAGTAAAAGCATTTAGCTTAGTGGGGTTTAAAAAAGGTTTGGATAGCTTCCTAAAGGAAAAGTCCATAGACCATTACTAAAATGGACTTGGGGAAAATCCACTACTTATTTCTAGGATAAGCAGCATAAAATGTATTGTACTTTTTTGGGATCTTGCCAGGTACTTGTGACCTGGATTGGCCACTGTTGGAAACAGGATGCTGGGCTTGATGGACCTTTGGTCTGTCCCAGTTTGGCAATCCTTATGCACTTATGGGAAGACTTAAGTGGTTTGGAAATTCATTCACAGCAGCACTTGTTCATAATTCTTATGCTGATCCCATAGCAGGTATTACAGCCTGCAAAGAACAGTTACAAGTGGTACATATTACACATATTTGAAGAGTAATAGAGCATATGGATATGTATGCAGCTTCACTGCACAGCTTAAGCAGCTATAAACCATTTCAAAGCATAACAGCTTAAGCAGGATATTGGAGTACTGTTTCTAAACACTGTAAAATATTTTCTTGATCAGTATTTCCTGAAGTTATACTAGCCTCAGTTTCACTTTTGGAGAAGTGCTGCCTGTTGTCTGTGGATGAAACAGTCCTGTAACAAAGGTTATAATACTATGGGGAGTTGTGCGGCTCATTTAGCCATTCACATGATCGGATTTGCTTGCACACTGCCATGTATTCTTATAAGTAATGCCACACTGGGAAAAGACCAAGGGCCCATCGAGCCCAGCATCCTGTTCACGACAGCGGCCAATCCAGGCATAGTATTTTTGCGAGTAGAGGAATGGGAGGTGAATTGTGTCAATAGTGGGTGTTCTGAAAATAAGAAAAGACAGGCTGAACACTTTTTATTTAATATGAATGTTTTATTCATATTTTTCCATTTGATAGAGCCCTCTCCTGTGTGTCTTCATCCTGAGGCTTTCTTGGCAAACTTGCTTGTAACGACACTTCTATAATGAGAAGCACTAGCTCTGGTATACCTGAATGTACACTAATAATTTTAAATTCAGAATTGTCTGAAGGGTTTCTGCATCTTTCTTTCTGCGTAGAATTGGCATTTTTTACTAAATACTGAAAATATGTCTTACGTCTGTGCCAAAGCAGCGTGCAGAGTGAGCCATCCTGGGGAGTCGGTGGTGCTGGGGGAATGAAGGAATATCTAGCATGTTATAAGCACCAACGCACCACTTTGTCATTTTCCTACTCCCAGAAAATAATGAACTGCATAGTGGACCTCTCAGTACAGCTCTGAAACCGTATTCTCTGCATACAAATGTGAGGTTCAATTCAGGCCTTAGTGAGGTTCCCTACAGCTTCTTCAGGATGAAACCTTGCTTGCGGTTGCCGTGAAACATGCTATCTTTCCTGGGCTTTTTCTCCTTTTACTTTATCACTATTCTCCCCCCCCCCCCCCCCCCCCCCAATCACAGCAGATGGCAGTATTCCCAAACAGAAGATTCTTACTGGGCTCATTAACGCTCCCTTCACCGGTAACGCTGTAACCACCTCCACAGGAAAACAAATATTGTGCAAATAACCTGATAGAGAAAAGAAACAAACATAGGAAGGAGTGCTGCCCGCTTTCTCACTTTAGCCCTCTTAAGGGCAAAATTCCTGCACTGCCTTTGGCACAAGTTCAAATGTTACAACAGAGTGCCTCAGCAAGCCTAAGGAAATTGGCCTATCCCAATGATGAAGGGCTTTGTTCCTTGTAAACAGTAGCGTTCCATGTACCACTTAGCATAATACTTGTCAGCTTAATAATTACATCATAATTAATTTGTCCCTTCATCTCTCCTCCAGGGAAGAAATCACATAAACCACATGCTGTTGTCAGACCCTGTCATGATTAACCACACCTCTCAGTTTGGCTACATTCAGCTCATAGATACATCATCTTGGCCTTTCAGATAAGCATATGAGTGCTGTTTAATAAAGGTGTTTTATCTGCTAATTCAGCAGTATTTTCCTTCTTGTATTTTGTTTTTAGTGGATTGTTAAGGACTGCAGAGAAATTCATTAAGCTATCATGCAATGTAGAAGAATCTAGGTATTAATTAGTGTGGCAAAGTACAGCATTGTTTCAATTTTTTGGGATGCAAGCAGTAATTAGTCTAGCTGCTCTTATTTGTTCTGACATTCTCCTTGTTTAAATCTATTTGCAGAGAGGTTAAATCACTAAAACAACCTAGTGCATTCATATTTCTTTTATATACTGTACCTCATTCATAAGAACATAAGAGTAGCCATATTGGGTCAGACCAATGGTCCATCTAGCCCAGTATCCTGTTTTCCAAACAGTGGCCAAGCCAGGACACAAGTACCTGGCAGAAACCCAATTAGCAACAACATTCCATGCTACCAATCCTACTACTACTACTACTACTACTACTATTTAGCATTTTTATAGTGCTACAAGGCGTACGCAGCGCTGCACAAACATAGAAGAAAGACAGTCCCTGCTCAAAGAGCTTGGGGCAAGCGGTTGCTTCCCCATATCTATCTCAATAGCAGACTATGGACTTTTCCTCCAGGAATTTGTCCAAATCTTTTTAAAACCCAGATACACTAACCGCTGTTACTACATCCTCTGGCAAAGAGTTACAGAGCTTAACTATTCGTTGAGTGAAAAAATATTTCCTCCTATTTGTTTTAAAAGTATTTCCATGTAACTTCCTTGAGTGTCCCCTAGTCTTTGTACTTTTGGAAGGAGTAAAAAATCGATTTACTTCTACTCGTTCTACACCACTCAGGATTTTGTAGACCTCAATCATATCTCCCCTCATCCGTCTCTTTTCCAAGCTGAAGAGCCCTAACCTCTTTAGCCTTTCTTCATACAAAAGGAGTTCCATCCACTTTATCATTTTGGTCGCTCTTCTTTGAACCTTTTCTAATTCTGCTATATCAATTTTGAGATACGCAGACCAGAACTGAACACAGTACTCAAGGTGTGGTCACACCATGGAGCGATACAAAGGCATTATAATATTTTTGGTCTTATTTACCATCCCTTTCCCAATAATTCCTAGCATCCAGTTTGTTTTTTTGGCTACCGCCGCACATTGAACAGAAGATTTCAGCGTATTATCTACAACACCACCTAGATCTTTTTCTTGATTGCTGACCCCCAAGGTGGAACCTAGCATCAGGTAACTATGATTTGGATTATTCTTTCCAATGTGCATCACCTTGCATTTGTCCACATTGAATTTCATCTGCCATTTGGATGCCCAGTCTTCCAGTTTCTTATGGTCTTCCTGCAATATTTCATTCCACATGTGTTTTAACAACCTTGAATAGTTTTGTATCACCTGCAAATTTAATCAGCTCACTCGTCATTCCAATTTCCATATCATTTATACATATGTTAAATAGCACCGGTCCCAATACAGATCCCTGCGGCACTCCACTGTTCACTCTCCTCCATTAAGAGAAATGACCATTTAACCCTAACCTGTGTTTTCTGTCCAATAATTAATTCCTAATGCACACCAGAACCTTGTCTCCTATCCTATGACTCTTCAGACTTTGAAAATACAATCTTTCCATTTTTTCTGCTCTAGTGATGACATCCATTGGAGAGGATTCTCTTGTCTGTCTGTCCATCTATCTGTATGCATAGGTATGTTTTAAGGGGTGACTAAATGTGTGGATAAAGGTGAGCTGGTCAATATTGTGTATCTGGATTTTCAAAAGATGTTTAACAGAGTACCTCATGAAAGACTCCTGAGGAACTTGGAAAGTCATGGGATAAGAGACAATGTCCTACTGTGGATTTAAAACAGATTAAAATATAGACAACAGAGAGTAGGGTTAAATGGTCAGTATTCTCAAGGGAGAAGGGTAGAGAATGGGGTTCCCCAGGGGTCTGTTCTGGGACCGCTGCTTTTTAACATATTTATAAATGATGTAGATATGGGAATAACTAGTGAGGTAATTAAATTTGCCGATGACACCAAGTTATTCAAAGTTGTTAAATCACATGAAGACTGTGAAAAATTACAAGAGGATCTTACAAGACTGGGAGACTGAGCATCCCAAGGGCAGATGACATTAACAGGGAAATTTTATATATCGCATTGAACGTTAGGTGCTACTTCTTTGCCAAATTTCTGGTGCAGAAAAGCATTCTAATGGATGCAAGGTACCAAAACATCAGATCCGCATGAAAACACACTTACACACCCATTTAAAGAGTAGTACTTAAGTGTTTCTGTACGGATCTGCAAAGAGGGCATAATGATGGGAGGGACATGAGTGGGTCAGGGGCGTTTCAGTTGGTGTAAATCCTCATCCCAAAGTTGAGCATGGATCCTGATGCTACCCGCTATTCTATAAAGGGTGCCCATTCCGGAATGCCCTTTATAGAATACCGTTTAGCGCCAATTTTTTTCGGTGCAGAATTTTGAACTCCATTTACTGTAAACAAGTGCAAAGTGGCGCATGTGGGAAAGAGGAACCCAAACTGTAGCTACATGATGCAAGGCTCCACATTAGGAGTCACTGCCCAGGAAAAGGATCTAGGTGTCATCGTTGATGATAAGTTGAAACCCTCTGCTCAGTGTGAAGCTGCGGCTAAGAAAGCAAATAAAATATCCATAATTACTAGGAAAGGATTGGAAAACAAACTGAGAATATTATAATGCCTTTGTATAACTCGATGGTGTGACTGCATCTCAAATATTGTGTGCAGTTTTGGTCACCGCATCTCAAAAAAGATACAGCAGAATTAGAAGCGGCAACAAAAATGATAGAGTATGGGATGACTTCCCTATGAGGAAAGTTTAAAGAGGCTAGGGCTCTTCAGCTTGGAGAAGAGATGGCTGAGGGGAGATAGGATAGAAGCCTATAAAATACTGAGTGGTGTGGCAATGGTAGACATGAATCGCTTGTTTACTCTTTCCAAAAATACAAGGACTAGGGGGCACAAAATAAAGCTACTGAGTAGTAAATTTAGAAAAAATTGGAGAAAATATTTCTTCACTCAACATGTGATTAAACTCTGGAATTCGTTGCCAGAGAATGTATTAAAAACAGTTAGCTTAGCAGGGTTTAAAAAAGATTTGGATAATTTCCTAAAAGTCTATAAGTCATTATCAAAATGGGAAAATCTACTGCTTATTTCTAGGATACACAACAAACTATGGATGGAGTGACAGTAGCTCAAAAAAAGCAAATCACTTTTTGATAAGGGGACGTC
This sequence comes from Microcaecilia unicolor, assembly GCF_901765095.1. NCBI lineage: Eukaryota > Metazoa > Chordata > Amphibia > Gymnophiona > Siphonopidae > Microcaecilia > Microcaecilia unicolor. The sequence continues at coordinate 585,584,503 of NC_044031.1, read as the reverse complement.
TCATAAAGTCACGTGGGCCCTTATTTCCTTATTATCCTTATTTCTAGGATAAGCAGCATAAAATCTGATTTACTGTTCTGGGATCTTGCCAGGTACTTGTGACCTGGATTGGCCACTGTTGGACCTTCAATCTGTCCAAGTTTGGCAACGCTCATGTTTTCATCTTCTCATGAGGTGCAGTACAGAAAGGGAGACATGGAAACTCTCATTCCTATCTTCCATTGCTAGTCAGTGATAAAGCTGGAGAAAGCAAATGAGAACAGATTCCAACAGGAGAGAATACTCCACTCTGTTCAGAATTCATCCCCAAGTGTTTTCATTAATATTACATGCTGTCTGTAGGTATGAATCATGGAAATGTCCAGCACTTACTGAGTGGGGTTTGCAGATAAACACTTATGAGAACGCTTACAAACGTAAAGCATTTATCTTTCAAAATAAATCTCTGTGCAAAAGTGAGGCTGCAAATACATGTTCTTCCTATGACCTTCATCTCGCATAGGTTCAATTTGCAAATTGGGTCTGAGATTGGCAGAAAAGTACTTTTGACTCTTGACTTTCAGTTTTCCTAAGTTATGATAAGCAAGGATTAAAGTTTGTTGTGCTATTTTTCTTTGTCAGTATTTTTTTTTCTCCGTTATGGAGTCCTTACTTGGTGATGTGAGCTCTTTCAGAATTAGGTTGATTAGATTTTGCAGCAGATCTCAGGCGGCAGGAAGACAAATCAAACGCACCCTCCTCATTATAGAGGCCGACCGAAAATGAATCCGCAACTGAAAATTTGCGGCTCAGTTTCCAACCAGAACTGAAGCCAAAATCGAAAATGTTGTTCCTGCCCCCCACTTCCACCCCTGGTAGAAGATGCCTTCCCTTGTCTCCTCTCCGAGAGAAGACAGGTCCCTTCGGGCCCCCACCCCGCCCCCAGGCTCTCTGAGCACCCCTGAGCATCAGTGTGCCCTCCCCAGGCGGCAGGCATATCTTAACAAGCCATTCAAATTAGAAAAACAATATAACAAAAGAGCAAACTCCTCATTTTTACTAGGCTTCTTCAAGAAAAGAATTTTGTTTGTGAGTTATCTGTACTGCTAAACAGGATTAACTCTATAAGTGTCTCCTGTATACTTGCTATTTTGCAGAGCTGCCAAGTTACCAGTTCCAAGAGGGGGACTTTTGGGGCCAGTTCTGGTTTTTCAACTTACATCCCAAAACAGCACCATGGTACTTGTAGTCTTTGATTCTATTCATTGAAATTAGTGTTGCAGGTTCTAGGATGGGACTGTCAGAAATCCAGAACTGGTTTAAAATCTCCCTCCTAGAACTGCATAACTTGCCAGCTCTGCCTGGGCACAATAAAAATCCAGCACAGGAAAAGAATTGCCTCAAATAAGTTTTTACTGAAGCAGATAATAATTTTCACATTAACGTAAGTACACCTGTTTCAGTACAACCACTTTCACATGATTTGAAGGCATATTTTAGTCAAAATGTATGCACCTGAGGGCACAATTTTAGAATAGCAGGTCTGCACATGTAGGCACATCTCTGCCTTCCTAGAATAAATATAAAATATATACAAAAATCTCTAAATATTAGATAAACATGTATGTGTCTAAAACAGGGAGACATACGTTTGCAACAGTGGAGCGCCACCTGCTGGAAGAAAAGATGTGTAAGCCGTGGCAAAATTCTACATGTGAAGTCCCTAGCCCTGTTGCCATATTTTTTTTCTTACATTTATACCCCACACTTTCCCACTCATAGGAGGCTCAATGTGGCTTATATATTATATACAGGTATTTATTTGTACCTGGGGCAATGAAGGGTTAAGTGACTTGCCTAGAGTCACAAGAAGCTGCCTGGGTCTGCAGGGGGAATTGAACCCAGTTCCCCAGGACCAAAGTCCACCACTCTAACCACTAGGCCACTCCTCATATGTTGAATAGGCTACTGCTGGCAATTTGTTTGCACTGCTAGTCTGTGCTAGAGAACTATGTAAAATGGCTTTTCAAGGAATTGCCCATTTTGCTCAATGTCCATTTATTGAGATAACCACTTAGTCCAAAGCCTGTGTAATGGAATGCTGTTTCGTAAAATGCCCATCTATGCTGCATGGTGACTGGCACCACAAGGTGCACATCTGTATGGCTTGATGCTGTACATAAAGAGCAGTGCGAAGCCACAAAAACCTACCCAGTATTCAGCCTGCTCACATTTGTGGGCTGAACTGACCCTGGATAATCAGTATCAGGACATGCACAGCTCCAGGCATTAACTATCTGGGTTTCAGAGGTCACCCGGAAGTTTACTGTGCACTGGCCATTGTTCAGATTGGCTTCCAGTTAACTTCATCATATAATCTTAGGATAGCCTTTTTTGCTGTTCTAACTTTATGTGGTTACTTATCATTTAGTGGCCTGAAAACAGGGCCGCCAAGAGGGGTGCGTGGGTGGGTGGGGAGCAAAATTCCCCAGGGCCCGGCCTCCAAGGTGGGCCCGGTGCCCACCTGGCACTATCATGGCTCTCCTGCTCCTGTGTGCCATAGAGCAAAGATATGTTAACTCTGCTCTGACGGCCACAGGTCCTTCTTCCTGCTACGTCCCACCTCCTCTGTAAAGTACTTCCTGGTTGGATGCGGCAGGAAGAAGGACCTGTGCAGCAGAGTGGAGATAGCAGGAGAGAAGACAAGCAAGTAAGCAGGCCTGTGTGTATGTGTGTGTGGGGGGGGGGGGCTCATGGGGGTGTGAGCCTGGAAGGGGGTGGCGCGTGAGCCCTTGGGGTGTTTGCCCCTGGCCCAGCTTTGTCTCTTGGTGACCCTGGATGAAAATTGCCGCTTACTGGCTTATTTCATGTTCTGCCCATGCCCTGCAACTGGCCCATCCCAAATCTAGCCAGTTAGAGGGTTCCATGCCATTCCCAGCTTTTCTATCCCGCACTTTTCCAAAAGGAGTCAGTGCGGATTAAAAGATAGATAGATAGATACAATTAAAGCTTAAAATTTAGAGTATTTATTGAACAGGAAAGATTTTAAAGCTTTCCTAAATGTCAGGAAATCAAATTAAACTCTGGAATTCATTGCCGGAAAATGTGGTGAAGGCGGTTAGCTTAGCAGAGTTTAAAAAAGGGTTGGACGGTTTCCTAAAGGACAAGTCCATAAACTGCTACTAAACGGACTTGGAAAAATCCAAAATCCCAGGAATAACATGTATAGAATGTTTGTACGTTTGGGAAACTTGCCAGGTGCCCTTGGCCTGGATTGGCCGCTGTCGTGGACAAGATGCTGGGCTCGATGGACCCTTGGTCTTTTCCCAGTATGGCATTACTTATGTACTTATGTACTTATGTAAATTCCATAATTTCACTGCAGAACAGCTAAAGGAATTATCATACTAACGCTTATAGCGAATCTTGTTTATCGATGGAAGAATTAAATTCATAGAATAACTATGCCAGGAAGGTTGGATGTATAATAGATAGGATACAAGGGAGATATGATCTACAGGACAGCAACCGTAGTAAATTTTATAAACTAAACAAGCCATCTTGAAGTCTACTCTTGCTCTGACCGACCACCAATACAATTCGGTTAATGGTGTAACATGATCATATTTCTTTTTACAAAAAATCAGTCTAGCTGCACAGTTCTGTAACAATTGAAGCCTTTTCTGAAGATTTAGATTTATACCATCATATAAAGAGCTAAAATAGTCTAATTGTGGTGAAATTATATCCTGTAGGAGTGATCTAAACTGTTGTGGAAGAATGTTGATCTTATTGTTCTTAACTGCCTCAGTTTGTAGAACACTTGCCTACTTAAGTTGTTGTTCCAAAGTCAATTTGGAGTCAAGAATAAAACTCAAGACTCAAGATGATTGTCAGCAATCGTTGTCTAGTGTTGGTCCTGGGGTCCAGTTCACAGAGGCAGTGAGTTCGGCCATCCTGACAATGATGTTTCAAAAAGTAAACTTTTTCCTGAAGCTAAAACAATATTCTGTGGAACACTGGATAAAGAGAATGACCAGCTAGCAGGGATATTCAGCAGCACTAAGCAGTTAAGTGCCGCCGAGTATCCATGGATAGATCCAGGCAAACCATTTAAATGGTCTGGATCCTGTCCTGGCCATTTAAATGGTTTTGAATATCGGGCCCAACATGTTTCCAGTCCTGCACAATACAGTGTCTTGTCTCGGCCACTCACCATACACAAACAAGATGGCTGCCAGGAGGTAGTAGAACTTCAGAAAGGAAGAGAATGACCTTCTAGCAGTTATGATTATAGCCATCAAGGACTGGCTCTTTAGGCTGGGCTGGCAATGGGCACCCCATGCAACAGCAAGGAGGATCTGGGAAAAAATATGGATAGCTCCGGCAAGGTGAAATGTGACATGTCCCCATGTCTCTCCCCCCCCCCCCCCCCCACACACACACAGTAAGAGCAAAGTCAGCACAGGCATGGTACTTAGGGAATGCAACATAGACAAACACCACTGTGAATGGTTATGACAGCCAACCTTAGCCATCCCCTACCCAAATGAGTGTGCAAGGGTGGCCCAATCTCTGAAACGCCTTCTGCTACCTGCCAACAATGAAGGATCATATGGCAAGACTACCATAAAACAAAGAGGTGCCACACTCATGCAGACAAAAGAAAAATTGCTATCCATGGGCACATAATCAAGCTGTTTGTGGAAGTGTCTGAACATTCCAGATAATGCTCAACCTCTTCCTTTTTTCCAGACTCAGCTGCCGGAAGGTTGTTCTTTGCAATGGACAGAAAATCAAAGAAGTTTTCACCTCCAATAACAGTCTTTTCCTTGGAGGCTGATTGTAACTCCTGCGCAAATGAAAGTAGAACTATGTAGTTCTGACTTCAGTCTCTGTTGCAGCCACAGCACAAATGAGCACCTGCGTTTTCTCTTACCATTTTCATTCTGGTAGACATCTCAACTTGAACTTCAGAACAAGCATCGTTGCAATGTGGTAGTCATCATCTTCAAATACTAGATCAAACTTTGAAGCAATTCCTTTTGTTAGAGCTTTAAAGCAATTTCTTTAGTCATGGTCTTATCCAAGTTGCCATTATAAACCAATCCCTGTAATTTTGACTGAATTCCCATTATCGTGGGGATTACAAGTACAATATAACAGTCATTTTCACCTTGCACAATGGCTTCATGATGCTGATGTAGTTCCTTCTCAGTATCAGTTCTAGTCCTATTTTTTGTTGACATTCTCGTGTCTTCTCCACTTCAATTGTAACCAGTTCACTGATGGCTGAGTAATCTGAAACCTACCCTGAGGAATGAGATTGAGGAATGTAAGACCAGCCACCTCTTCAACAACATCTGCATGATTGGTACTTTGATTGACTTCATTACTTTCCCCATGGCCTTGTCAAACTTTTGTTTGTAGCTCTTCATGCCTGGTCAACAGCTGCTACAAGACTGAGTGTGTGATTGGCATATCTCTTGTACTTGTGAAACCAGTTGGAGTCAATGTCATCAGTGTATGATTTACCTTCCACTATATCAGAGGTGGTCGAAGCTGCTGATATTGGACCAGTGGTGTTCCTGGGGGGGGGGGCGGTGGGGGCGGTTCGCCCCAGGTGCACTCTGCTGGGGGGGGGGGGGGGGTGCTGCGCGTGCTTGTCTGTCATTTGTTCCATGCTCCCTCTGCCCCGGAACAGGTTACTTCCTGTTCTGGGGCAGAGGGAGCATGGAACGAACGATGGACAGGTGCGCGCAGCACCGCCCCAGCGGCGTGCACCCGGGCGGGGGGTTCTTTCACGGGGGGGGGTGTCCTTTCGCCGGGGGGTGGGTCGCACTGCATCCGGGGGGGGCGCTGCACCTGGGGGCGGGGCGCATCGGCGATCCGCCCTGGGCGTCAGCCCCCCTAGGAACGCCACTGTACTGGACATCTGTCCGGGTAGAGAACTGTGGAGTGAAACTTGGATACCTTTTTTCATTGGTGGCTCTGATTGCTTGGATTGCTTACCTCTTTCAGCATTCTACTTCTTACCGTTCTTTGTTGCCATTGTTGACTGCATAGTTTGAACCTTGCATGATGACTAGGATGTTGTTCCTGTTTTAATGCAATGCTTTACTTATAAGTTAATTTATGGAAGCTAGATTAGACATCCTTAGTCTCACTGAAGAGAATATAATGCATAAATGAAGGAATGCACGTAAGGGAGAGATTAAGGGGCTCATTTTTGAAACAGAAAAAAGTCCAAAAAGCAGCAGATGAATGTTTTTTACTCCAAAATGTCCAAATTACTATTTTTAAAACACATTTAAAAATGTTTTTTTTTATGCAGTTCATCTACAATGCATCCAAATCGCAAGGAGGTTGGGGGTGGGGGTGAGGGTGGGGGGGGGGGGGGGGGGGGGGGGGGGGGGGTGGAATTTGGGCATTCCCAAAACTTGGATGTTTTTCTGCCATAATGGAACAAAGCAAAAATGTCCAGGGCTAAAAGTTAGATGCTTTGGTCTTGACCTATTTCAATCACAACTAAGTCAACAAAAGGTGCTCTTAATGACCAAATGACTACTGGAGGGATTAAGACATGACCCCCTTACTCCCTCACTGGTCACTGATCCCCTTCCCATCCCCCCCAAAGATGTGAAAGATACAGTACATACTAGCCTCTATGACTTCTTCGGATGGTATGGCCTGTCATATTAGAGCAGCAAGAGGGTCCCTTAAGTAGCCTAGAGTTTGTTGCAGTGGACTGTAGAGAAGGGGACCCAGGCCAATATCTCAATCTAACTGTTACACTTGTGGTGGAAAATGTGAGCCCTTCAAAACCCACCAAAAACCTACTGTACCCACATATAAGTGACACCTGCAGGCATAAGGGCTATTATATTGGTGTACAGTTGGGTACAGTAGGTGTTTGGTGAATTTTGGCAGGCTCCCTATACAATATAAGGGGGTAATGGTGAGATATGTACCTGAGACCTTTTATGTGAAGTCCACTGTAGCATTTTCCCCTTGGGCTTCTTTTTTTTTCAAAAATGGGCTAAAAAAACACACCGAGCACAAAACGTCTACAAAACATCTAGGAAATGGCTATTTTATAAACAAAAAGAGAGACATTTTTCTGGTTCAAAAATTGCTATGTTCACCACTTGATTTTTGGACATTTTCAGCAAAATGTCCAAAATCAGATTTAGATATCATATCAAAAATGACCCTCCATGTGATTTTAATTTTCATTTTTTACTTTAATTTTAATTTTTATTGCCGTTATTGGCAACTGCCACTACTGCACTATCCACCTTATAATTGAAAGAGAAAAATGCCTAGATTTCGACCCAAATCGGGAGATAGACGTTTATCTCACAAAAATGAATAAATCGGTATAATGGAAAGCCGATTTTGGACGTTTTCAACTGCACTCCATCGCGGAAGCATACAAAGTTGACGGGGGCATGTCGGAGGCGTGGCGAAGGTGGAACTGGGGCGTGGTTATCGGCCGAGGAGAGATGGGCGCCTTTCACCGATAATGGAAAAAAAGTATGCGTTTGTAGCTAGAATTTAGGGCACTTTTCCTGGACCCTGTTTTTTCATGAATAAGGCCCCAAAAAGTGCCCTAAATGACCAGATTACCCCCAGAGGGAATTGGGGATGACCTCCCCTGACTCCCCCAGTGGTCACTAACCCCCTCCCACCACAAAAAATGATGTTTCACAACTTTTTATTTTCACCCTCAAATGTCATACCCACCTCCCTGGCAGCAGTATGCAGGTCCCTGGAGCAGTTGTTAGGGGGTGCAGTGGACCCAGGCCCATCCCCCCCTACCTGCTTAATGCTTAGTCGTCCAACCCCCCCAAACCCACTGTACCCACATGTAGGTGCCCCCCTTCACCCCTTAGGGCTATAGTAATGGTGTAGACTTGTGGGCAGTGGGTTTTGAGGGGGATTTGGGGGGCTCAACACACAAGGGAAGGGTGCTATGCACCTGGGAGCTCTTTTACCTTTTTTTGTTTTTGTAAAAGTGCCCCTAGGGTGCCCGGTTGGTGTCCTGGCATGTGAGGGGGACCAGTGCACTATGAATCCTGGCCCCTCCCACGAACAAATGCCTTGGATTTATTCGTTTTTGAGCTGGGCGCTTTCATTTTCCATTATCACTGAAAAACAAAAACGCCCAGCTCACAAATTGTCGAATAAAACATGGACGTCTATTTTTTTCGAAAATACGGTTTGGTCCGCCCCTTCACGGACCCGTTCTCGGAGATAAACGCCCATGGAGATAGACGTTTTCGTTCAATTATGCCCCTCCACGTAAGCTACATTGGGCCTGCAAATAGGTGGGAAAATGTGGGATACAAATGCAACAAATAAATAAATAAATAAAATAAATAAATATAACAGAATTGTAACAGGATTAGACTTACATTTTTAAATCATTTGTCAGATAGTTGTATAAATTACAACAGCATTTTAACAAATTGTAGCCACCACATTTTAACCTGCCAAACTAGTACCATATAAGTAAAAATTATATGAAGATGAGATACTAACAAACGTACTATTTGTGCATTAGTGGCCTACAATACTCATCTTGAGATGCTTGATGAAGTTGGTGCTTGAAGTGATATTCCCACTGATCTCACATCGTTTACAGAATTTACAGTTTGCTACAAAATGTTTCTCAACTGGTTTATCACTTTTCAATCTCAGTTTCTCATAAAATTCCCTCACTACTAATTTCATTCTGGCTTTTTTAAACATTTACCAATGCCTAAATCAACAACAAACACTAGCTACGTCCCTAATAAATGTCCCTAATGCAGGAGTGGCCTAGTGGTTAGAGTGGTGGACTTTGGTCCTGAGGAACTGAGTTCAAGTCCCATTTCAGGCATAGGCAGCTCCTTGTGACTCTGTGCAAGTCACTTAACTCTCCATTGCCACATTGAGCCTGCCATGAGTGGGAAAGTGTGGGGTACAAATGTAACAAAACAAATCGCAATGCTTCCTTTGTATCCACCCGGTTCTGTTTTTCATTTTATACAATCATGGTACTTCCTTCCTACCCATCCAGTCACAGTACAGTTTCTCATTTTATCCAATCACAATACAGGTTCTCATTTTATCCAATCACTTGATCTAGAACCAAGCAGTGCAGAAGAACCTAAAAACACAACTAAGATTTTTTATTGTTAACTACTTAAAATGTAGTTAAACTTCTTAGTAATTAAGTACTTAAACTGTAGTGTAACTACTGGCCAACTACCAACTATTTCTGAGTACTTAACTTTTGGATTAATTACTTAAAAGTAGTTTAACTATGTAGTTAACTACAAAGTAGTTAAACTACTGCCCACCATTGACGTCATCCATCAGTGGTAATATGTGTCCTGCTGTCCTCGGAGAACATCTGCTACAGGTAACTTTGCTTTGTTGTGCTATTCACACCCTCCCATTGTTTCTCATTTGTCTACTGTTTATTGTCTACCTGTTGATGGCGTTGTCTGCCTTTGGAATTGTCTAATAGGACTGTACACCGCCTATGTCTGTGGTGGTATATCAAATGATAAATAAATAAAAAACCACTGGCTAGCTATGACTTGAGAAGCACTGACTTAGAACAATGGGGTTCTACATTTAACTGCATAGCAGTATCAAAAGTGGTTGCAAAAAGCTCTGCAGAGTCTTGTGCTCAGTCTTAAGGAGTTTGCTGTAGTGTGTGATCTATACAAGAGGAAGGGATTTGGGGGGAAATGGGAAGATACAGGTAACTGAGCATGATCTCTTTCCAAGGGCAGGCAACTTTAGTCCTTAAGTACTTGAAGTCAATTGGGTTTTCACTATGAATATGTATGAGGTATATTTGCATACAATGAAGGCAAAATGCATGTGTGGATATCCTGAAAACTGGACTGGCCTGTGGCATTTGAGGCCCAAAGTTACGCACCCTAGTCTCTCTAATAAGATGGTATGCAAAGGAATAAGGAGAAAGGCCGTGTGAAACAACATAAATGGCAAGCATAAAAAATTAGTTTTACAAAGCAGTACAAAGACTGTCAAAGTAATGCTTTGATGTTTCTCTTATATATACTAACTGCTACCACATTTGCTTATTTCCGATCTGACGAAGAAGGGCAACCTTCGAAAGCTAATCAAGAAATGTATTAAGTTATGTCCAATAAAAAAGGTATCATCTTATTTTCTTTTCCATGTTTTATTTTGTTTGATTTCTATTGATAACCTTTAAGAGTGGACTAACACAGCTACCACACCTCTTTAAAAGCAGTTAAAATTTGAGATAAGTTGGTGTTAATGTAAGATGTGCGACATAACTTGGGCCCAGGCCTACTGTATAAACATTTGTGTCTGTTCAAGAAATGTGTAAGGACATTTTTAGGAGCATCAGTGAATCAGATACATTTTCATATTTGTGGTTATTTGAAACCAATGCACAATTAGTACCAAGTGATGATTCAGAGTTTGAATGCCTGTGGTTATTTGATATTGTAATACTATCGAAAGTGAAATACAGTGGGGGAAATAAGTATTTGATCCCTTGCTGATTTTGTAAGTTTGCCCACTGACAAAGACATGAGCAGCCCATAAATTGAAGGGTAGGTTATTGGTAACAGTGAGAGATAGCACATCACAAATTAAATCCGGAAAATCACATTGTGGAAAGTATATGAATTTATTTGCATTCTGCAGAGGGAAATAAGTATTTGATCCCCCCACCAACCAGTAAGAGATCTGGCCCCTACAGACCAGGTAGATGCTCCAAATCAACTCGTTACCTGCATGACAGACAGCTGTCGGCAATGGTCACCTGTATGAAAGACACCTGTCCACAGACTCAGTGAATCAGTCAGACTCTAACCTCTACAAAATGGCCAAGAGCAAGGAGCTGTCTAAGGATGTCAGGGACAAGATCATACACCTGCACAAGGCTGGAATGGGCTACAAAACCATCAGTAAGACGCTGGGCGAGAAGGAGACAACTGTTGGTGCCATAGTAAGAAAATGGAAGAAGTACAAAATGACTGTCAATCGACAAAGATCTGGGGCTCCACGCAAAATCTCACCTCGTGGGGTATCCTTGATCATGAGGAAGGTTAGAAATCAGCCTACAACTACAAGGGGGGAACTTGTCAATGATCTCAAGGCAGCTGGGACCACTGTCACCACGAAAACCATTGGTAACACATTACGACATAACGGATTGCAATCCTGCAGTGCCCGCAAGGTCCCCCTGCTCTGGAAGGCACATGTGACGGCCCGTCTGAAGTTTGCCAGTGAACACCTGGATGATGCCGAGAGTGATTGGGAGAAAGTGCTGTGGTCAGATGAGACAAAAATTGAGCTCTTTGGCATGAACTCAACTCGCCGTGTTTGGAGGAAGAGAAATGCTGCCTATGACCCAAAGAACACCGTCCCCACTGTCAAGCATGGAGGTGGAAATGTTATGTTTTGGGGGTGTTTCTCTGCTAAGGGCACAGGACTACTTCACCGCATCAATGGGAGAATGGATGGGGCCATGTACCGTACAATTCTGAGTGACAACCTCCTTCCCTCCGCCAGGGCCTTAAAAATGGGTCGTGGCTGGGTCTTCCAGCACGACAATGACCCAAAACATACAGCCAAGGCAACAAAGGAGTGGCTCAGGAAGAAGCACATTAGGGTCATGGAGTGGCCTAGCCAGTCACCAGACCTTAATCCCATTGAAAACTTATGGAGGGAGCTGAAGATGCGAGTTGCCAAGCGACAGCCCAGAACTCTTAATGATTTAGAGATGATCTGCAAAGAGGAGTGGACCAAAATTCCTCCTGACATGTGTGCAAACCTCATCATCAACTACAGAAGACGTCTGACCGCTGTGCTTGCCAACAAGGGTTTTGCCACCAAGTATTAGGTCTTGTTTGCCAGAGGGATTAAATACTTATTTCCCTCTGCAGAATGCAAATAAATTCATATACTTTCCACAATGTGATTTTCCGGATTTAATTTGTGATGTGCTATCTCTCACTGTTACCAATAACCTACCCTTCAATTATGGGCTGCTCATGTCTTTGTCAGTGGGCAAACTTACAAAATCAGCAAGGGATCAAATACTTATTTCCCCCACTGTATAGGGCCTTGAGTGTAGAATAAAATGTCCTTATATCTTTCCATTTGCAGCATGCAAGCTCCTACATTTCTGATGGGGTTGAAACCTGAGGATAGAAGCAGTTTACAATGCAAGAAAAAAAGTTACCAGTCAAGAAGAATTAAAAACACAAATATGCCTCAAAGGCAACCAACACAAGATTACACATGGGGGGGGGGGGGGGGGGGGGGGGGGGGAGGAATGCAGAAAGCAATCATGGGCTTAGATGCAGGGTTATCATGGGTTGAACGCAGGTTGTATATGCTGATCAATGCACAGAGGACCTGTACACAGGTGTTAAATCACGTTGAAGACACATCCACACATTGTATTAAAATGTATATTGATGAGCTAATTTAGGTATTCCATGCAATGCAGAGAGTTATGCTGCTCACTGTTGACATGAGCACAATGTGAGAATGCTTTTGCAAGGGTCAGGAGTGGCAATAGAAGCAGGGGTGACCCAAAGCAATCTGCTGCCTGAGGCGAGGGATGAGATGGCGCTCCCCCCCCCCCCCCCCCGGCATCCTGCTTCTCCAATTCCCCCCTCAGGGCTACAGTCAGGGAGTAAGGAGGTTGGGAGTGATAGAAAATTACAAACTGACAGGAGCCAAGCAATTAAGGCGTTTACTAAGCCGCGTAGGTGCCGATTTTCCACTTCTAATTTGTTCACTTTAACTTACACCCTAATTACTGAATATTATATATTGTCCTGATATCATTATGTTATGTTTTACCTATTTTCCACATCTTATTATACATAATTTTCTTATGCACCTTATCTGCAATAATGCTGAAATTCTTACTCCATTAATATGGTTGCCATGATATATTTTAGCACCTTATCTGTTATCTATATTCTGATTTTCTTATTCCATCAACGTGATTGTTGTTGTATTATATTGTAAGCCACATTGAGCCTGCAAATAGGTGGGAAAATGTGGGATATAAATGCAGCAAATAAATAAATACATTATGGGCATAATTGAAAGAGAAGGGCGCCCATCTTTCGACACAAATCGGGAGATGGGCGTCCTTCTCCCAAGGTCGCCCAACTCGGCATAATTGAAAGCCGATTTTGGGCGTCCTCAACTGCTTTCTGTCGCGGGGACGACCAAAGCTCATGGGGGTGTGTTGGCAGTGTACCGAAGGCGGGACGGGGGCGTGCTTAAGAGATGGACGTCCTCGGCCGATAATGGAAAAAAGAAGAGCGTCCCTGACGAGCATTTGGCCGACTTTACTTGGTCCGTTTTTTTTCATGACCAAGCCTCTAAAAGGTGCCTGAACTGACCAAATGACCCCCTCCCACCCCCCCAAAAAAATTAAAAAATATTTTTTGCCAGCCTCTATGCCAGCCTCAAATGTCATACCCAGCTCCATGACAGCAGTATGCAGGTCCCTGGAGCAGTTTTTAGTGCACTTCAGACAGGCAGACCCAGGCCCATCCCCCCCTACCTGTTACACTTGATTACACTTGTAGTAGAAGCCACACACCCAGACATCTGCGTGCAGCTCTACCGCAAACCTTTTTAAATTAGCCACTGGGTGAAAAAGAACGTTTTAAAACTCACAAACTAGACATGCCAAAGAATGATTAAAACCATCTTGTTTTGGGAGGGAGGAGAATATAGATACCTGAGCAAAAAAAAGAGGGTAGAATTAGTTGCAAAATGCCTCTGTATGGGCCCTAAAGTGACTGACTGGGTTAGGAGCTGGTTGAGTGGAAGGTAACTGAGGATAGTAGTAAATGGAACTCGTTCTGAGGAAAAGGATGTTGCCAGTGATGAGCCGCAAGGTTTGGTTGTCGGGCCATTTTTTAAAAACAATTCTGCAAGCCATATTGCCGAAGGGCTTTCTGGTAAGGGTTGCCTCTTTGCGGATGATACCAAAATCTGCAATAGGGTAGACACCCCTGATGGTGTGGCTAACATGAGGAAGGACTTAGCAAAGCTAGAGGAATGGTCTAAAATTTGGCAGCTTAGATTTAATGCTAAACAATGCAGGGTCATGAATTTGGGCTACAAAAACCTGAGGGAATGGTACAGTTTAAGGGGTGAAGAACGTTTGTGCACAAAAGAAGAGCGGGACTTGGGTGTGATCATATATGATGATCTTAAGGTGGCCAAACAGGTAGAAATGCGATGATGAAAGCTAGAAGGATGCTTGGATGCATAGGGAGAGGAATGGCCAGAGGGGAAAAAGGAGGTGATGATGCCACAGTAAAAGACTCTGGTGAGACCTCATTTAGAATATCGTGTACAGTTCTGGAGACTGCACTTTCAAAAAGATATAAACAGGATGGAGTTGGCTACTAAAATGATCAGTGGTCTCAGGGGTGTAGCCAGACAGCAGATTTTGGGTGGGCCTAGGCAAGACGTGGGTGGGCACCAAATGTTCTCTCCCCCACCCCCACATAAAAAAAAAATATCTCAGCTGGTGGGAAAATGCTTCTCTCCAGTCTGCACCTTGGTAGTCTTCAGCAGGCATGCGCTGAAAACTGAGCATGCGAAGGTGCCAGTATTGAGGAGAGCAGCATTTTCATTACCATGTGCTACTGTTGGATGGGCCTGAGCACTAAGTGGGAGGGCCTCGGCCCACCCAGGCCCACCTGTGGCTATGCCACTGGTCATAAAGTGTATGGGGATAGACTTAAAGTTCTCAATATGTGTACTTTGGAAGAAAGGTCAGTGACATAAATCAGCTAACCAGGGACAAGAAAGGCTTAGCCCGGATAGCAAAACTGATCATCCAAGATTACTTCAGTAGTAGCTTTTTCACAGAAAGTGGAGCAGCAACTGGATGATCAGTTTTGCTATCCAGGCTAAGCCTTTCTTGTCCCTGGTTGGCTGATTTATGTCACTACCCCTGATGCAGCCTAATTGGCGGGTCTGTATGAATAAAGGACCTGTTTGGACTTTCAGAGTCTGCTTTCTTTTTATCTCTTCTGTTGTTGCAATTCACTCAATTGCAATTGAGCTCCTCTTTGCTAATCCAGTCTACTTTGGAAGAAAGGCAAGAGAGGGGAAATATGATAGAGACATTTAAATACGTATGCAGTATAAATGCATTGAAAGAAAGCTCTGGAATGAGTGGGCATAGGATGAAGGTGAAAGGTGATAGACTCAAAAGTAACCTGAGGAAATACTTCTTCATGGAAAGGGTGATGAATTTGTGGAGATGAAAAATCTGAATTCAAGAGAGTTTGGGACAAGTACATAAGATCTCGAAGGAAGAGGAAGGGAGAGTAGATGGCATGGATGGGCAGACTGGATAGGCCATAGGATAGGCCATATCTTAGTTTGTGAGGTGGAGAATAGGGAATAAAAAGTTCTTCAAGATGATCAGAACTTATAGAACTTTAGAAATGTTAAGTAGTAGTAGTAGTTGTAACTTATAGCACAACCCCCCCCCCCCCTCCCACAAGAATTAAACATTTTAAATTTTATTCTCCGTCAGGGAGCAAATAATGTGCAGCAAGAAGCAAAAAACTGTGATCAAACTTGTGAGCGCAAGAAAGAAGTTTGACTGCAGTTTTCTGAAAGAGCTGAGCCTGTTCTAATGAAGTAGATATCAGTCCATGAACAAGGCAAGTTTTGATGCTGAAGTAAAATCTAAGATGCAAACCTCTTCCCTGACGAAGAAATTCGAAACCTGGCCAAGTCGGCGGAGGTTTGAAGCCGGAGACTTAATGCTGCTTATAGCTGCTAAAAAGCTAAGTTATAATTGTTTACTTTAAAGTTTACTATCTAAGAAAATATTGACTATATTGGAAAAACAAAAAGGAAAAAAACAAAATAAAAAAGAAAAAAATAGAAGCTAGGAATTATATGAGTTGATCTATGATGAGGTGAACAGCACCATCATTATATCGAAAAATGATTCCTTGGATGGTTGCGTTGTTAAAAATTCTGAAGATCCCCGTCTAGCTAAATTGATGAATTTATAAATGAGTACACTGTGAGAGGATTGGTTTATAGATAAAAATGATTTAATATTAGGTGTTTGGGATAATTTGATTACTGAACTATGCTTTAATCCCCACACAAATAAATACGTGGTCCCTTTAAATTAGATCTTGATGTGGTGGCATGTCCACAAGTTAAGCAAAGTTAAGAACAGTCATCATAGAGAAAAAGTCTCTATCAGTAGTTCTGACTGGGTGATTGACTTGGACATTAAAGTTGTCAAGTACTAAAAAAATTTGAAGAATGGGTGGACAGGTCAGTGATTAACTGTTTAAGGTCATCCAAGGAGGCAAAGTCAGAGCTTGGTAAGTGATAAATTAGCAACAGGTTACTAGGTGTAGAGATC